>NW_006441955.1:36129801-36151739 GCF_000325575.1 Pteropus alecto | reverse complement strand
GACTGCAAATTGGTACAGCCACTATGGAAAACAGCATGGAGGTTCCTCAAAAAACTAAGAATTGATCTACTATATGATCTAGCAATCCCTCTAATGGGTATTTAACCTAAAGACTAGAAAATTCTATCTATAAAGATATTTGCACACCAATGTTCATAGCAGCATTATTTGCAGTGGCCAGGACATGGAAGCAACTGAAGTACTCTAGATGACTGGCTAAAGAAGCTGTGGTACATGTATACAATGGACTATTACTCAGCCATAAGAAGAGATGAAATACTGCCATTCGCAACAGCATGGATGGACCTCGAGATAAATGTGCTAAATGGAATACTCCAGAAAAAAGTTGAAAATCACGTGATATCATTTATATGTGGGCTATAAACCTAAAAGCAACAAATGAGCAGGACAAACAAAGAGACATATGGACATGGACAATAGACTACTGGACCAGTGGACGCCATAAGAAGAGATGAAATACTGCCATTCGCAACAGCATGGATGGACCTCGAGATAATTATGCTAAATGGAATACTCCAGAAAAAAGTTGAAAATCACGTGATATCATTTATATGTGGGCTATAAACCTAAAAGCAACAAATGAGCAGGACAAACAAAGAGACATATGGACATGGACAATAGACTACTGGTTACCAGTGGACTATAGAGTAGTGGTTACTAGTGGAGTGGGGGACGAGTGGGGAGCTAGATGGGGTAAAAGGGGTCAAATATAGGGGGTGGGGGGATGAAGTGGGTAAAGAGGATCAAATATATGGTAGCTGAAAAAAACTGGACTTTGGGGTGGTAAACACACAATAGAATATACAGATGTCAAACGATAATGTACACCTGAAAATCAATTAACATTGATTGTATTAATCAATGTTACCCCAATAAAGTTAATTACAAAAAGTTTATGAACTTATTTTGTTTAGGTTCATAACTAAAAACTCTGCCTAACCAAAGGTCATGAATATTTTCTCATATATTTTCCTCTAAAAGTTTTATGGTTAATATTTAATGAGTCACTTTGAATTTTTATATAATGTATACAGTGCAGTTCCATCTTTTCGCATATGGCTGGTCCAATTGTTCCAGCACCATTTGTTGAAACACTATTCTTTCTCCATTCTGAATTAGTTTTCTACCCTTGATAAAAATAAGTTGGCCATATTTTCTGGGTCTATTTCCAGACTCTCTGTTTTGTTCCTTTCATCTATGTATTATTTTGCAAATATCTCATTGTCTTGATTCCTGTAGCTTTAGAGGAAGTCTTAATACATGAGTAGTATGGGTCCATTAACTTTGGCTTTTTTTCAATCTTGCTTTGGCTATCCTAAATTCTTTGCCTTTCCATTATAAAATTTTAAATCAGCTACATATATATACAAAAAATTTTACTGGGATTTTCGTTGGAATGCACTAAATCGATAGACTTACGGGGTGACCTGACATCCTAAACATATTGAGATTTCCAATCCACAGAAATGGTACTTCTTTCCATTTATTTAGGTCTTGTTTGATCTTTCATTAACATTTTGTAGTTTGCAGCTTACAGATTTTCCACATATTTTGTTGTACATATATATATATATTACAAACATATATATATATATTTTGTAGTTTGCAGCATACAGATTTTCCACATATTTTGTTGTACATATATATATATATTACAAATATATATATTTTACAAATAGCACTTCTTTTTAAATTTTAGCTTCCAATTGTTCATTCTAGTATATAGAAAAAGAACTGATTTTTTGGCTTTGCATCCTGTGACCTTTCTTACTCACCAGTTTTAGGAAATTTTTGTAGATTTTTTGGGATTTTCTACATAGAAAATCATGATGTCTGAAACAGGAATAGTTTTGTTTCACTCTAATCTATATGCCTTTTATGTTTTTGGACTTTCTAGTATGATGTTTGAATATCATTGATGAGAGCAGATATTCTTGTCTTGTTCCCAAACTTAGAGAGAAAATATTCAGTCTCACCATTAAGATATCGAAAAGGTTTTTGTTTCTTGCAGATGCCCTTTATCGGGTTAATGAAGTTCCCTTGCATTCTTAGTAGGCTGAGAGTTTTTTATCATGAGAATGTTGAATTTTGTCCTGCACTTATTGGCATGATCATGTAAGGGTTTTGGGGTTTCTTTTGTCTACTATTATGATAGATTATTTTTTTTTCCCCTGAATGTTGAACCGGTCTTCCATTCCCAGGATAAACCACTTTTGTGTATGTGGTTTATGTATATTTGTTGCTGAATTTGATTTGCTCACATTTGTTGAGTATTTTTGCTTCAATACACATGAGGTATATCAGTTTAAGTTTCTCTTCTGATACTGTCTATGTCTCATTTTGGTATGGTAATGCTAGCCTCATGAAATGAGTCGGGAAGTGATCCTTCCTCTTTGGTATTCTGGAAGACTGTGTAGACTGTTTTCAGTTTTTTAAATGCTTGTAAGAATTTATCAGTGAAACAATCCAGGCCTGGAATTTTCTTTTGGGGCAAGTTTTATAACTACAAATCCAATTTCTTTAACATATGTAGAACTACTCAGGTTATCTATTTCTTCTTGAGCATTATTAGTGTATTTTGAAGAATTGGTTTATTTCACCTAGGTTGTCAAATTAATGTGCACAGAATTGTTTGTAGCATTCCTTTATTAACCTTTAATATCTATGAGTTCTGTAGTGATATACCCTATTCATTCCTGATATAGGTAATTTGTGTTTTCTCTTTTTTCTTGGTTGACTGGCTAGAGGTTTATAAATTTTGTTCATTTTTTCAAAGAACAGGCTTCAAGTTTTACCGACTTTCTCTACAAATATTCTTTTTTCTGTCAGTTCTTTTCAGTTATGCCTTTTCGTTATTCCTGTTTCTTTTGGGTTGATTTTGCTCTTCTTGTCCTAGTTACTTAAGGTGAAAGTTCAGATTACTGATTTTCTTTATTTTCTTCTAATATTTGCATTTAATGCTATAAGCTTTCCAGAACTGCTCCAGCCACAGTCTGCAAATTTTTATATGTTGTGTTTTCATTTTCATTCAGTTTCGTGTTTTAGTTTCCCTTGAGACTTACTCTTCGATTCATGTATTATTTAGAAGTGTGTTATTTAGCTTCCAAATATTTGGGGATTTTTCATGTATCTTAATGGTTTCTAGCTTAATTCCATTATGGTCAGAGAACATTCTATATGTGGTTTTGATTCTTTTATATTTGATAAAGTTTATTTTATGACCTAGAGTATGGTATATTGTGCTGAATGTTTCAGGTGCACTGGAGAAGAATGTATATTCTGTTGTTGGGTGGCGTATTCTATAAATTTCAATGAAGTTAAGTTGGCTGACAGTGTTCAGGTGAGATCTGTATCCTTGCTAATTTGTTTTGACTATTTAGTCTATTGATTATTGAAAATAGTAGTACTGATGTCTCCAACTATAATTTTGGATTAACTTCCTTTTCCTTTCAGACCTCTTCGCTTTTACTTCATACATTCTGAAATTCTATTGTTAGGTTATGACTGCTGTTATATCTTCTTGGTGAACTGACCCTTTTATCATTATATAATGATTATATAATGCTCTTCTTTATCCCTGGTAATTTTCTTTGTTCTGATGTCTACTTATTCTGATATTTATATAGCCACTGCAGCTTTCTTTGGTTTGCCTGGTACAACTTTTTCCATCCTTTTATATTTAACCTATCTACATTTATATATACCATTAATTTCTTGAAGAGTATATATATTTGAGTCTTATTTTTTTAATCCAATCTCACAATCTCAGTCTTTTATTTGGTGTAGAACATTTACATCTACAGTACTATTTGATACAATTAGATTTAAGCGTACCATTTCATTATTAGTTTTCTGTCTCCTGTTTTTCATTACTGTTTCTCCTTTCCAGGTTTCTTTTAAATATATAGATATTTTCAGAATTCTATTTTATCTATTGATGTTTTACTATATCTGTATAGTATTTTAGTGGTCTCTAGGAATTATAATATACACATTTAACTTTTCATAGTTTATTCAGAATTAAGACTTTGCCACTTGAAGTAAAATGTAGAAATTCTATAAAAACAGATCCCTTTACCCTTCCTCTTTTATATTGTAGTTATCCAATGTATTACACCAACATACACTGAAAACTTCACTAGACAATACTATAATTTTTTTCTTTCAACAGTCACAGATATTAAAAAAACCTAGACGGACAAAAAACAGTTCACTGTATCCAACCAAATATTTACTTTTTTGTTGCTCTTCTTTCATTCCTAAAGTCCCAAGTTTCTCTCTGGTATTATTTCCCTTTTGCCTGAAGAACTTTATTTAGCATTTATTTTAGAACAAGTCTGCAGGTGACAAGTTCTCTAAACTGTCCATCTAAGGTCTTAATACTTCCCAAGGAATATTTTTTCTGGACATAGAATTCTAGGTTGATGGATTTTCTCTTTCAGCATTAAAGAAAAAGTTTGTTTTGTCTTCTAACCTTCATGGTTCTTGATGAGAAATCTACAGTAATTTTAATCTTAAGTTTCTCTATATACAATGTGTTACTATCTCTGGCTGCTTTTATGGTTTTTTAAAAGTTTTAGTTTTCAGCAAGATTCCTTCGAATATTTTTTTGTATCAGTATCATTCTCTGGGACTCTAATGACATGTTTGATCTTATGGTAATGTCCCACAGGTCCCTGAGGAGCTGTTCATTTTATTCCAAATATTTTTTCCCCTTTGTTGCTCAAACTGAATAATGTCTCTTGCTCTGCAAATATTCAAGTTCATATTTTTTCCTCATTAGTTTCATACTGCTGCTATTAAGCATATTCAAATGATCTATTTGGTCTCACATCTTCTTTACTTTTGTTTTTACCATTTATTTTTAACCCACAGCTAACAGTGCTTCTATTCTCCACCAATCTTCAAGGAATTGACATCTCTGGTGGAAAAGAGTCTATAGAATCACTCTTAAGTTTGATAATATCAAAAAATAACAAAACTGAAATGGCAAGATTATATAAGAAAGCATTGTAAAATGATTCAGAAGTAACAGAATTCTAATTATAGTACTTGCAAGTAACTTTTCTGTCTTTATTTCCTCATCTTTTTTTTTAAAAAAGAAGATGGGCTAGTAATGTTTAAGGTTCTTTTTAGCATTCAGATTCTAAATATACGTTATATCTACTTGTAAAAACATTATTAATATCTTACTCTTTCAATCTGCTTTTCCATTTCTTTATGCTGTTCAAAATGAATTTTCTTTGCCTTTTCAAAAGCTAAACAAATTTTCTCATGTTCTGTATTGATATTTGTTTCTAGACTTCTTATCTTTTCATTCTTTTCCTAGAAATACAAAAACAGTTAAAAAGAATATAATTGAGAGCTAGTTTTACATAAAAGTACATGAGTAAATCATTAAATCTATAATACTCTAGTCTTTAAAGATTCACAGTAATTAATATGTCAAACTTCAAAAATATTTAAATATTTATAAAAGACAAAATGGTTACTTAAAAAATATCTCAAAATGAGAAAATTATGTTAAAAGTATATCAAAGAAATATTACTATTTTCTTCAATTTACTAGTATAAAAATGAGAGAACGTAGATAACTTGCCATATAAGCCTATTAACCTAAATATATAGAAACAAAAAATAAATAGAAGAGTTTAGTAGAATTTATACTTTCCTATTCAGTATATTTTATAATAAACATACTAAAACAAATATGTTGTCACAAATTAAGAGCCTTAAAGTCACAGTGAATTTGTAGCAAAATAAATTTTTACCATAAGCTCCTGTTCAAGTTCTGCGTTTTTTGCAGCAATAGAGGAATAAGCAACTATTTTTTCTTCCAATTGTTTCTCTAGAGTTAAAAGTTGAGAACATTTCTTTGTCATCTGAAAACAGATTGAAATAAATGAAAAATTATTTTTAAAAATTACTTTTAAAGATAAGTGACAATTTAGAAGAAAACCATATAGACCACAGATATGACAGTTTGTTCCATCTATGTAATACATAAGTAATTTAATTCAGACCTCTATGTCCAAATAGGATTGCACCCTAACCCATTTCTTAAAAGTAATTGTTAAAGACTAAAATTAGTATAATGTTAATAGTAGTTATTTCTGGTGAGAGAATTATCAAAGATTTATTTATTTTGTCCCCTTCTATATTTTCAATAAGACTGTGCTAATTTTGTAATTTTTAAAAAAGTTATTAATCTCAGTACTTGACAATTTTCTAAGTAAGCTGATGGCTGTAATTACAAACTGACTACATTTCCTTTTCCATTATTAAGTCATTTCCAAGCACACAGGTCCTTTCCTTGGCTACAAACTTTAAGATGACAATTCAGACATTTAAAAAGTACCCCCATAGATAGCTGCTCCCTTTGGTTTGAAGACTGAGTATAACATATCCACATGTGGTCCTGGTCTACCATTACTCAATGAGGCATCCCTGTTGTGTCCTCAGTGGAAACGAAGATCAGATATTTACAAAACACCAACTATCCCCTTTTCAGAATGTAATCCATGCATATCTGCACCAGATTCACATGTAGTTGTTTAAAATACTGATTCCTGAGCATTACTCCAATCTACTGAATCAAAATCACTAGACTAGAATCTAGAAATCTGCATGTTTAAAAGGCTTCCCAGGTGGGTCTGCTGTTTGCTAAAATTTGAAATCCTCCATTACCACTACTTTTCTTCTAATTACATGATCCAAATCCTTTACTTGTACATGTGTACTAGCTGTGTTAACTTGTACTTGTAATAAATAAGAGTGCAATGTAGTATAAGTTCCACCAAATCTTGGGTCTTTTAGCCACTAGAGTGTATTTTTCTACTTTTAACATAGGTTAAAATCCAAAGGTTTCCAAATATAATTTTAAAAAGAATTTATAACTTACGTGGTATCAATTTTTTTAAATGTATACAACTGGACTTAAACATACATTTTTTACAAAATCCTAACAATACCCTTTTTATTTTATGAAAATTTAGTACATATAAACTGTTAATTCAAGCTTACTTCACTTTCAAGTTTGCTAGAGCTTGAAGCTTTCTCCAGCAGTTCTTCTTGAATCAACTGAAACTGACTAGTTCTGTGGGCCATGTTAACCTTTAAATCAGAATTCTCAGCTTCTATTTGCATCAACTTAGTACGCAGTTCTTCTATTCCAGAAGCAAGTCTTTGCCTTTCTCTTTCGTATTGCTTGTTCACAGCATGCTGATTTTGATCTTTTAAACTTGCTGCCAATAAATATAAAAGGAAAATTGTTCTGTATAAACTTCAAGAAAAAAATCTACAATAATGTTGAAAGATTTAATCATGAATAGTTTAGTTTTTTGATCTAAAAAATATTAAAGAGAACAGAGAATGAGACCTACATTAAGGAAAAGATAATAAAAGAACATGGCATGTAAGGTACTTTCTAAATTAAATATGTAACAAAGTGGGAATAATTCTTCTGAATCACTCATTTCTCTAGGCTATGCCTTCATACTAGAAAGACTATTCTTTTCTACTAGAAAGAGCCCTTCTTGACCTTTAAAAATCCCAGTTTTTGGACAGAAATCGTTGTAAAAAAAAAAACACAACAACAACAACCCTGTCCTGTGTCATTAAACTGAACTTAATCATAAAATTTACTTGGATAACTTGAAATGATTAAGAATATTCTGATATATTCAAAAACTGAAAACAGTGATTCCTAGTCCAAACTAACTGATGAGAATTCAATGATACTTTTAAAAATTGCTGAAGGTTATCTCGGAGGTAGTTGATTGAGTATATCCCTTTTTCACTATAAATGTACACATCTACCCCCACCTCAAGGTAACTGAACTTTCAGAAATGCTTTAAAAAGGCATACTGTTGATGACTGCATGAGAACACATAGATGTAGAAACAAGTAGAAATGTACTATGCCTTCAAAGGTTTTATAAGTAGCCATTTCCCATAAATTCTCCATATCTCTAATATTTCACTTTCTATACTATCATTGGCTCTATTCTTTGATGTCAGAAAGTCTATCACATATTCATCACCATTCTAATAACTAGCACTCCTGCTAATCCATCATTCTCTTCTCTATTCTCTCTAATCACTTAAATATCTCATTTTCCCTGCGGTCGTTTCTGCTGTCAACAGTCCATTGTATTTGAAGACAGACTGTAATAAGTTAAAGATGCATGTTAACCACTAGAGAAATCACTAAAAAAAAAAAAAAAGAGGTATATTTAATCAATAGTGGAAATTAAAAAAAAAATGGAATACTAAAATATAATTGATTCAAAAGAAGGCAGGAAAGATGAACAAAGGCCCATATAACAAATAATAAACACATAGTAAGGTGGTAGATTTAAAATTGATACATTAAATGTAAATGATCTAACCATTCCAGTTAAGGAGCAAAACATGTCTTATTGATTAGAAAAGTGAGAATTAATTATGTGCATTCTATAAGACACTGACTTATAAATAAACATAGAGGTTAAAAGGATGGGAAAAAGTCATACCAGGTGAACACTAATCAAAAATACCTGAAAAAATATCAGAAAGAGAAATTAAGAAAATAATCTCATTCACAATCAATTCAAAAAGAATAAAATACCTAGGAATAAATTCAGTCAAGAAGGTGGAAGATCTGTACACTGAAAACTATGATGATGATGAAATAAACTGAAGACAAAAATAATATATTTCATGTTATGGACTGGAAGAATTAATATTGTGAAAATGTACATTCTACCAACAACGATCAACCTCTATCAAAATGCCAATGGCATTTTTCATAGAAATAGAACAATCTTAAAATTTGTATAGGACCACAAAAGACCACAAATAGCCAAAGCAATCTTGAAAAAGAATAGTTTGTAGGCATCATGTGTCCTGATTTCAAATTATATTATAAAGCTATAGTAATCAAAACAGTAGTGTACCTACATAAAAACAGACACATAGATCAATGGAACAGAATAGAGAGCCCAAGAATAAACTCATGCATACATGATAAATTAATTTATGATAAAGGAGCCAGGAATACACAATGGGAAAAGAATAGTCTCTTTAATAAATGGTATTAGATAAGGGGACAGCCACATACAAAAGAATAAAGCTGGATCACTGTCTTACACCACGAATAAAAATCAACTCAAAATAGATTAAATATTTGAAAGTATAAAATTCCTAGAAGAAAACACAGGGGGTAAGCAACTTGATTTCAACCTTGGTGATGATTTTTTAGATTTGACACCAAAAGCAAAGGCAACAAAAGAAAAATAAACAATATCAAATTAAAAACCTCTGTACAGCAAAAAGAAACAATCGACAAAGTGAAAAGGCAATCTATAGAATCAAAGAAAATATTTGCAAATCATATAGCTAGCTGAATGAGGAGTTAATATAAAAAACACATAAAGAACTCTACAACTCAACAGCAAAAAACAAACAACCCAATTTAAAAATGGGCAGAGGATCTAGCAATCCCTCTACTGGATATTTATCCCAAAGACTTGAAAACCCATATCCAAAAAGATATTTGCACACCAATGTTCATAGCAGCATTATTCACAGTGGCCAGGACATAGAAGCAATTGAAGTGTCCTACAATAGATGATTGGCTAAAGAAGCTGTCATACATATATACAATGGAATATTACTCAGCCATAAGAAGAGATGAAATATTGCCATTTGCGACAACAGGATGGACCTCGAGATAATCATGCTAAGTGAATTAGGTCAGACAGAAAAAGTTGAAAATCACATGATATCACTTATATGTGGGATATAAACCTAAAAGCAACAAATGAAAGGACAAACAAACAGAGACTCATGGACATGGACTACAGACTAGTGGTTACCAGAAGGGGAGGAGAGTATAGGTAGACAGTTAAAGGGGGTCAAATATTGGTGGGTAGGTAGAGGGTGAAGTGGGTATAAGGGATCAAATATAGGGGAGGAGAGTATAGGTAGACAGTTAAAGGGGGTCAAATATAGGTGGGTAGGTAGAGGGTAAAGTGGGTATAAGGGATCAAATATGTGGTAGCTGAAGGAAACTGAACTTCGGGTGGTAAACACAAAATAGAATACACAGATGTCAAATTATAATGTACACTTGAAAATTATATAATTGTATTAACCAATGTTACCCCAATAAACTTAATTAAAAGAAAATTACATTTAAAAAAAAAGAGTACCAACTTTCAATTATAAGATGAATAAGTTCTAAGAATCTAATATATAGTATGGTGACTATAGTTAACAATACTGTATTATATATTAGAAAGTTGCTAAGAGTAGATCTTAAATGTTCTCACCACATATACACAAAATTTGTAATTATGTGAGGTGATGGATGTTAAGTAACTTAATTGTGATATTCATTCTGCAATATATACATGAATCAAATCACCATATCGTACACAAACTTACACAATGTTATATGTCAATTATATTTCAATAAAGCTGGAAAAAATTTTTAAAAAATAAAATAAAAATGGGCAGAGGACCTGAATAGACAATTTCCAAATAAGACTTACAGATGGCCAAGGGGCACAAGAAAAAGTGCTCAATATATCTTTAATCATGAAAGAAATGAAAGTCAAAACCATGAGATCACCTCATACCTATTAGAATGGCTATTACGAAAAAGACAAGAATTATCAACTGTGTTGGTGAGAATTTAGAGAAAAGAAGACCCTTGTACAATATGGTGGGAAGTGAACTTGTGCAGCCACTATGGAGAATATGGAGAATAGTATGGAGGGTCCTCAAAAAATAGAATGACTATATAATCTAACAATTCCACTTCTGGGTATTTATCTGAAGGAAACTAAATCACTATCTTGAAGATATCTGAACTCCTATGTTCATCGCAGCATTATTTACAATAGCCAAAAGATAGAAGCAACCTAAGTATCCACAGACAGATGAACAGGTAAAGAAAATGTAGTATATAAATACAATGGAATATCATTAAGCCATAAAAAGGACATCCTGCCATTTGTAACAACATGGATCAACCTTGAGGGCATTAGGCTAAACGAAATAAATCAGACAGAGAAAGACAAATATTATATGATCTCACTTCTTTGTGGAATCTAAAAAAACAAACAAACAAACTCATAGATACAGAGAAAAAACGGGTGGTTGCGAGAGGCAGTGGGTGGTGGCGAGAGGCAGTGGGTGGTGGCGGGCAAAATGGGTAAAGGTGATAAAAAAGTATAAACTTTCAGTTATAAGATAAATAAGGACTGGGGATGTAATGTATAGCATATCGACTACAGTTAATAACATTGTATTGTATATTTGAAATTTGCTAAGACAATTGATCTTAAAAGTTCTTATCACAAGAAAAACATCTGTAACTATGTGTGATGATGGAAATGACCTAATGTACACCGCTAATAACACAAAGATATCTGGAAAATCCTTAAACATTTGTAAACAAACACACAAGAGATATTATAGATATTATAAGATTTTGAACCAAATAAAATGAAAATACAATATATGCAATTAGCGGGATACAGCTAAGACACTGCCTAAAAGGAAGTTTATGCCCTTACATATTTAAATTAGATAAGAAGAAAGGTTTAAAATCAATAATCTAAGCTTTCCCTTTAAGGAAAGTTGAAAAAAAGAAGAGAAAATCAAATGAAAAGCAAACTGGGAAGGAGTACAAAGGATCCTGAGGGAAATGTTACGTGTCTGGATTGCGGTGATGGTAACAAGTACATAAACATATGAAAAACAAATATTTGACAAAGTATATCAAATAGTATATTTTAAATGGGTGTATTTTATTATAAATAAATTTTACTTCAATAAAGTACATTGTTAAACAATGATAAAAAGCTCAAGAATTTTGAAAGAAATTCTGCTGTCTTATCAACCCATAAATAGTAATAACAGATCATTTAGTATGTTTGATAATAGAAACCAAATAGTTGATAATCCATTAAAAAAAAAAGCTATCATAAAGAACTCTAATCATAATTTATTAAAAGAAATCAGTATAATATACTTACCTACTGGACTACCTCCTAATTTTACAGGTTCTGTTTCTAAACTATTTAATTTGCTACTTTCTTTGTTGTCATTACGAGCATTAAGATTGTGAGATAACTGATTTGCAGTCAGGTTTGCGTGAAGCTTTTGAATTTCTGCCTCTTTCATTGCAAGCTTAATCCTAGAAAAGAAGCCAAAATTTATCAGAAAGATTCTGTAAAAATATCTCATACCATTTTTATCTTTCAAGATGGTACAAATTTTAAAACCCTGGTATTTAGTCAATTATAGGGCAGGACATGCAAACTCACATACCATTAATTAGCCTGTAAACTGGTCCAGCTACTGCAGAAACTTGGTAGTACCTAGTAAAATTAAAAATGTACACACCCTATGACATAGCAATTTCACCTTTAGGAATATACACTAGAGAAACTCTCACATACTGTAGTTAACATGTGTAAGTATGTTCTTTCCAACACTGTAATAGTAGAATACTAGAAATAAGGTAACCACCAACAAAGAAATAAATTGTGACATAGTTATAGATTATAGGATACAGCTATAAAAAAGAAACATATTAATCCATGCACTCATCAATTATTCTACCTACCTCAACATAGATGAATTTTTAAAATGATGCTGAGTGAAAAGGCAAAATTATATACAATAAGCATATAGTATATTTCCATGTGTGAGTATAAACATACACAAAATGGAATGAAGAATATGTACCCAATTTATGATGGTAGATATTTAGGAAGAGAATGGGACTACTCGTAAGAATCAAAATATATTATCTATCCTATAATTTTTTATTATTATTATTTAAAGAAACAGATTTGAAACAAATAGACAAATGTTAAGAAGAATCAATTCTTAGTTGTGGAAACATGAATATTTGTTATAATAGTCTGAACTTTTTTGTGTATTTTCCAACATTTCAATTAAAGATCTTAATTTAATTATCAATTTTTAAAAACACTGTATTTGCTATAATTTCAGAACCTGAAAACATACCTCAATTCCGAAATTATCATTTTATTTCCCTCACAGCAGCCAATGTAACTGTCTTCCTTGTTTGACAAACTACTCATCTGGTGCTTAGAAAGTGATGATTTAAAACCAAACATTTCTCTTTTTAACTGTAAGTTTAAAAACAAACATATATAAACCTATAATATCTATGATGCAATTGTTTATTCAGAATTCCAAATCTGAAAAATTGTGTGAACAGAAACAACCTAATATCCATTAATAGGAGAATATATAAATATATTAAGAAATAGTAAGATAATGGGAAAACTACAATACTTAAATAAACCTGCATTATGTAAATCATTATGGAGATATCAGATATGATACTGAGTGAAAACCAACAGAGGCACATGGTATTTTCAAAAACACACTAAACTACATATTTATATTTTTTCTAGAAGCATCTGTATGTGGTGCTATTTAAAATATGGACAAAAAGGATACATATGAATTTCAGAGTAGTCGCTAGCTCTGAGGAGAGAAGGAGAAGACAGGGTATATAAAGAGGCTTTGTTTACCTGTAAAATTTTATTCTAAAAAAATCCAAAGTGGATAGTATAATATGTTACCAAGACTTAGGAAACACTGTGCTACGTTGGCTTCTGTCTTTTCTGTATGTTTGAATAACACAGAATTTTTAATATTAGTTGTAAAAAAGAGTAAGACTTAATGACCACTACTGTGAAACTATAACCAAATTACACTTTCCAGAAATAAAAAAAATTCACATTTCCAAACCATGTTATTCTTACCACTGCATGAAACACAGGATCAAGCATATATTGCCACACCACATTCAGAATCACATGTTGAGTAATTCTTGATACTGAGTCGAATGAAAATATCAATTTAAAATGAAGGCTATCTGCGTCTGATTACTATCAAATTTCAAAAGCAAAAGATGCATTAAAAATCTAAGGGAATAATCAGCATCCTAGGAAACTATTTATAGCAAAGGACTAGAAACCAAGAATAATACATCCTAGTTTTAATTCTGTTACTAGCTAGTTAGACAAGTTATTTACTACCTTGGGTCTACTTTTCTTCACCAATAAAATTATAGTATTGAATCGGATGATTCCTAAGGTCTCTTTCAGCTTCATGAGTCCATGACATTTTAAAATTGCTAAGAGTCTACCATCCACACATATGTGAAACCAACCATGACATACTTATCTATAGCTTTCTTCCAATCTCACCTTTATTTTATATCTATCAAAAACAAATTTCTGACACAGGTATACTTATCTTCTTCCTAATCTCACTTATAAATATGATCATATATATGTAACTCAAAGAGAACAGATGGTTGGCTGCTATCATAAAAACATTTAATGTTCTGTACCATTCTAGTAAGTACATGAAAAATCATTCAACATTATTAACCATTAGGGAAGTACAAATTAAAACCACAATGTGATAACACTTTACACCCACTAAGATGGCTATAATCAAGAAGACAATAGAAAATGTTGGCAAGGATGTGGAGAAACAGGAACCCTCATCCATCGCTGGTGAGAATGTAAAATGGTGCAGCCACATTAGAAAATGGTTTGGCATAAATTTACCAAATGACCTAGCAATTTCACTCCTGGGTATCTACTCAAGAGAAATGAAAACATGTCCACGCACAAAGACTTGTATGCAAATGTTCGCAGCAACATTATACGTAATAATCCAAAAGTAGAAACAACCCAAATGTTCATCTATTGGTGAATGAATAAATAAAATAAATATAATGGAATAACATTCAACAATAAAGAGAAATGAAATACTGATATACATCACAATGAATGATCCTCAAAAACATTAAGAATGCAAAAAATCAGATGCAAAAATGTATAATTTCACTTACATGAAATGTCCAGAAAAGACAAATCTCTAAATGCAGAAAGTAGATTAGTGGTTCCCTATGGGTGAGGGTGAGTATAGAGACTATTTATAAATGGGCACAAAGGATGACAGAAATATTTGAAAACCGGATTGTGGTCATCGTTCTAAAACTTTGAATCACTGAATGGTACACTTAAAATGCATGAATTTTGTGGTATATAAATGTTGTTATTTCAATAAAGCTGTTTTTAAAAAATTCTGTACTATTCTTATATATGGCATCTGAGAGACTGAGAAAGGGTGAAACAGCAGAAAGTTAAGTACAAAAGAAATAGGGAGTAGAGAGAAAAGAAATTGATGACTGAATGTATAAGCATGTAACAAAAAACAGAAGCTAATAAAGCAACCATAAAATGATGATTTCTTATAAAGCACTCCAGTAAAATTTTCCTTTTCACACATACTTACTGGCAATTGTGACATAATTTTTTCAAAACTTCTCAGTTCCACCCTTGAACTTTCTATTTCTTGATGACACAAATCCAGTTGCTCATTCTGTGTTGCAATACGAACCTTTAATTCTCGGTTTTCATTCATTACAGAAAAATTTTCTCGAAGTATTTCATCTTTGTCCTCTAACTCACTCTCTAGTTTCAAAACACTTTGTCTAGATTCAGCTAGTTGTGCCATGACTTCTGAATTTTTCACTGCCATTATCCTTAATTTTTCTTTTCCGTTGTTATTTTCTTCTTTTAACTGCCTATGATGAAAACGGTATGAAAATAAAATAAAATATATATTCATTTTCAATAATCATATTTAATTAATCTCACTTTTAAAATATTTTAAAGCTTAATTCTGAAATAATAATACCTGCTCGCATTTGCTGAGTGCCTATTTTCTGCATGCCAGGCACCCACAACTTTATGTAGTTAGCATTATTATTACTCCCTGTTTATGAGGAAACTGAGGCACAGAAAGGTTATGAACTTGCCCAGTGTCTCATAGTAAGAAGTAAGGTAGGGTAATCCCACTATCTTGGAAGTATTTATGCTCCCTTCTTAAAACAGGAGATCTAACTCCAAAATCATGATACAACATTTTGCAGCAATAAAGTTTTAGATCATATAAGGAAAAATCATGAACTGCCACACTCTAAAAGATAGTCTGACAAATGATTAACAGATTACTAGGCGGTAATATTTTTGAATATATATACCTATAAAAACATGTCAAACATGAGAACAATCTAATCTTTTGACTGTTACTGTATTTTATCAGTTCCCTTTTTCACATTTTTAACATCTCTGAAATAAGTTTGGATTAGATGATTCTTTATAATCTGAAGCATACATATTTTACTAACTAGCTAATGTGCGTTAATTTTCTCTAAATATTTGCAAAGCAAAGATGTTGATCATGTAACTCATATATTTACAAGTATATTAACATCAATATACATTTTATCCATTTAAAATCCTAACTTTATACCTAGAAAACAATTTCTGTCATGAAGCCTATCTTTCTACCTAATTAAAGCCATAATTACAATATACAAAATATTCTATTTCGAAATGTTTTTCTCCATTGCCACATAATACTTTTTCTATAAAAGTATACTGTACCTTAATTTCTCTTTCAGAATTTCAAGTTCACTTTTATACAGACCACATCTTTCCTGTAGCCTTTTATTTTCTTTTTCACAGTTAATTAGATTTTTCTCTAATATTTCTTCTTCAGCTTGAACCTAAAACAATAATTTGTTTTAAGTGGACACACTAATGTGGTCATAAGTTTTAGGTTTTTCGAATGAAAAAGTAGTGATTTCAGAAATCAGCAGGATAGTGAAGTAACTATTCCACCCATTTAAGTCCCCAGCCTTGGAGTGAAGGGAACAAAGTGAACTTCCTGGATAGGGAGGGGGATTCTGCTACCTGTTCAGAAATGGTTAAGAGCTTATGATGTAGGAGTAACAGCAAAAGTGTTCTGGCCTCACATGGACAAGACTAGCAAATCATGTAGGATGCTGCATCAAGTTACTAAAGGCTAACTTTAGTGCAAATGTTCCAGAGAAGTACTTCCACTAAAATCACAGTCCAAAATTTATGATAAAAAAAAAAAAAACATCAAGCACCCAGAATGAAACAGTGGGAGTGGAAGACAGGGCAGATCTGCTTCGCTTCCTTTGTCACACCTTCCTAACTATAGGGCTCTGCTAACAGTTTGAAATTAATAATCCTAATGAGAAGTGTGACAAAATTATCTCTTACATTTTCCTTTTTCCTCTATAAAGTCCTTTCTCTCCCTGAGGATATTCTCCCTACAAGCTATTCTACCTCCCCTTAGAGATTACCTTATTAAAAATCCCTTCTGTGATATTTTATTCTCACAGGGACCTTGTCCAAGGCTTTCAAACAGTGATTTGATTAATTCACACTTAAGACTTCAGTAACTAATGGGATCTTGATTTCTTAATTTTTAATAATAATATTTCTCTTCTACATTTCTACAATTTCATATCCACACCTTTCTTTAATCAGAATCATTAACTTCTTCTGCTTCAACTATTATGTCAAGATGGAAGTCTCTCATATCAGCACCTCTTGACCAGACCTCTATTCTGAGTTCAACATCTAAATATTGACCAGAACTCTATTTTGAGTTCAACATGTGACTTTCCTCTAAACAGGTTTTATTAACATGTGCTATTACGTGAACATATTAAATGAATGTAATAAAGGCATTATATTACTATGTAACATCAGTTCAAGAAACCTTCCCTTTGAGAGGCAGAAGTGAACCCCTCTCAGGATGGTAGGTCCAGGGGGATCAACTAAAGGCTACTCTTCTGGCTTAATTTTCACTGAGGTAATGGGAACAAATTTATTCTACTTCTATAGCTCAACCTCTACTCACTCACCCCATCTTTCTCTATATTTAGTTTCTTTTCTTGTCTCCACTCTTTTCCCTCTTTAGATAAAAAAGTTTCTGCTCATTATAAAAAGACTGTGAACATAATCTTTAATATTTATAAATTTTTTATTTCAATGATTTTATTATGAATGAGATTCATAAAAATTACTCCCTGCTTTAATCATAAATAAACATATTCTACTTCTACCTTTATGTTTAGAATATGGACAATAATACCAAACACTGAATTTGTACAACTGCCTCTTACCTTTTCCAGTTTTTCGGCCACTTTTTCTTTATAATGTTGGAAAGCCTTACTCAGCTCTTCAGCATTATATAGTGCTTCATTCCTTTGTCGTTCAGCTCTAAATTTAAAGGGCATAATTAATAAAAGTAAAGAATGTTCTGCATTTGAATAGGTAAGTTCCAAAGTAACCTATATTTAATTTTAATGAATAATTAGAGAGAAGCAGATTTTTCTGTACTAAAAGAGTACTAGGATTAAACTGCAAAATAAAGGATGAAGATTAGACTATAATTTCCTCACTTTAAAAATATGAAAAATAAAATATAACATAAAATACTTATAAACATGAATTCTGAAACATATATACATTCTTATGTGTTGGCAATATTCTTTCCTCAGTCTGGAAAAGATAGATTATGGAAGTAGCCTGAGGCTGTATGATAAATTTTCAAAGATTAGATATTACAGAATTAGTCCACTGTCTAATATATTAAAAATACTCAGCAAAGCCTGTGACTTTTGCAAAGGTCAAGTAAATTTTCAAAAAGGTATTTCAAAAGGCAATAATTTCTATAAAATATAAAAATCCGAACAACAAAATCCAACCACCACCAAGCACTGTCTTAAGACCAACCATACAGCCTCACCTCTTAGCTTATCCTGACCTTTCCTCATACTTCTCACACTGAATGGAGACTACTGGCTGACACTAAGTCAATTTCATATCCACACCTAAAAACGTTTCTATATTTAAACCTATCCTCATCATATTCTTTCCAGTGTAAGGGAAGTTAGTGACTCTTCTCATCCAAGGTGAATTGCTTTATCTATATTCTGGATCTTAGCTCTTTACTATCAGGAACTTAATTCTTTCTTCTGTATTTTCAGTCTCTTCTCTATTGGATTACAAACTCATGTAAAAGTATCCCTTATTTCCTGAATATGGGTGGTTCTTAAGTTTGAATAGCAACTGTGGATATCAGAGATATCTATCTGGCTCCAAAGTTTCAGATAAAAAATAGAAAGAGTTTAAACAATTAGGAATTTATCTGAAAATCTAAGAGAATGTATTCTATTCCTTAATTTGCAGAGCTAGAATTCAGAGAGCAAAGAATACCTGTATTTCTTAAACGAACAAAAAATCTCACAGATACTATGCTTTCCTCTGTCATCCTTCCTTTCAAGCCAAATTTATCAATTTTACACTAATCTTCTCTTTCACCAATTAAAAAAAGTCATGACATATTTCAGCCACACAGAAAGTATGGCTACATCTACCCATGTCCTTCCAACCAAACTTTAATGAATCTTAACTCTTTGCTATTTTTGTTTTATGCAATCCTTTTTATTTTAAGCAAACAAAACAGTACAGACATTCCAGAGTTGAGGTCCCTGTCTCTTCTAAATCCCATTCTTCTGACTTCTTCTACAAGGGTAACCCTAGTATTGCTTTTTTAAAAATACCAAACATTTTGTAAATTCACATGTTAATCTAAACCCACAAATAATACATCATAGTTCATTGACTCTAAGAGGCAGATTGTTTTCACATTTTTAAGATCTCTAAAATTGATATGTATTTTACAATTGATGGTATATCAGTTTTCATGGTGATATTTTTTCTTAGTGATTACTAAAATAATTGTGTGTGATCTTACATGTTTTTATACTTTATACGAATGGCATCACACTGCTTATATTCTTCTGCAGTTTGCTTTTCTTCTACGTTCAAGATCTACGTTCACCTATGTGACTATAGTTCATTTAAAAAAAAATCTATTATATACTATCCCATTGTATGAAAATGCTATAATTTATTTATCCATATTTCAGTTGATAGACACTGAAATTTTTTCCAGCTAATACAAACAATATTGCAGGTGAACGAACATCCTGGTGCATAGCTCCTTGGCAATATGTGTGAGAGTTTCTTTAAAATAAATAGCCAGGAACTGAATGGCTAGATATTTTTCAAAAGGTATTTCAAAATTGAAGGTACTAGGTAGGTCATTTTCAACTTTATTAAATCCTTTTTTAAAAAGTACAGCAGTTGTACCAATTTATACTTCCAATCGGAAATGTGTATGAGTTTCTGCTGTACCACACCTTCACCGATGATTAGAGAACCAGAACAGTACAATAAAAAAAATAATAACCTATTTAAGCCTCCAAACAATCTATAGTGAAGATAAGTGCCAAAAATGAGGCAATGAGAGATTAAGTAACTTGCTCCAAATCTCACTGGTTACAGTGTGTAATCTGTTTCCAAAACCTCTTTCCTCTGGCATAGTATTCAACCAAGTGGGCCCTAGAGCCATAACATCTGGATTCAAATTCTATCTCTACCACTTTCTGTGTGACCTCAACTTCTCTCTAATTCAGTTTCCTCATCTGTAAAATAAGAATATTATCGATCTCATATGATTATTTGAGGAGTAAATAAATTATATTTTTAAAGCATTTAGAAAAATGTTTACACATAGTAAATGCTCAGTAAGTTAATATAATTATCAAATTTAAAATGTTTGTCAGTCGGGTAGTGTGAGATGATTGTAGTTTTGTACCCTCACTGTAGTTCTGATCTGCATTTTTGATGATGGTGAGGTTGAGTAATTTCCTGTTTCATTGGCTGGTTAGGTTTCCTGTCCTTCACCTGTTAGAATTCTTTGTCTTTTATTGCTGGATTCCATGCGCTCTCCCCTTTTTCTTATTGATTTGTGAGAGCTCTTTCTAAATTCTGGACACAAATCTTTGTGAATTATATTATTTGCAAATATTTCCCCAACTATCTGGCTTGTCTTTTTAACTTTCTAAAAATAAATATTATTTTTTTAACTAAATTTTTCATGGTAACATTGGTTAATATATTTTTTCACTTTTTAAGTGATGTTTTACAGAACAGAAACTTTTAATTCTAATAGACTTAGAAGTTTGCTTAAGAATATTATTTTCCTATAATATTTACGCTGTCTGAATCGCATTTCAATACATTCTTCCCTACCATGAGACATCATGGAAAATATTCACTTGGGAGTACACCTTTCATAGGCAAACTAAGCAATCCAGAGGCCACTCTCCAAAACTCAATCTTGCTCTTATAATCAGGGCCAATCACCCGAATCACCCTAAGCACCTCAGGACCAGGTACCAGAAAACTCAGGATAGGCTTACAGTCAGCCCACAGAGATTATTCACACAAGCCAAATCTTTTTTTTAATGAATTTTTTTATGGTGACATTGGTTAACGAAATCTAATGTTTCAGCTGTACATTTTAACAGTAAGGCATATATATATTTACATTATGTATTCACCTCCCTTAGTTAGATTTCATTCTGTCACCACATATTTGACCCCCTTTACCCCATATACATTGCCCATCCCCCTTCCCCCCCCATCCTCTGGTAATCACTAGTCTATTGTACATGTCCATGAGTCTCTGTTTGCCCTGCTCGTTTGTTGCTTTTAGGTTTATAGCCCACATATAAACGATATCATGTGATTTTCAACTTTTTCTGTCTGGCTTATTTCGCTTAGCATGATTATCTCGAGGTCCATCCATGTTGTTGCAAATGGCAGTATTTCATCTCTTCTTATGGCTGAGTAACAGTCCATTGTATACATGTACCACAGCTTCTTTAATCAGTCATCTAGAGTACTTCAGTTGCTTCCATGTCCTGGCCACTGTGAATAATGCTATGAACATTGGTATGCAAATTTCCTTATAGATATGAATTTTCAAGTCTTTAGGTTAAATACCCAGTAGAGGGATTGCTACATCATATGGTAGATCAATTCTTAGTTTTTTGAGGCACCTCCATACTGTTTTCCATAGTGGCTGTGCCAATTTGCAGTCCCACCAGCAGTGTATGAGGGTTCCTT
>NW_006441955.1:36080273-36129425 GCF_000325575.1 Pteropus alecto | reverse complement strand
AGTCCACATTGTTTAGCCTGTGATGGATATTTTCACATAATATAAATTATTGATGGTGATCTACTTGTATATAATTTTAGGTGGACAACATAGTGGTTAGACATTTATATTGCTTATGAACTGATCCTCCCAATAAATCTAGTACCCCCCAGCGACACTATACATAGTTATTATAATATTATTGACTATATTCTCTATACTGTACTTTATATCCCCATGACTATTTTGTTTTGCTACCAGTACCATGCAGTTTTGATTACTGTCGCTTTCTAGTGTAATTTGAAATCAGTCAGAGTGATGCCACCAGCCTCGTTCTTTTTTCTCAGGATGGCTTTGGCAATTTGGGGTCTTTTGTGCTTCCATACAAATCTGATAATTTTTTGTTCCATTTCTTTAAAAAACGCCGATGGGATTTTGATAGGGATTGCATTAAATCGTATAATGCTTTAGGTAATAAGGTCATTTTAACTATGTTGATTCTTCCAATCCAAGAACATGGAATATATTTCCATTTCTTTGATTCTTCTTTGATTTCTTTTAATGGGGTCTTATAGTTTTCAGTGTATAGGTCCTCCACATGTTTTGTTGGATTTTTCTTAAGTATTTTATCCTTTTTGTTGCAATTGCAAAAGGAATTATTTTTTCCACTATTTTTTCTGACACTTCATTATTAGAGTATAGGAATGCTATGGATTTTTGAACACTGATTTTGTATCCAGAAACATTACTGTATTTGCTTATTGTTTCTAGTAGTGTTCTTGTAGAGTCTTTATGGTTTTCTATATAGAGAATCATGTCATCTGCAAATAGTGACAGTTTGACTTCTTCCTTTCCTATTTGGTTGCCTTTGTATCTTTCTCTTGCCTGACTGCACTCACTAGGACTTCCAATCATACAAGACAATTCTAAACCTGCTTACCCTGACTAAATCATTCTCCCTCCGCCCTGCCCCCCCAAAAACCCCAAATAAAATCTCTTGCTTACACTTTCAATTCTCTGCCTCGGGACCAACACTGATGCTTCCCAATGTGGCCCTCTGAATGGCATGTTATGTCTCCTGTTTCTAGGGATCTGAGTATAAAACTTCTACCTTCATGACAGTCATTCTAATGTTTGCGTACCTTACATAACTGATTAAAACAAATCCTGAGTTCATTTAAAAACCTCCCTTAAGATTGTACATATCTTCTGTATTTTCACGTATAGTTTTTATTTTGATTTTTTGAGTAAGGTACAGATGTCTTAATTTAAGTGAACGAATTTTTCTATGTATATCCTCACATAACTACTATCCAAATCAAATATAGAACCTTTCCAGCACCCAAAGGGCTCCCTCATGCACCCTCCAGTCAATATTCTTTATCCCAAAAGGTAAGCACAATTTGAGTTTTAACATCAGATATTAATTTTGCTTATTCTGGATTTCTTATGGAAATATACAGTATTCTTCTGCATCTGGCTCTTTTGGCTTAACATTACATCTATGACATTCATCCATGATGTTAAATAGCTATAGTTGCTCTTTTTTTACTGATGCATATATTTCATAATGTGAATAAAATAATTTATTGATAGATTCTATTGTTGATGAACATTTAGCCACTATGAATGAAGCTACATTGAACAACCTTGCACCTGTCTTATTTTTTAACAGGTGTGCATTTTTATCCTTAGTCTCTAATGATTGCCAAAACAGGTGAGAACTACTAAGTAGTATGACCAAGAAACATACTGACTGTCCAAGAATATTTTTTAAATCAGTTTCAAGTATACAGTATATTGGTTAGACATTTATACAGTTTATAAAATGATGTCCCTAACTGCTCCATCTCTCCTCTCGTTTTCCACCTAGCCAATATATTAATGCTAACTGCATTCCCTATGCCGTGCTCCCCATCCCCATGACCACATATAAACTACTAATTTTTACTTCTTTAACCCTTCACCCCATTCTCCCAGCCACCCAACTCCCCATCCCATCCCTTCTGTCATCAAACTGTCCTCTATATTTGTGAGTTAGTTTTTGATCAGTTTGTTCTTTTTGTTCCTTAGGTTCTGAATAAAGTGAAATCACATGGTATTTATCTTTCTCTGTCTGACTTATTTCACTCAGCATAATAACCTCTGGGTCCATTCATGTCATTGCAAATAATAGCATTTCATTTTTTTTAATGGCTGAGTAATATTCCATTGTGTATATGAACCATAATTTCTTTATATAATTGTCTATTGATGGGCATTTAGGTTGCTTCCATATCTTGGCTATTATAAATTGTGCTGCCATGAATACTGGGGTGCATAGATCTTTACGAATTATTGTTTTGGTTTTCTTTGGATAAATATCCAGAAGAGCAACTGCTGGATCAAAAGGTAGATCCACTTTGAACTTTTCGAGACCTCCATACTGTTTTCCATAGCAACTGTACCAATTTGCAATCCCGTCAACAATGTATGAGGGTTCCCTTTTCTCCGTAATCTCGCTGGCACTTCTTGTTCTTTGATTTATTGATGATAGCTATTCCAACAGGTGTCAGGTGATATCCTCGCCAACACTTGTTCTTTGATTTATTGGTGATAGCCATTCTGACAGGTGTCAGGTGATATCACATGGTGGTTTTAATTTGCAATTCTCTGATGATTAGTGACCTTGAGCATCTTTTCATGTCTATTGGCCATCTGTATTTCATCTTGGAGAAGTATCTGTTCAGGTCTTCTGCCCATTTTTTAATTGGATTGTTTTTTTGTTGTTGAGTTATATGAGTACTTCATATACTTTGGATATTAAGCTCTTATTTGATGAATCATTAGCAAATATCTTCTCCCAATCAGTCGGCTGTCTCTGTTTTGTGGATGGTTTCCTTTGTTGTACAAAAAATTTTAGTTTGATTTAGTTCTGTTTATTTTTTTCTTTTCTTTCCCTTGCCCAGGGAGATATATTCGAAATAACTGTTAGCAATATCAGAGAGTTTACTGCCTATGTTTTTTTCTAAAAGTTTTATGGTTTTGGGCCTTACATTTAAGTCTTTAATCCATTTTGAGTCTATTCTTGTATACGGTGTAAGAAGGTAGTCCAGCTTTTTTTTTTTTTTTTTTGCATGTATCTGTCCAATTTTCCCAACATCATTTATTGAAAAGGCTGTCTTTACCCCACTGTATATTCTTGCTTCCTCTGTCATATATTAAGTGAGCATGTAGGCGTGGATTTATTTCTGGGCTCTCTATTCTGTTCCATTGATCGATGTATCTGTTTTTATGCCAGTATCATGCTCTTCTGATTATTGTAGCTTTGTAGTATAGCTTGATAGCAGGTAATGTGATACCTCCAACTTCGTTCTTATTTCTCAGGATTGCCGTGGCTATTCAGGGTCTTTTATGGTTCCATATAAATTTTAGGATTATTTGTTCTAGCTCTCTGAAAAATGCCATTGGTATTCTGATAGGGATTGCACTGAATCTATAGATTGCTTTGGGTAGTATGGCCATTTTAATGATGTTGATTCTTCCTACCCATGAGCACGGTATATGCTTCCATTTATTTGTATCTTCTTGAATTTCTTTTTTCAATGACTTATAATTTTCTGAGAACAGGTCTTTTACCTCTTTGGTTAATTTGATTCTTAGGTATTTTATTGTTTTCAATGCCACTGTAAATGGGGTTGCTTTCTTAATTTCTCTTTCTGAAAGTTCACCATTGGTGTATAAAAATGCCACTGACTTCTGAATATTTATTTTGTAACCTGCTACTTTACTGAATTCATTGATCAGTTCTAACAGTTTTTTGGTGGAATCTTGAGGGTTCTCTATACACAGTATCATGTCATCAACAAATAGAATTTTACTTCTTTCTTTCCATTTCGGATATCTTTTATTTCTTTCTTGTCTTATTGTTGTAGCTAAGACTTCTAACACAATGTTGAAGAGGAGTGGTAAAAGTGGACATCCTTGTCTTATTGCTGATCTTAAGGAAAATGCTTTTAGCCTTTCCCCATTGAGTATGATATTAGCTGTAGGTTTGTCATATATGGCCTTTATTATGTTGAGGCATGTTCCTTCTATTCCCACTTTGCTGAGAGTTTTGATCATAAATGGATGCTGAATTTTGTCGAATGCTTTTTCTGCATCTATTGATATGATCATATGGTTTTTATCTTTTACTTGTTAATGTGGTGTATCACATTAATTGATTTGCAGATATTGTACCAACTTTACATCCCAGGAATAAACCCAACTGGATCATGGTGTATGGTATTTTTAATATATTGCTGAATTCAGTGTGCTAATGTTTTGTTGAGGATTTTTTACATCAATGTTCATAAAAGATAACGGCATATCTTTTTTTTTTGTAATGTCTTTGTCAGGTTTTGGAATCAAGGTAATGGTGGCTTCATAAAAGGAGTTAGGGAGCCTTCCTTCTTCTTGAATTTTTTGGCATAGTTTGAGAATAAGTGTTAATTCTTCTTTGAATGTTTGGTAAAATTCACCTATTTTGTTTTGGGGGAGGTTTTTTGGGAGGATTACTGATTCTATTTCTTTGGTGATAAGTGGTCGGTTCAGATTTTCTGTTTCTTCTTGAGTCAGTCTTAGGAGACTGTATGTTTCTAGGAATGTGTCCATTTCTTCCAGATTGTCCAATTTGTTGGCATATAATTGCTCGTAGTATTTTCTAATGATCCTTTGTTTTCTGTGGAGTCTGTAGTTATTTCTCCTCTTTCATTTCTGATTTTATTTATTTGAGTCTTCTTTTTTCCTTGATGAGTCTGGTTAAGGGTTTGTCAATTTTGTTTATCCTTTCAAAGAATCAGCTCTTGTTTACATTAATCTTTTGTATTATTTTTCTAGACTCTATTTCATTTCTTTCCACTCTGATTTTTATTATTTCCTTCCTCCTATTCACTTTGGATTTTGTTTGCTGTTTTTTTCTCGTTCATTTAAGTATAAGGTTAGATTGTTTATTTTAGCTTTTTCTTGTTTCTTGAGGTAGGCCTGATTGCTATGAATTTCCCTTAGGACTGCTTTCACTGTGTCCCATATATTTTGAGTCATGTTTTCATTTTCACTTGTCTCTAGGTATCTTTTGATATCTTCCTTGACCTCATTAATAACCCATTCATTTTTTAGTAGTATATTATTCAGTCTCCATGTGTTTATGTATTTTCCAATTTTTTCTTGTATCTGATTTCTAATTTCATACCACTGTGATTGGAGAAGATGGTTGATATGATTTCAATCTTCTTAAATTTACTGAGACTTGTTTTGTGTCCTAACGTGTGGTCTATTCTGGGAAAAGTTCCATGTACACTTGAGAAGAATGTATATTTTGCTGCTTTGGGGTAAAATGCTCTGAAAATATCTATTAAATCTATCTGGTCTAGTGGTCTTTTAGGTCCATTGTTTCCTTGTTGATTCTTTGCCTGGAAGAGCTGTCCATTTGTGTCAATGGGATGTTAAAGTCTCTGCTGTATTACAGTGTATTACTGTTATCTCTCCTTTTATGTCAGTCATCAATTGCTTTATGTTTGTAGCTTCTCCTATTGGGTGCACGTATGTTTACTAAGGTTATATCCTCTTGATTTATCGACCCCTTTATCATTATGTAATGCCCTTCTTGTCTCTTATTATAGCCTTTGTTTTAAAGTCTATTTTATCTGATTTAAGTATCACTACCCCGGCTTTTTTTTTTTTTTTTTCCATTTCAATTTGTATGAAATATCTTCTTCCATCTCTTTACTTTCAATCTGTGAGTGTCATCTGATCTGAAGTGGATCTCTAACAGACAGCATATGCATGGGTCTTGTTTTCTTTCTATTTGCCTATCCTGTATCTTTTGACTGGAGCATTTAATCCATTTACATTTAAAATGATTACTGACAGGTACATAGTTACTGCCATTTTATTATTCATATTTGCTATTTCTAATTTTTCACCCCTTCTCTTTTTACAGAAGTTCCTCTAACATTTCTTGCAATGCTGGCTTGTTGGTGATGAATTCCTTAAGCTTTTTTCTGTCTGGGAAGCTCTTTATCTCACCTTCCATTTTAATCAAAAGCCTTGCTGGGTAGAGTATTTGTGGTTTTAGATTCTTGTTTTTCGTAACTTTGAATATTTCTTGCCAGTCCCTTCTGCCTGTAAAGTTTCCATTGAAAAATCAGCAGACATTCTTACGAGGGTACCCTTGTAAGTAACTAGCTACCTTTCTCTTGCTGCTTTTAAGATTCTCTCTTTGTCTTTGACTTTTGGCATTTTAATCATGATGTGTCTTGGTGTGGGTCTATTTGAATTCCTCTTATTTGGGACTCTGTGCTTCCCGAACTTGTATGTCTAATTCCTTCACCAGGTTAGGGAAATTTTCTGTCATTATTTTCTCAAATAAATTCTCAATCCCTTGCTCTCTCGCTTCTCCTTCAGGTCCTCCTATGACTTGGATGTTGTTACACTTTATGTTGTCCCAGAGGTTTCTTAAACTATCCTCATTTTTTTAAATACTTTTTTCTTTTTGTGGTTCTGATTGGGTGTATTCTGCTACCTTGTCTTCCAGTTTGCTAACTCCATCTTCTGCTTCATCTGATCTACGGTTGAATCCTTCTAGTGTATTCTTCATTTGTTATTATATTCTTCATTTCTGTCTGGTTCTTTTTTTATGGTTTCTCTGTCCTTTTTTATGCTTACTATCTCTCTGTTGAGATTCTCATGGTGCTCATCCATTCTCCCCCTAAGTTCGTTGAGCATCCTTATACCCAGTATTTTGATCTCTGCCTCTGGTAGCTTGTTTGCCTCCATTTTATTTAGCTTATTTTCCTAAGTTTTCTCCTGTTGTTTCACTGGTGGCATGTTTCTTTGTTTTCTCATTTTATTAGCCTTTCTGTGTTCATTCAGGAATATTTGTTTTGTCTCTCAACCTTGGCCAGATGACCTAATGTGGAAGGTGTCCTGCGTGGCCCACTGGTGCACCCTCCTGATACCCTATGCCAGGGACTCTGGACGTGATCTCTGTGTGGGTTGTGTGTGATCTTCTGTTGTCTCCAAGCCTTTATTGTTATTAGTACATCAGTGGATGGGATTAACGTTCAGGCTGACTAATTGTGGGAACTGGCTGCACCCACAGGGTAAGAGTTGCTGTATGGGGGCTGACCCCACTGAGTGGGATTTGCCTTAGCAGGCTTGTGTACTTGCTCCAACCACCCTTTGCGTGTACCGCTAATGGAGCTAGTCAGGAGGTGCTCTGTTGTGGTCTGGAGTCAGCCTCTGGATGCGCTGGTTTTGTGGCCCCTTGAGAGGGGCCCCTGCACGTGTCTTTTGATAGGTATAGGCATTCATTTATGTTGGAATAGATGCTGGATCATAGGGTAACTTATGTTTAGCTGTAGCAGATACCAGCAAACAGTTTTCCAAAATAGTTCTAACAATTTACACTCCCACTAGAAATGTATGAGGATTCCAGTTAATACAAGTTTGCCAAAGTTTGATATTATAAGTCTTTTTCATTTTAGCCTCTGGGTACTGCAATGGACCTGGCTTTTTGTCGTCATCACGTTTTCCTTGGTTTGCTTTTTTGTTTGCAAATTTTTAATTATTGATTCAATATCTCTAATGGCTATATATCTATTCAGGTTTTCAATTTATTCTTAAGCTAGTATTGTGAAATTACATTTTGTTGGAGAATTGTTTTTTCAGTCTAAGTTTTCAAATTTATCTTCCTATTGACCATGGTTCATGGTCCTTAGTCTAACTTCTTAAATTATAGCTAAATCTGTAATTTAGGAATCCCTTCTAAATCCCAATATTGTTTTTCATGCTTTTTCTCCTTGATTAATCTTATCTAATGCCCATCACATTGGTCATTGTGAAGAAACAAGATTTAGGTTTTGATTATCCTCTCTATTGTTTGTTTTCTACTCATCCATTTCACTTTTATCTTTATTATTTTATTACTTCTATTTTCTTTTGATGCTATTTCTTCTCATGTCCTTTTCCTGATTACATAAATTAAATGTTTTAGCTTATTCCTTTTCAATCATATATTAATTTTAATATATGCATAGGAGGCTTAAAATTTTTCCTCTAAGAATATCTCTGGCTGCAGTTCATAAGATGTGATATACAATATTTTTTATGTCACTCAGTTCTAAAAGTTTTCTAATTCTCATCATAAGCTTTTCAATGGTCCATGAGTAGCAAGAAGGCTAGTTTTACATTTCCAAACATACATGATTTGGGAGGTTATATTCTAACTTAATCGTACTGTGGTCTGAGAAAGTGATATATATGACAATCTTTTGGTGTTTGTTGAAACTCATGTTTTCCAGCATAGTGAGTTAATGGATTATAAATGTTCTAGAAGTGCTTAAAAGAATGTGAATTCTCAAATTGTGGGGTACAGAGTTCCATATCAAAATTAACTGTCATTCAACTCTTCAACTTCTTTTTTGTTATCAATTCCTAGTAAATGTATAAAAATGTTCCCTGTATGATTACAGATGTGTTCATTTCAACTTAAAATTTTGTTATTTTCTTTATATATTTGGGTACTAAATTATTAGCTACATATAAATTTAGAATCTTTATAGCTTCTTACTTGTTACTTAAACATATATTGGAGATGAGTTATAGCAGTAATTTTTAACTCTAATAATGCTTTTTGTACTTAAATCTATTCTGCGTGATATTTAGTTATATCTACTTTGTTTTAGTGACTATTTTCCTGAAATATTTATTTCTATCCCTCTGCTTTCAACTTTTCTGTGTTTTCATGTTTCAGGTATGTCTCTCATAAACAGCATAAAGCTAAACAACCACTGCCTTTACACTGGCTTTTTAATCCATTATGATTAATCTTCTGCACCCTAAAAAAGTCTTTGCAAAAGTTTCCATCATTCAATTTCAGAATCCCAATACTCACTCTAGTTCTTCGAAAAGGTCCCAAGGGTCTTCATGTCAAGGGTCTTCACCCCTACCTAAAAATCTCAATTGCCTATTTATGCTCTCCAGGTTAAAACATAAACTCTTTGGCATAACATACAAAGCCATTTCCAGTCTGGACCAAACTTGTCTTTTTTGCCTCATTTCCTACTACACCTATCCATTTATAAGTACATAAAACTCCTTAGTGTTCTACAGCAATGATGCTCTTTTACACCTCTATGCTTTTACACATGCTGTCCAGACTGTGTCCAACCCGTACTTATTCACTTTGTGAAAGCAAAGTCAATACCCTAAAAATCATCTCTTATTTAAGTTTTACAAAAAAACTAGCCATTCTTCCTCTGCATTTTTTCTTAGCTATATTAGAAAGCTAGTCTTCATGTATTATCATCTCACTATTTTAAACAATCATTTATAAACTGTTTATCTGAATAAGTCTGAATTTCAGAATATTTAACTATATAGTTTATTCTTAGAATAGATACATTTGTTAGTGTTTATTATTTAAGAGTCAACTAACATTTCTTACTTCAGTTAATTCTTATATCAAGACAATATCACCTAGATTTAATAGATGAACTGAGATTCAAAAAAGTTAAATGATTTGCCCAAGGTAACAAAGCCGCTGAGAGGTAAAATCTGGCTATTTGACTCCAAAACCTAAATATTTCCCCTAAGTAATACTGCCTACCAAATACATATTGTAATTGGAACTAGACTAACCAAAGGCTGCTGGGAAAACATTCTTCCAAACTCATTTGAATAAAAAATGACTTATAGATGGGTTGTGAGCAGTTTTTAGAAGTTTAAATGTAAACGCAAACAAATATTTAATCTATTTATGACAACTTTGTAAAGTATACTTTCTTTGTAAACTTATTTATGTCATAGCATAAATTTTTAAAATATATTTTTATTTTAAAAGAGAAAAATGCAGACTGTGATTTTACTCTATGTAAAAGCTGTTATAATTACAATATTATATTGTAAAATCACATTAATTTAAAATTTAAAAATTTAAATATTAATTTAAAAGTTAATCGATATTCAAACTTAATGGTTCTTGGGTTAATATTACTTACAAACTTCATCTTAAGACATGGTTTATACAAAATAGATATTTTTACATTACTTATATATTCCTTAAGGAAGACCCAAACACACTACTCATGAATTTTATGTAGCTCATGCAACTTAATTTCAGAAATAAGCAAATATCATTACATTGATAATCATTATCAGGCTTCTGAGAATTAATCCCAATCAAGAATGCCAATAACAAAATCCACACATGAAAATTTTAATGGGAAATTAAAAAAAAAACGGACAAAAAAGAACATTAAGTTATTCCACTGTCAAATTTCTGAAAATTTTTTACTTTAAAACTTAGCTAGAATTTTAAATAGGTAGTATATTCTTTATTTCCCCTATAAAAAGAATTGCTTGCTTTAAAAAACACATACCTCTTTCCTTGTTTACTCTGTTCCAGTAAGTCCACCTTCAACTTTATACATTCCTCTTGGGACTTCTGCAAACTCTGTTCCTTTTCAATCACCATTTTCTGGCTCTGCTCTAATTTATCTTCTGCCTCTCTATAAAACAAAGGATATTTTTTAAAGAATATTAAGGATATGCCACTATGCAAGAATAGTTCAGTATTAGCAACTCTGTTAGTTTAAAACACTGAATTAAGAGAAACAAATATTTAAGAGAAAAGGCATAGTTATCATTTATTAACTGAGTTTTAACAAGAAATAAAAGAATATTTCCATCAAGTGATGAATATATAGCTTATATCCTATTTCATGGTCAGATACAAAAAGCATTACCACATAGTTCAGAAACTTTAGGGCACATCTGAATCATCTGCAAGATTTGTAAAAACACAGATTGCTGGGTCCCACATCCTAGAGTTTGTGTTTCAGTAAGTCTGAGATAAGACCTGAAATCTGCATTTCTAACAAGTTCCCAAATGATGCTAATACTGCTGGTGCCAGAACTACACTTTGAGAATCACTATAATGAAGTAATGTGCTATTAGGTATGCATATATTTCTCATTTCAAGGCAGAAGAGGATAAATTATAAATCGACTAATTCTTTGTATTTTACTTCTTAAATTCTCATTTTAGTACTGAGTATATAATATTATGAAATAAAAATTGTAAAGCTATAAGAAGTATATTTACCTCAAAACTTTATCTTGGGCTGAAACTTCTGCTTCCAAATTTATAATCTGTTCTTCTAAGATTGGCACATTGGCTGCCTGTTGTTGAGCAGATTCAAGCATAGAGACCTAAAACAAATAAGGAAGTTCCTGGATGGTGGAAACAGAGTAATTTTCTCCCTGTTCTTTTTTCTATTCATAAAGTTTTCAACAATGAGAATGTATTATTTTAAAAAGATAAATAAGGTATTTTTCTTTGTACAATAAAACTACAAATTGCTAATCTTAAGATTTTAAGAAGCTTTATCTAAATGCACAGACTATGAGTTCTCCTCAATTATTTTCAGATACTAAATTCGTGTAAAATTGATTCCATAATATGGTGATATTCTATTAGTATGATAAAAATTACACATAACATATTAAAACAATACAAGGAATATTTTTCCAATTATAAATCTTTAAGTGCTTATAATGATTTTCTGTTGACACAGTCACCAGTTTAAGAAACATACTTTAGGGAGCGCCGTCAGAAGCATGGTGGAGTGAGGGATGTCTCCGGATCTCTCCCCTTGAAATAACAATAAGCTGAACATCTAAAACTCAACAAATAACACCCACCCTGAACACAAGCACATGTGACTGAGTGATTTCCACATAAGAACTTCCAAAGGTCTTTCCACTTTGTGTGGTAGGAGAAATATGGTAATGAACATTTTCAGATACCAAATAAATAAAAAGATGCATGCTGAAAAAAAAAAAGAAGAAACATACTTTTGCTTTTGACTGTGTTAATTCAAAGTGGACAGATTCTATTTTAGTCATTAAAGAATGATTCTGTGAGACCAAACAAGCATTCTGTTGCCTAAGTTTATTAAGTTTCTCTCGAAGACTTTTGATCTCCTGATCCATGGGGTTAGAAGATGAAAAAGGTATCTGAAAAATGAAAAAGAGCAATTTGGTTTTGATTATTAAAGAGCAATTTTTTTATTATTTCATTAAGCATTACATGTAATTAATGGAAAATGATGAACAATTATCAATAAAATAATAAAGTAGCTCAAAAAATGAGTTAAGGTATTTAGTAAGTGTTGGTGAGGAGATGTGAGACAATCAGCACTCTCCTCCACTACTAGTACACAAATAAGTACAGCTTGGAAAACAATGGCACACTTTGAAAAAATTCTTGGTATTATCCAGTAAAGTTGAATAGGCTAAAAATATTTAAGAATTTAAGAAGTAAAAAAGACACAAAATATTACTCCTGGGTATAAATCGGACAGAAACTTTCATATTTTTGCACCTGGAGATATAAAAATATTCATAGCTAAACTGCCCCTAAGAGACAGTTAATGGTAGGAACCCAAATGTCCAGCAACAATAAAATGGATAATGGTTAAAATACTCTTTAAACTGTATATGTATATTTCTATTACACTCTTTTGAATATATATTTTACAATAAATTTCATGAGGTTTGAGGTTTTCAAAACATGATTTCTCTAATTTTATTTTTTGGAAAAAGTAATATATCATACAACCCAAAAGTCAAAACTACATAAAAGAAAAAGTACAGAGTCTCATTCCTATCTTTAGTTGGTATGTAATCATTTTTATATATTTGTTTATAAATTTTTGTATAACACCATTCATACAGCAAAAAATAAGAAACTGCTAATAGAGGAGAGTTAAGTTATAGTCTTAATTAAATCTAGTCTTCTAGTGTTTCCACATGCATATACAAACAAATTGCCCACTCCACACTTCCTTATGCAAAAACTAGACTGCAATATACAGTTGGCCCTCTGTATCCAGGGGTTCTCCTTCCATGGATTCAACCATGGATCAAAAATATTTGAGAAAAAAAGTTACCCTGTAGTCAATGTGTAATATATAGTTAGGCCTAAATTGGTTTGTCTGCACTGAACACGTACAGACTTTTCTTGTCATTATTACCTAAATAATACAGTATAAATACTATTTATACAGTATTTACATTGTATTAGGCATTATAAGTAATCTAGAGATGATTTAAAGTATATGGGAGGATATCCATGGGTTACATGCAAATATTACACCATTTTATATAAAGGACATGGACATCTTCAGATTTTGGTATCTGCAGGGGACCCTGGAACCAATCACCCACACATACCAAGGGATGACTATATATCATTCTGAACATAGCATTTTTTACTTAAATGATATATCCTGGCAATTCTCCACAATCAATACAGTAAGAACTTCTATTTTGTTTTTTTCCCATCGGCTGCATGTTTATTCAACCAATCCCCTATTACTGAACACTTGAGAACCACTCTAATCTTTTGTTAAGACAAACAATGCCTCATTTTGCACTAATATAGGCGTATCTGTAGGATAATTTTCTAGAAATGGGATATACAAGTCAAAGGTAACACATTTGTGATTTTAGCAAACATTATCAAATGCCTCTTCATAGGGGTTCTATCATTTTGCATTCCTACCAGCAATGTATGAGAGTGCCTATTTCCCCTGATTTTCACCATAAAAATAGTGTCAAACATCTGGATGTCTACAAATCTGTTAGGTAAGATCTGGTACCTAACTACAGTTTCATTGTGAATTTCTCTTATTATGAGATTGAGCATCTTTTCGTTTGAAGATTATTTTAATTTCCTTTTCCATACATGTCTTTTGCCCATTTTTCTATTAAGTTGTTCATCTTTTCTTCTTTCTAGAAGTTCTTTACATATTAAAGAGATTAGCCATTTGTCTTTAATAGGCATTACCAATATTTTTTCCCTCCAACTTGTCATTCGATTTTGCTTACAATAAAATACAATGAACTCAACTATGGCATAAATATGATTAAAAAAATAATCAGCAATTTGAACTAGGATAGAGATCAAATTTCCCAGAATGACATAATCTTGAATTCAATTCTTAAAATATAGGCTTAGTCAAATAGCTTCATTAAGCAGCTTCCTTACAAAAAGAGAACCTCTCAATTGCTGGCTTTCTAAAGTGGGAAGAGCAAATTTTTATAAAAAAAGATTATGACGTGCATATGCAACCATGTGTATATATGCACACTGGCAGTGGGATAATAAAAAACAGGAAGAAGAATGGAAAAAGATATAAAAGGGTTGAGTAAAGAAGAGGAGCAAACACAGGGAGATAGATAATATGACTGAATAAGAAAGAGGCAGAGAGAGAGTTCCAAAGCAGGAAAGATATCTAAGATGATCCACAAAATTCAGGGATAATTAAAGGAGAATAATGCCATGCTATCACATTGTACCCCAATCTAGGTTAAAGAGTAAGTATACTTTATCCATTTAAATACATGATTACCTATTATGTACATGGAATAGTGCTAAGATCAATTTATTTGAGAAAACAAGATATTTAATTGCAGAAAGGCAATATAGAAGTTTAAAAATAGAATAATACACCAAAAATAACTACTTTCTTGTTAGAATGAAACAGGAGCCATTATATTTGAATTCAGTGAGTCTTGAGCACTGTAGTAAAAGATTATGTAAAACATGAATAAGTCATTTAAAGAAAAAACTCAAAGAAAAAGTATTTTCAGTAGATAGGGCAAACACTACAACTACTTTTATGTAGAGAAGTCTAAAAACAATAACCTTATCTCTTGGCTTTTTTTGAAAAGCAGTACTGCTACTGGGCATTTTACAAACTTTGTTAAAAGGTGAGTAATTCAAAAATCCAAGCTGGCTAGGCTGAGAAAGATCTTCCACAATGAGCCTTTCAGACCTTGAGGGATTAGAGGCATAATCGGAGTTTTCACTTGGACTAACACTAGAGAAAAAAGAAAAAATGCATTTTAGGTCTTAAATAATTTAAGTATTCACTCCAAATTTCTATACATTAAATAAGAAAACAGAAAGAAAAGTCCTTGAAATGCTACTGGAAATCAGAGTCACAGTTATGAATGTAAGGCAATGTTTCAACTCAATTTTTAAATAAATTACAGTTAGTTTTAAAATACTCATCTATGTATTTCTAGAGCCTCTATGCTAGAATTACTTAAGATTTAAAAAAAGTCATAATAGATTAATTAAGCCTAAAACATATATTTCAGAGTCCTAATATACAAGTGTTTTCTTAATATACAGATGATTCTCTATTTTTTTTCCTAAATTGAGATAGTCAAAATTTTAGAACATTTTCTATTCTAGAGACATATTAGAAACACAATAATAATGAAAATTCATACATTTTACCTTCATCAAGGTAAGTCATATCTAAATTCTATATGTGATTTTATTTACCTAGATAACTCTTCCCCTAAACTCTGCAAACTCCATTCTGTTATCTTCAGTTCATGTCTCAAGGAAGCAACATTTGCAAGCAAACTTTCTTCTTCATTGTCTTTATTACAGCAGTCTGATGAATTAGATTCCATTTCTTAAAAAAATAAATGAATTTATTGTACCTTGCAGGAAAGAACCTGTAGTGTCAGTCAAAATACTCTAACACTAACAGAATTTAACTCATTCTTTTCTACTTAGAAGTTAACTCATTATTTTTCTATTTCAAATGTGAAATCTTTCAAGATGATCTAAAATAAAGCTCTCTGCAGTGTAAAGCCATATGGAAAGTTCTATAGAATTTCAATGAATTGATTTTTCATTATAGCCTGGGTCTAGTTATCATTGGACTAAGTATTTTTATTCCATGTTAAAGATGGAGAAACTAATAAGACAAATTAACGTACTCAAGGTCACACAAACTGTAAATAATGGAACCAAGATTTGAAACTAAGTTATCAGGATCCAAAGACCTTTTAATTATATCACACTGCAATTTTTTTTTCTTATTATAAATCAATTTCAGTATGAGGTTTTGAACTTACAGAATCACATTATAAGCTCTGGATGTGTGATAAAATTGGTATCATTACAGTCATTCATATTTTCCTAAAAGCAATTTATTACCAGATAAAGATTATCCCCTTCTTCCATTCATAATAGTTATAAAATGCTAAAAGCACACACATTCACATCATAACCACAGAGATCAAAATGACACATGGCAGGTTAACTCATAGAAATACATGAAGAGAAGCTTTTGTTTCTTTGACCAAAGTGTATCTCTAGGGTAGTGAAATTCTCTACTAAATACCTTTGCACATAAAAATCGTTATAAGGGGCCACATTTTATTAATAATGATCAATAAATATAATTATTATGTATTAAATGAAGGCTTTATCATTTCTACTACTCCTGTAGATCTTTCCAAATAATCTTAAAATTACATTCCTCTTTCAGATCCCCTTTACCTTTGTCATTGCAGCATCTCTTTCATGACCCTTCTAGAATTCTGGCCACATCTCAAGCTGCAAAAGGCTGAGTCCTGTGTATTATGTTCAGGATTGAAAGGCACTGAGGGAAACTCAGTATTTTCAGTGAATAAATTATTCTTAAACTGCCCTTCCGTCCCCTCATCCAGCTAATATAGTATGACAAATTTATTCCCTACTCAAAATTTCTCAGATGTGAGGAAATTAAAAAGAAAACTCTCACCCTATTGAAGTAAACTCTGACAGGAAAGTGAGACATTGCGTAATCTTAGAGAAAATGTTTCTACCCTCTTTCCCCTTTTTTCCCCAAATTTGCTTCCGCTTACGTGAGAACTCTCCCAGACAAAAGTCAATGGATCAAGTCCCCATTCTGCTTTATCTCTCAACATCTCTAGCTTCCTACAGGACGGTGAAGGATAAAAGGTTAAATTTAGGTAAATTCTAAAATGCCATTAGATATTATAGTTCAACTAAATCAGGTTTTATCTCCAACGTCTTCTTACCTGTCAAAAGGGTAAGAATTCTCTAACCCTTTTGACGTATCAGTGGATACGTTTGATAGTCATATATATTTTTTTTTACAGTGGGCCATTTATTGTCAAATGAAGATTCCTCCCCACTTCGGTAATCAAAAAACTCTATCTTCATTGTCTGTACATATGTGAAAAAGCACATCGTGCTACCTACAGGCCCTGACGTCATCTCTTGGCCCAAATAATACGTTTGTAGCTGTACAAACGCACACCCATCACAAAGAAGAACAAGTGTTCTTTATATCCCCGTGTGTAACAGGATGGACTGTAGTCGAGAAAGATTCCTCATGTTGGAAGGTCACAGCTTTATATTAATGACAGAAATGATCCTACGTTCATTTGGAAGAAGTTGAGGCAAACAAGACATCTTTCTCTCGATTTTTCATTTAAATACGATCCTGCAGAGCAGGCGTGCGCAGCACAGGCGATAACCAGACGAAGGGCGTCCAAGGATGCCTGGAGGGAAAGGAACAACACTGCCCCACGTAGGCCTGTTTCCACCCTCCAGAGAGCAGTCGCTCACCACCCAAGTCATAGCTGGGAGAGAGACCCACCCGACGACAGAAGCCGCCGCGTTCTCGCCTGCGTTCGGAAGCCTCGGACCCTCTCTCCGGCCCCGGGCGTGGAACCATCAGATACAACACGCGCGGAGCTGGCGAACTCGAGTAGCAATGAATTCGAACCGCCGCGGGAGCCGTTAGGAACGCACCGCCCCGGCCGCAGCCCCGCCCCCCGTCCTGGCTCTGCGTGGGGCGACGCAAAAGGCGCGGTGCCTTTCGGGGATCGTGGTCTGAAAGCGTGTCCGAGCCCGCTCGCTGGGAACTACATTTCCCACAATTAACCGCACGACGCCCATTGGTGTGGGAGAAGCCGTGAAAACTTGCGACTGTTCGGGTGTGAGGCGGACGGATAGTGAGGGGGCCGAGACAGGAGGGTGCGGAAAGGGACTGCTGGCCCCGCCCTCAGTTCCTACCCTTCAGAGGTCCGGGTTTCCCCCTTTGAGCGAGCGTTTACCGCCGCAGCCACCATCTGGGGTTTCTTCAGGCTCCAGGTTTCACTGCCAACCACGAGGAGTCCAGGGAGGAAAAAAGGAGCCTAGGTGCCAGTAACCCACACATCTCACGCCTTTTCCTGCCCGAGATCGCCCCGGCAGGGATGGGCGACAAGATCTGGACGCCCTTCCCGGTGCTGCTTCTGGCCGCTCTGCCCCTAGTGCTGCTGCCGGGGGTGGCCGGCTTCTTGCACTCCTTAGACAGCGACTTCACGTTTACCCTTCCGGCGGGTCAGAAGGAGTGTTTCTACCAGCCCATGCCCCTGAAGGCCTCGCTGGAGATCGAGTACCAAGTAAGTGCGGAGGGCGAGCCAACACCCTTCCTTTAGCCCAGCTGCACAGCGTTGTCGCCTCTCACCCGCTTAGAAACTTCTTGTGGCCGGCAGGGATGATGAAAGGCGAGGGCCACCCGAGAAGCTGGCTAGCTTCGCGCAGGCGCGCGTGGCTGGCCTCTCGGTGGGGCCGGGGACCCAGTAGTTAGGCGGAACTTGGAACTGACCATTCCTCTCCCCTTTCCTCCCGTCGGAATGAGGCCAGCTTTAGTGATGTCGTTGGTGTTTGTTTCATAATTCGCGCATCGCTTTGCTAGCCAGTACACACTCCAATACTGCGAATTTCACATTACAGGACTGAGACACATTCTCCTTCATCACTGGACAGGATGATGATACTTTATTTACCCCACCACCTTCACCCAACCTCAGTATTATAAATCTTCACTGTCACTGCTTCAGTTAAGGATTTTCGAATTGTGACCATGAGATTATCACTAAATCCGATTTTGGAATATTGTGAATGGGGCTGTTGACTTTTTCAGTGGTATATTTTCTTATCAGTTGAAGCATTTCTCCCATATTGTTTCCTTTTTAGTGTCTGCATAATATTACATGGGAGATTGTCTTAATTTATGTAATCATTCTGGCAGAGGGTAATTTCTTAGAAGAAATCTTGTTAGTTCCGACACAGCTAATTTCGATGTTACTAGGTAGCACTGCAAATAAGATGTGTTGGTGCGGTTCATCTTTTAATTTTCTTTTCAAGTTAATTTATAATCAGATGTTAATTTTTAAAAGTTGATATAGAGAATCTTTTTCAGTAACAGGTACTGCCACATATAGAGCAAAATAGTTATGTAGACTGTTCATTCGAAGGGACTTTGGAAGTAGATTATTTATCAACTTACAAGGTAAGCATAAAGTATCTAAAGTCACATAGTGAGCAAAACTTAGGCCAGAACTCAACGTTTCTTAATTTTCAGTCCAGTTCAAAAGTTCACTTACTGAACAGTTACCATGTGCCTTTAATTGGGGGTGGGGGAGAATACAAACAAAACAAAGAGTCCCTGTTTTCAAGGATCTTAATATTTAAAGAGTACTGGCTCATAAACAGGTAATTTCAATAAAATATGTTTAAGTGCTGTTAGAGGAGGGCCAGGTCTCTGGGCTTTCAGAAAAGGATTCCGGTGAAAATAAATTTGAATCTAGAAAGATGCCTACATGAGAAAAACATGCAAGGAAGGGGGGACATTTCAGAAGGAACAAAATGAGTAGACGGTTCTGAAAATGCACAGTGTGAGTGTTTTGGCAGTGAGCAGTACGTTATAGACACTACAAGTGCTGAGTTTTTATTAGACTTTAGAAAGTCTAGAGTGGAAGTAAAAGAAAAAGATTAGAGACATCAGGAATGCTGGATCATGATCTTAGCCTAGTGCCCATGCTAAGTAGCTTTGCCTTTATTCTATGCAGGGGCCATTGAAGATTTGCACAGCATGGTACCAGTCAAGAATGTTTTTCTGATAGATCACTGGGTATGGTGTGGAAGATGGGCATAAGGAAATCAACATTTGAGGCAAGGAAATCAGTGAAATAGTCCAAGTAAGAAAATAATTTGTATTATTAAAAAATTCCTCAGTATTTACCCAGCTATTAGGGAGGAAATCTATTCTAACCACTGAACTCTTATGATTAAGAGCTCCAATTATAAAGATAAAGTACCTGGATCGAAATCCTCTCATTTACCACTGTGTGAAATTGAACAAGTTACTTAATCTCAAATCTTACCTCAGAAAATTTGAAATGAGTTAATAAGTAGTCATAGACCATCCCTGACACGTAGTAAATATATAACAAATGTTAGTTTTTTCACATTTACACTTCTAGTGTTATATAGCTGGCTTGTTTTAGCTTTATACTTTGCATCTTAAGTATAAAGGGACTATTAAAGGGACTACTCCTTCAAAGCATTCTCCCTAGTTTGTTTTGATTGAGGCAAGAAGTAAAATCTTTATGTCTATAATCTTAGGTAATCTTGGAGGGGTTTATAGGAAGAGATCATCTTCAATCCTTTGTTTGCATTTTCCTACTCCATGAATAATTTTCTGATAACCAGAAGCTACTGGTTTTTGTCTTAGTTTTTAAAATTTCAGGGAACTAATAATATTCCAGATATTGCCCTTGGGATACAGTAACATATTGAACAACTTTTAACCATTTTTTACTTTTCAGGTTTAGGAGGACACTTTTAGGATAATTGACCAGCCTCACAAAATATTAAATTCTTGAAAATTTTAAATGTTAGTACATATGTCTTATGAATAAAATAGATCATTCACTTAAGAATTTAAATCTTTATTGATTGCTTAATTTGTATCAGTACTATGCTAAGTCCTATGGATACAATAATGAGTAAAAGTATAGTCCATACTCTCATACAGTCTTGTTTGTGGACAGATGCTAAATTATTACAAAAATAAATGTGAAATTATAAATCAAAGTGCTATGAAGGTAAATGCATACAGCTATGAAAATTATTTAATAAGACTTGATTTCATGTGGGAATTGAGAGAGGGCATCCTAGAGGAAGTAGAGTTCAGATAAAGAATCAGGCTTACTAAGCGTAAGGGGGTGAGTGGAACGAGGGGCTAGGTAAAAAGACCAGCATGTGCCAAACATTGAGGAAGAAGACATTACTTTTGAGGAACTGAAACACTATTACGACAGCATAACAGACAGGGGCAAGTGGCACTTGCCCATCATGTTCCATTGAATCCATTGGGAAATTTAGTTTTGTATTATGGTATTGTTTTTTATTTTTTAATAAATAATTTATATTTTAAATATATTTTTTATAGTTTTGTTAGCTTCTGTATTCTTAAATACCATTTTTAACAATTTCATTAAGCCTGATAGCCACTACCAATCTTAATTTTAATGATGTCTTTGCTTAGTTTTGTTATAGCTCGTTTTGATTTGATGGATATCTTTTTGTTTTTTTGACGGATAAACTTGCGTAATTCTTTTAGAATGTTTTGAGTCCTTATCTGAAAATGGCTTTACTTTTTGCTTGCACTTCAGTAAATACTGTATTTTACTTGGGAACATTGAAGACATGGCTCCATTGTTTTTTTGTACCTTACATGTAAAAATTATGATGCCAATACCAATTCTTGCTATTTTGCAGTTCTCTACTACTTGTCATTAGAAGTTTCTAGGTTGTTATTTTAAATTCTTTGGAAAACACAGGATTTTTGGATCTTTTTCATTTATCCTGCTTCACATCTATTAGATTCTTTCAGTTTAATGAATTTTATTTTTTGAATCTTTATTCTCTTATTTGATAATTTTCTGCCTTCATGTCTCTTCTTTTGAAATGCAAATTAGATGGATAGTTTGAAATCTTTGTTTCATGAAGGCTTTTAACGATTTTCCTGCTTTTCATCTATACTTTTTCACCTTAGTTCTGAGAATTCTTTTGCTCCTAATTCTGATTTTTAGTCTCCATCCATGTACATTTGAGAATTTTAAGGTTGATAGATACTGATAACTAGCTATAGCCTTTACTCAATGAATACCTTCTAGAAATTCTTTCCTCTTCAAGTCTATTAACAGTCTTCCTAGATTTCCAGTGTTGTTATTATTTGTATTGTTTTCTTCATTTCATTTAAATTTAAAGAAGAAAAAGAATTATGTATATTTAGTTAGCCATTTGAAACCATTTCTTTTGATCAGTAAGTACAAGAATAGGTAATTTTTATGTAATGCCATTAAAGCTACCAAGAAAAATAAAAATGGAGTGTTATATAAGAAAACGAGTAACCACTGGAGACAGATTGCTGAGTTCATATTTTGCTCGTGCCACTTATTTGCTGTATCACCTTGGGAAAATTACTTCTCTGTGCCTCAGTTTTTTGTTTTTGCTTTTTAAAAATAAGAATAATAGGACCTACCTTTTAGAGTTATAGTGAGGAATAAATTAATCCACATAAAGCACTTAAAAGACAATGTGTGGCATACACGGTAATTGTTAGCTGCTATCATCATCAGGAGCAGCAGCAGGACATTTCAGGATTATAAAAGAATAGGTTATGTTTATTGACCAGTAAGTAAACAGCTTTCTTTGAATATACACTTCATACTGGGGAATAGCAGATGAATGTGTTTGATAAGTCATTTGGAGTCAGATCATGGAAGTCTTGTTTTAAATGAGTTATTATTTTATTGAAAACAAACTCAGAAAAGCTACAGAGCATACCCTAAATTGCTAAAGTAAAAGGTTCACCATTTGAACTCCCTTCTGTGTTTCTTTTTACTCTACAGGGCTTCTCAATGAAGGCATTGTTTTAGGAAGATTATTTCAGTAATACCCATAAGGCCTAAGTTTAGGTGATAGCCAACAGTAATTGGTAAGAAATGAATGCAGTTGAACTTAGATGACTTTTCTGCTCCTTTCTAGCTCTAACATGAGTCCATTGACTTTCTTACCCCTCTAGGTTTGTAAAGATCTTTTCATCGTAACATCTACTTTATATATTTTCAGAATTTGAAATGTGTTCTTTCTATACTTTTCTACAGGTTTTAGATGGAGCAGGATTAGATATTGATTTCTATCTTGCTTCTCCAGAAGGAAGAACCTTAGTTTTTGAACAAAGAAAATCAGATGGAGTTCACACGTAAGTAATCTCTTAGTTGATTCCTTGGGCTGGATAATACCAGTGGGCTATCTGCAGGGCATGGAAATTTAGCACAGTTGACACTAAATATCAATATTAAATGATTCCCTATGAACATTTCCAACAGTCCTTGATAATGGTTTATCTTAAACTAAAATATTTTCCTCCATGGCCATGCCACCCTGAACAAGCCTGATCTCACCTGATCTCGGAAGCTAAGCAGGATTGGGCCTGGTTAGTACTTGGATGAGAGACCACCTAAGAAGACCAAGTGCTGTAGATGTAAAAAAAATAAAATAAGGGATTGTAAACTGACAAGGTCCTTGCAATCTGTGAGGTCAACCAAGGGTTTCCTCACCTAAAAAAAAAAAAAAAAAAACTAAAAGATGAGCATTCCCTAGGTATTACGTTCAATCTCTTGTGGCATTTTAAACCTCCCTTTCTGGCTAGCACAGGCCTCCCATTTTATCTATAATTTACTGTTCCAAGTATGTATCCTAAAGTTTCTTGAGCTGCTGGCTATATCATCTTTGCCCATTCTTTTTTTTCTTAGAACAACAGTAATATGTGTGTGTGTAAAAAAATTTTTTTTACTCAGATCTCACTCTTTTTAGACAGTTGTAAGACCTAAACATAAAAGATCTGACCATAGAAAACCATATGGAAAGAAAATACTTGTTATCACACTTTCAAAGTTTGGCAAAAGGCCATATATTCTCTTCTTAATCTAACTTCTCTTTTTTCATCTCTCAATGGTGTTTCTATGTTCCATTCTCTTACTTTACTCTAGCACATTCTTAATTCACTGATGTTATTGTATTAAAACTACATCGTAAGTTAATAGAAAGGAATGAATACAGTGTCTAATATTTGCCATAAACTAGGATTTGCATTTTATATGCTTTTATATTTATTATTCCAACTCACTAAGAGATAGATTCTTTGATTCCCTAATTCCCATTTTACAGACAAGGAATCTTTACAGACAAGGAGGCTCAGAGAAGTTAAATAAGTCTGCAGGGATATACATTTATTAAGAGGAGGAGGCAGGATGAACCAAAATTCTTACTTTCTACCATACGATGCTTAGAACATCCCTGGCACATAGCACTATGTAAGTACTAGCTATTATTTTAATTATTGGTCTTTGTTAACCAAAGTACCTGGCATGTAATTAATAGTAAATATTGAATACATGTATGAATGAATGGGGGGGAAAAATGTCTCCATAATTTTTAAGATATTCATTTCAAAGTGCTTTTTAAAATGGCATTTCACCTATGCAGAGTTCAGAAGATAATATTTGTAATAAACTATTAATAAAATAGAGAAATACATTTTAAAAATCAGTTTAAATTGATATACTTGGGATTAACTATGCTTTCTCTTTGATAGGTTCATGAACAAGAACTAAAAATGTAGTTCAATTTTTAAATTTCAGAATACAGAAAATGTATAGAATTTGTCAATTTTTATTTCTCTCCAATTTTCTGCTTTTCTTTAGAGATAAATTAACTGTTCGGGGTGGGGTGGGGTGGGGTGGGGTGGGAAGGTATCTTATTGTTTAGTGCATAGAATTACCTCCCATTAAAACATTTGAAAACAAAAGTATGTTTATAAGACCTCACATTTATTGAATTATTTTGATGTGCCAGGACACTGTTCTAAGCACTTTACATCTATTAATATATTTTATTCTTCACCACAATCCTATGGGGTACATGATATTATTTTCATTTTACCAATGAAGAAATTGAGGCATAGAGCTATTAAGTACATGAAAGTTACATAGCCAGTGAACAGCAAAGCCAGGATTTAAAACCCAGCAGTCCAGCTCACTCTCAATCACTATACCACATTTACAAATCTATTTTCTAAAAATTAGATTTTAACAAAAATTTTACCTTTAGCTATATTAACTTTCAAAAGCAACTAAAATCTCAGTTATGGCATTGAAATAGTTTCTTTCTTAAATCTGTAAAACAAATACTGTCCGTCCAGAAGTCAGGATTAGTAAAATTTCTTCCAAACAGAGCCTTTTAAAACTTAAGTAATCCCTATTTGTCTAGCACTGCCTGTAATGAGGAGTCATATATAAATGCATTTTTCTAGATAACTGAATTAATAGTACCCTAACTCACACCAGACATTTTGCACTACTTATGCTAACGTTTATTATATTTGAAAGGAAAATTTACTCTATTTTGGATAATATTTTCTTTCATTTGTAATAATAAAATTCCTTTTAAAAGCAGTCAACATTTAGAAATTAATATACGAAGGACTATAAAGTAGTAAACATCTTTTTTTTATACACATGCTGAAGGTTAGATATGAGTCAGTGCTTCTCAAACATTTTTCATTTTTACCCTGGTCTCCATGCAGCCTTTTAAGACACTTTTTTCCTCATCATCTCCCATGAAATTTTAATACTAGATTTAATTCCAGATTTACTATATATACTATGTATACTATATATGCATTGTTGTACTGTGTGTGTCTACATACACATATATACTTTATATATAAAAAGAGATACAAAGCTTACCCTTTTTATCCAATGCAGGGTTAAGAATGGCTAAAGCTGAGTTAAATAAAATTAAAACTAAACAAGATTAAAAGTAAAGAGCTATTAACATTAAATTTAACTTTACATAATAGCCTTTTTTTTTTTTTTCCTTTTAAAATTGTCCCCCACTGTTTGCTTCAGGCTCCTTCCAAAGGTTAAATACATCCTTAAAAGACAGATTTATCATGACTGAGATTGCAAAGCATGCAGTACTGTAGAAAGATTAACTTGAAAATCTAAGTAGTTATCTGTTTAAACAAAAATAATAAGTTGGAAATAGGGAGAAAAAAGACAGATTGGCTTAAAAGATGAGCATCACATGTTGTATTGAGAATGCTACAGAAAATAATACAAAGCACCTCAAAATTTTAGCAATCCAGCATACCGGAGATAAGAAAATTTTAAAATCATTTAGACTAACCTTCCATGAATAGTCCCTGTGAAAAGTAAAACATTTTGAACTGTGTGGCTAGCAGTAATAAATGTTATTAACCTGTGTAATATTTTGCTTGTTCACAGTTCTCTGCAAAAAAATTATTAGAAAACTACTTGGCTAAATTAACTCTGCCCAGGCTAGTTATCTTGAATATGAAATGTGAAACCAAGATCATAAGTTTAGATGTGAGTGGCATTTATTCAATAAAGGCAGTGCCACTGAGAGTAAAGCTCTGGTTGTTGGCTACTGTGAACCGTATTACAAAGATGTACTTAATTGGTATAGGCCTGGAAGGAAGCATTTAGGAAAATCCATCACTGCTTTAAAAACCAAAACTCACTTTACAGATTAATCTCAATTCTTGAAGGGGGAGGATCATAAGTCATATCTGCATATGAACTCATGATAAATTACTTTTAATAACATAAATTTTGAAGTTCATTGTGAAGTATCATGTATCTAGGTTTTTAATTCTAGTCTTTTCTAAAAATTAGGTCAAGATCATTTACCATAATTTACTGAGTAAATAATAAGCACATCTAAATTTCAAGTACTTGAATATATTTCTAGGTTGCCTCTTCCCCAAGAAATTAGATTATCTTTAAATACTAAGGAAATCTGTCAGTAACCTGTCCAATTATTATAAATCATGTTATTTTATATATCTGTAATGGTTTTCCCTTTGGTCCCAAATAGAAGTACAGATAAATGATGACATGTCCTTTTTTTTAATACAGGGTAGAAACTGAATTTGGTGACTACATGTTCTGCTTTGATAATACATTCAGCACCATTTCTGAGAAGGTGATTTTCTTTGAATTAATCCTGGATAATATGGGAGAACAGGAACAAGAACAAGAGGACTGGAAGAAATATATTACTGGCACAGATATATTGGATATGAAACTAGAAGACATCCTGGTCAGTATGGGCTTTTAATAAAATAATAAAAATTATTAACATCCAGAGTCCTTACTCTGATAGGCACTGAGCTAAGTATTTTACCTGCATTATCTCATGTAATTTTTACTTAACTCTATGAGGATTATCTATCTTCCCAATGAGGAAATTGCAGTTTAGGGAGATGAGGTAATATTTCTGTTAAACAACCAGAGAGGGAGAACTAGAATTTGAACACAGGCTCTTAAACTACAAAACTCCCTTAGAATGTTCACTAATAAAAGAATGTAATCTGTAGCATACTTGCACATAGAATAAAATTGAGTAATGTGTAAACACTTAAAATGTACAGAAATTTTTCTCACAGCATAGTTTTTATAACATGAAATTTGATACTTGATTAATTTGGGAACATTATTTACATTACTTACACCAGACCTAGCATTCATCAGAAACTAACACTAAACTCAGAAGTGAAAACTCTGAATATGGCTTCTTTGCTTGAATTGCTTTATACTTTATCATAAACATGCTTTATACTTTATCATAAACATGATAAAGTATATCATGAAATATGCATGTATAAGAACCTATTTGCTAATAATAGCACTACTAGTGCTGGGGGGAAAGGTTATAACCCTTCAACTAAAGCTAGATGTTATTAATATAAGTTAGTTATATTTACAAATAGCTGCAGGAGAAATAACATGGTTATTGCAAGTTTGAAAGAGTATATCCTCCAATACCTGAACTTTTTTGTGTTTTGACCATTCCAGGTTTCTTAGTAAAGGAACTATCAAATTATAGCAGAAGAGACATATTATAGATCAGTTAGATTAAGAAGTTAGAGTACAAAATGATCATATCATATGCATAATTCCTTGGTGACTGAGCTCTCCAAGCCTTGCTTTCCTAATACTGCAAAATGGGGTAATACCTCTAGAGTTGTGACAATGAAATGTGATATAGCATATGTCTAAGTGCTTTAAACAGTGTCTGGCACACAATGTTAGTTTTCTTACCTTTTCCACTGGTGTTACTGTGAATACAAACTGAAAGATTAAGTTTGATTGGCATGAATTTTTACCATGACAGTTTTTGATCTTACCATGATTTCATATGTGCATTCAACTTAGTTGAATTTTAGAAAAGAAAGATGACTTAGTTATTACTAGTCTAGCTCCAGCCTCCCTCCTTTTCCCCTTTCATGCCATTTAATAAGGAAACCAGCTCAAAATTAAAATGGAAATGATGTACCCATATAGTTCCACTACTAGTCTTCTTCTCATCCAGATTTAAATATGGCTTAAAATACTTATAAATCTAAGAAAAATAAAATGTCTTTCAGGAACTTTTCCATTTACTTCCCCAAAATTTGTATCACAATAGCAAACTTGAAATTTGACTATCACATCATTGTGATATCTAGAAGAACTATGCATATGCTCTTTTTACTTGAGGATATGAATCTCATATTTTTCTGGAAAATATTTGCATTGCTTTGCAAATATGCTCATGTGATATTACATTTTATAGTTTTTTTAGGTTTAGCCCAGCAGTCTGAAATTTTGAGTATATTTTTTGGATTTTAAGCAAAATGACTCCAGGAAAATGTTTCTAGTATTTTCTTATTTTTGCCATAAATGTTTTGACATCATTTCAGGTCTCAACTTAGTTTGACCTTATGTTCATGTAGTCTATAGTTTTTAAGTCATTTCTGATCAGGTCCATACTCTAAGTTTTTTAGAAGATGTGCAACTTAGACTGCCTCTTGGTAAGTTTAATGAATGTTATCTTGGCACACGTTTGTATTAAAAGGTTATTCTTTTTGGTGTACAGTATGTACATCTAAAGTTGAAATATTTTCTAATTTCACTACTTTGTCAGATAAAAACATGGGTGTTTTGCTAAATTCTAAAGTGGACCAGACTAACATTCAACAAAGAAAATATTAACACACAATTCATTATATAAAGGTAAATACCTAAAAGCTCTTATCAATTAGTTTTAAAACTTAGTCATTTTTTTATAGTTTCAAGAGCTAAGAGATAATGTATGTAAAATTCCTGGCACTATACCAGTCAAATATATTTTCATATTATTTTCAATTAACGGTAGCTTTGCTTCTTTGTTAAATAACTTAACAATAATTTAAATATATCCAGGACTATTACATAACTTTACAGAAGATCTTTTGGTAATCTAAGTAGTATCTGTCCCTTAATTAACCTTGTGTTTGGATGTAAAATTGAGTATCAGGGTACTGTGAAACACGTTCTAAAATTAAAATTAGTGAGCATTCTTTTATAGTAAAATTATTTTGTTTGTCTCCAGGAATCTATCAACAGTATCAAGTCGAGACTAAGCAAAAGTGGTCATATCCAAACTATGCTTAGAGCATTTGAAGCTCGTGATCGAAACATACAAGAAAGCAACTTCGATACAGTGAATTTCTGGTCTATGGTTAACTTAGTGGTAATGGTGGTGGTGTCAGCCGTTCAAGTTTATATGCTGAAGAGTCTATTTGAAGATAAGAGGAAAAGTAGAACTTAAAACTCAAAATTAGACTAACATTGAAAGAGAAAGAAAAATGCAATAAACTGTTACAGTCAAGACCATTAATAGTCTTTTCCAAAATGTTTTCAGTCATCACCATGTGAAACAAGTATAGTTTTAATGTGAAAGATTTCACTGTGCATAATTTTATTGCTGCAGTTGTACTTCAGTGTATAACAGATATTGTGCAGAGTATAGGTATAATTGAATGAAGCCATATTAATAATGGCATTTTCCAAAGTTTAAAAAAAATTGCAAATGTCACAGGTGATTTAAATAAATGAACTTTGAGCCTAAGTGCAACACCGAATAATATTTTTAAAAGATTCTCTTACCTGGAAGTTTCTTTGTTAATGTGGCAAATTACAATTGTAGAAGTTTCAATATATTAAGTTATAAATCATCTGAGATTTACCTAATCATGGATTGAATATCTTTATAAGACAAAGACTCAACTTTTCTGTTTTTACATATGCGTCTCTCCTATAATAGAAAAACAGATTTGTGAGACTTTTATAACCAAATATATTTCAATTTAAAATATTAGCAAAAAGTATGTTTTATATACTTATCCTACATTCTCAAAGACTTATTTTGATTAAAAATACTTATTAAAATTAGGACAAATTTTCTCTTTAAAGTGAAGAATAAATAGCTAAAGGTTGCTCATTCTTAAGGATATATTGTCTAATCCTTAACTGAGATATAGGATTTTAAAATTAAATGTGAGGGAAATAATTTTATTTTCATGTTATTTGTTAACAGTGTTATGTTAATTTTAACATGCTTATTGACTTGGATAGTACATTATTACCAGCAATTGTGAAGGAAATATTGCTAAAAGGATCTGGGCCTAATAAATATCTCTCCTTTTCTGGGTTCTCAAAATCAGAAAAATAATAAAAAATAAATTGTGAAGGAAATATTGCTAAAAGGATCTGGGCCTAATAAATATCTCCTTTTCTGGGTTCTCAAAATCAGTAAAAAATAATAAAATCAATAAAAAAGAATTTAGGTAAGTTTGAGACTATCTGATCAAAATAAAGTTCACTTAAATAAACTCTAAAGTATATGGAATCTGATTGGCTCAACATAATGATCCAATACTAATACATATCATGCAATAATTTCCAGTCAAGTGGAAGAAACATTACTTGGCTATTTTATTTTTTACAACTGTTTTATTGTTTCAAATTGTCTTTTATAAGTATTCAGGTACACTTTATGAAACATAAGCCCTACTGTAAGGTTTAGCACTGGGTACACATTATGTATTCCCATTTTTATTATAACTAACTTTTCTGATCATTTTATTGACATTCATATAAGGATTGGAAAACCACAGAATCTCAAGTTTAAATACTCCATATGAATAACTGTAAAGTCTGTGCCATCCTAGTTTACTGCAATTTGTGGTCTTACTCAAATACTAGTAATTTAGCTACATCATAAATTCAGTAGAATTTTAGGTTATACCCATATGTAATATTATGACAAATGAGTTAGAAACAATCAACTTATAAGCTTGAGTATAGAACCCCTCTGTAGGTTAGTACTGCTAGAATTCTTAAGCAATAGTTGATATCCAGAATGGTTTCATTTATAATTTACACTCAGAAATGGTACAAAGAGATTTATTTCCCTCTTTATGACCTTGCGAAAACAGAAACTTAGATTTCCCTACTCTGAAGCTTTTTCAAAATGAGATAAACGTCATTTACCTTCATTGGCCAAGAAAGTGCTTTATGTGTCCAGGAGTAGCCCTTGTTAACACATGCAAAACTCGGGCCCATAAGATCGTTGTCTCTGAAGAGCCCTCCCTTTTCTCCTTTGTCTTAACCTCATAATGAAAAGTACACTTCTAGTACTCTAATAAAACAATACAAATATAAACTACTGCATCTTTTCTATAAAACTGTGATTAAAAATTCTACCTCTTATATATGTCTAGTTACCGCACTGTAATGATTCTTTACCTAACAATTTGTTACATCATCTTTTACATATGATTTGTGCCTCCAATGTTAAACCTATGATTCAGTAACTTCTTAGACTATAATAGCCTTATTTGGAAAACAAAGAATTTAGGAATACTTAGGACGATTTTAATTTTTATAGACAAAGTGATTATTTAGGAAGCATGTTACCTGTATTAACCAAAAAAAAAAAGTAAAACTTGTAAGGACTAAATTCTTTAATATTTCTAAAGATGTATTATCTGCCTTGTGATTTTTTTTAATGTCAGTATTCAATTTCAAAAATAAAATTATGCTAAAATTGAGTAAGCTATTTATCACTTAACTGATTTTTGTCTTTCGTTTTTAAGGCCTACAATTTTGCTCTGATTTGCATTTGGATCATTAATGATATGCATATTTTTTCATAGGACTGTCAAGAGAGGGTAAATATGTGGTTGAAATAGCATTGAAATAAATTACAAATTCAAATGTAATTTTATCTTTCTTAAGCATTGTTATTGTGTCTTAAAATTGACAATGAGTACTTATAATTCTGTGCCTCCCCAAATGAAAATTCTTTACCTGGAATTTTAAAAGAAATTGATTCACCATGTTTTTCATCTGAAGTATAATGCACAGTTTTGCTCAAACTGCTTTATAGTTGTGAACAGCCATATTAAATGAGCAATGAATACTGTACTTAGTATATATAAAATAAAATTTTTAAAATCTAACTTATCTACCAGTCATTTAAATGCTGTCTAATCTTTAAAAGTCTTCATTGATCTTAGCTAAGTGTATTCTCCCTTCCATTTGAAAACTCACAGTCCTCTGCACTTTTTATCATATATTAATCATTCTAGGTCGCATTGGAGTACTGTTTATATGTGTATTTATTCATCTATTGCCCAAACATGCATTGTAACAGATTATCAGTTCTGAAAGTTTGGAATGGTAAATAAGCCCCCAGGGAGCTTGTTCCACTCCCTCCACCCAACTCCAGGCATTAATTCATTAGGTCTGGAATATGGCTCCAAATCTTAAATTAACCAACCCAATTTGTGATTCTGCTATCCATCATCCTTAGACCATTCATTAACTGAGTGATCTTGGGAAATCAAAACTCCACTAAGCCTATTCATTTGTAGAAATAATCATAAGTAACATCTTAAAACTTAGTTAAAATAAATAGCATATAAGAGAGTCTAATATTTGGGGGAGGTTGGTAAAGTATTGGGCATTTCCTTCATACCATCTCAACAAGCTAGTAGAATTCCTAAGGCACCTTTCTGCTTCTACACTCCCATCACTTGCAGGTGCTTGGGTGTCTAGAAGGCTTGTGTCATTAGAAACTGGAGTCACACTACGCTTAATGTATGTACATCTGGGGAAAGGGCAGAGAATAAAGAATCCAGACCTAAGATGATATATGAGAGAGGGCACTTTGAGATGATGGACTCTGGATCCCTGAACCTGAAAGAGAAAGGCAAGAAAATGAAGGGCAGGGAAAAAATTTGGAGGTCTTCAATGACCATGAGTCAACAGCAAAATGAACAATGAGAAAGTTACCTAATACTGAAATGAACTTCCTTATATATAAGACTACGCCCCAATCCTGGAAGTTCTCAAGTGGCAATAATGATCACGTGTTATAAAAAAGGATTATTTCTACATCTGATATTGAGTGGGAGGATAGACTAATAAACCTAAAAGGACTAGTAATGCCATTTGTAGGAGAAAGCTGAAAGAAAAGGCCAGAGCTTTAAAAAACACATTTTAGAGTTCCAATGCTAGATTCTTGCCTGATATTAAAAAACACATTGAAAATGAAATTAAAAACATTTAAAATCATTCCAAAGAAAATGACACACTAAGGTATAAATCTAACACAACATGTACAGGATCTGTATGCTAAAAATTATCAAATGCTTGTCAAAGACCTAAATAAATGGTGAAACCATGTCCATAGATTGGGAGTATAAAATAGTAAAAAGGTCAATTCTTTCTAAATTAATCTATAAATTTAACATAATTCCTATCAAAATCCAGCAAGGCTTGTTTTTGTAGAGACAAGTTTATTATAAAAATTTATTCTAAAAGGCAAAGGACAAAGAATAGCTAAGACATTTTGAAAAAGAAGAAAGTCTACTTAAGGCTTACTAGGTATTGGTGGAGGAATAGACACACAGATTAATGGAACAGATTCTAGAAATACACCAAAACAAGTCCAACTGATTTTTGACAAAGGTGCAAGAGCAATTCAAAACAGAAAAGTCAGATTTTTAAAGAAATAATGCTGGAGAGATTGGGGCAAACATAGATAAAAACATGAACTTAAATGTAAAAAAACCATAAAGCTTTTCAAAACAATAGGAGGAAATCTTCAAGACCTAGGGCTAAAAAGTTTTCATACTTGAAACCAAATATATGACCCATTAAGAGAAAAATTAATAAAGTGAACCTCATCAAAAGCAAAAATTTTTGCCCTGTTAAAAGGAGGAAAAAATAAGCTACAGATGGGGAAAAATATATATATAAATCACATATCCAAAAAAATTAGAATATAGAAAGAATTCTCAAAGCTCGACAGTAGAAAAAACAATACAATTAGAAATGGGCAAACGATATGAACAGACATTTTACTGAAGAAGTTACAACACGAAATACTAGCAAGGATGCAAGAGAAATTTAGTCACTCATGCATTGCCAGTGGGATATAAAATGGTAGTCACTCTGGAAAATATTTTGGCAGTTTCTTATAAAACTAAACATGCACTTACCGTTCAACCCAGCATTTATATTCTTGGACAATTATTCCTGAGAGATGAAAACTTATGTTCAAATAAAAACCTGTACACAAATTATACAAAGCAGCTTAATTTGTAATAGCTCAAAGCTGGAAATAACTCAAAATGTCCTTCAAAGATTCAATGGCTAAAGTTAAGTACATCATCCATGGAATACTATGCAGCAATGAAACTATTGATACGTGCAACAATTTGGATAGACTTCAAGGGAATTATGATCAGTGGTAAAAAACAAACTTAAAAGGTTACACAATGTATGACTCCTCTTATGTAACATTCGTGAAATAACGAAATTATAGAGAACAGATTAGTAGTTGCCAGGTGTTAGGAATGGAGAGAAGGAAATGTGGCTATAAAGGCAGTCTTGTAGTAGAATGATTCATTCTTAATTATGGTAGTTACATAAGTCTATGTATAAAATTATACAGAACTATATACACACACACAAAGGAGTGCTTATAAAATTAGTGAAACCTGAATAAACTCTGGATTGTACCATGTCAATTTTCTGGACTCCATATTGTACTAATATGCAAGATGTTAACATTGGAGGAAACTGTGAAGAGTACACCAAGACTCTCTGTACATTTTTTTTGGTGACTTCTTGTGAGTCTATAATTTTTAAAATAAAAATTCAAACAAAAATGAGACAGATGAATTTTATACCTGAAACAAACATTACTGTGTTGGTATATACATATTTCTGAACGAGCCCATCAATGAGTTTAACAATTTAGTCTAGCTTCAATTTACTAGCTTCATGTTAAATAATGAGTTTAACAACTTACTCTAGCTAACAATTTACTAGCTTCATGTTAAATAAAACCAATCTCAACAAAGAGAACAGTAAATGAAAGAGGTAATTTTAACTACTTCACTTTTCTCCTAGTTGTAAAACAATAGACCCTCACATATTGAGTGAGATGCTGATTCTCAAAGCCAGGCCTATTTTTACCCTGCTCCTTCATTTTGAGCTAAGCTTTTCTCTCTGTTAGCTACTTTTTAAGGTAATCTATTCTTCCAAGGTACAAATGAAATACCACAGTCCAAAGCAATCTCATTTCTCCAGGGATGTAACATATTTCAATACCTTTAGTCATAGTTTACAAATACTGTTTAACTCTCATGTCTTAACTAAGACCTAGAGTTTTCTAAACTATAACCCTTGAACTCCCTCCACCATCCCAAAAACCTCCATCTCTTTGAATTTATCCTGTTTCTTATCCTACCCAATTTTTACCAGTCAAAATCTTATCATCCTCTTCAATAAGTTCTTCTCTAACACCTCTCTTAGGTTTATTCTAAGTTTCTATGGAACCTTGTACCAGTATTCCATAGTACTTATCACATTTCAACTTAAATTTAGTTGTATTTATGTTTGTATCCTCTATAATTTAAGAATTCAAAGCATGGCTCCTAATATTTCATTTCTCTCTTCAAAGCAACTCATAGGTATTCATTCAAAGCATGGTTGCTGTATTTAAATAATACAAAATGGTTTGAAAAAACATTTTAAGGAACTGAAGCATACCAAAAAATTTCTTGTAATACTAAAGTGTATTGACCTGTGTCCATCTCAAAAAGATATGTCCAAGTCCTAACTCCAAGTACCTGTGAATGTGACCTTATCAGGAAATAGGATCTTTGCAGATGTATTTAAGTTAAGGATTTTGAGATCATCCTGGACTCCTTAATCCAATGACTGGTATCCTTTACCTGAGAAAGGAGAGGGAGATTTAACAGAATAATGCTAGTCTACAGCCAAGGAATGCTAAAGATTGCTGGCTCCTACCAGAAGCTAAAAGAGAGGCATGGAATGGATTTTCTCTCAGAGCCATCAGTTTGATTTCAGACTTTTAGCCTCTAGAAACTGTGAGGTAAATTGCTGTTGTTTTATGCCAGTAAGTTTGTGGTTATTTGTTATGGCAGGCGTAGGCAACTAATGCAAACATTCAGAAAAATAAACTATAAAATATGAGCAATAATGAGGTTCTTAATAGTTTTTAACTAAAACCATATTTTACCTATATAAAGTGAATTTCATTTATGACTTATATTAAAGAGTTCAGTCCAACCTCTCAATATGAAGTTATAAAAGATGTAAAACCAAAGTTATACTCATATACACCATAATTTTAAAAATTCATACTACTTCTAAAGAGAATAATCATGGTAAATAGATGAAGTTCTATTTTACAATGATATTTTGACTACTATATATCTTAATGTTCTAAATGGTGAAGGTTCATATTATCAGTGTAATTTGATATTACATACTGATCAATAGTTTATTCGCTATAAAAATTTAATCCAGTGCTTCCCTTTAATCCTTAGGTACATGTAATAAAACCATGTCAACTTGCTAGTCTCTAAATATTATTTTTATATGACAAGTCTATACTCTACAAAACACTATTTTCCCTTTCCTATAATATACAAATGGCATGAACAAACTCTAACACCTTGTTGAAGAGGAAAAGCCTACTGGTTCATCTTAGACTTACTGAGGCACAGTTTTGGTTCCTTTATCCCTTTATCGGCAAATCTCTTCCATAATCCAAAAGCATATGAGGTCCATTGATTTTTTTTGTAGTATAATTTTGCTTTTGTCTTGCTCCACAGTATTACTAGGTAATAGAAAACCAAGGCGCTTTGTTTTCCAAGCAATTTTTGCTATTTTAAGGTAATCTGAAGATTGATTAGAGCCACAAAATAATCTAACCTATGCTAGTTTACATTACAGTCTTATCGCACTTATCCAGCTGTCGGGTTTCTAAAAATCTCAACTACTGTGGATATCATAAAAGAGGAAGAAAAACTTCTTTTGAGTGTGAACAATCTAAAAAAGCCATTTACTTTTTCTCAGAAGAAAATCACTCTCAAGCCCATCAGAATTGTAGGCAAAATAGGTTTAAATTTTTATTTATCTATTTGTTCCAGAAAACCCTACTTAAATTCTTCCCAGTCTACAGAAAATTGTTTAGAAACTAAGTTGGAGAGAAGGAAAAGAGAAAAAGCTGCTCAACGCGTTGTGAATAAAAATGGATTATTAACAAGGGGAATGCCACAGAAGATATGTAAAAACAGACTAAAAAAAAAAAAAAAAAAAAAAACTCCACTGATTATAATCCTTCACTAAGTATATATTATTAATACTGGACGCTGCTATTATCATAAAAGCACCAGTGGGCCTAAGTAATTAAGAGTAAGGACAAGATTCCCTAACCACATTTATATCCCTGAGAATAACACCATATTTCAGCAATATATAATAAAATGAATGTTCACAATCTCTCAGTAATTAGGAAAAGCTTGCATGCTAGGAATGGTGTTTTTAAAAATATGAAGTACTTAATGTTTTTAAAAATATGAAGTATTTAATACATTCTAGAAAAGTCTTCAATACAGTGGCATTTGAAAAGCTTCTGATCTTTAATGGTATATAAAGAGAAGTAAAAATAACACAGAAAACCTAAAATACAAGGTTATGCAAAATTATAACAACAACAACAAAAAAAATCAATTGATCTGTTACAGATATGCTCTTGGATTCTGGAAGTGGTTTGGTGGTAAAGAGATAAAGGGACCGAAACTGCTTCCATAAGTCTTAGATGAACCAATATGCTTTCCCTAACAAAATTCTAACAAGCTTCATTTCCTGAAACTTTCATGTCTCCTCAATGAAAAGTTTAATTTCAAAGCAAGCTTTACATGTTTTCAAAGGAGAACAAAATTCTCACAAAATTTTGTTTCTGTCTCAAATTCTGTATGGGAAAAATTTCCTGACATTCCACTAATAATATAAAAGATAAAATGTTTGAGGTCAATTGCTGGTTAAAACAAAACTAATTACAATCCTTCACTGAGTATATATTATTAATACTGGATACTGCTATTAATATTTAACTTAAATTTCAACCTCATTTTGACTATCTTTTAATGTAATTTATAAATATAAATTGTAATGTATCTAAGATTACGTATGCAAATTATCAATTTATATAAATACAAAAGCAATGTAATCAAATTTCTAAAAATCATTAAAAAATGGTATTTCTCTAGCAAAAGTAAAACATTTGAAAATTTTAATTTCTTATAAAAAAGTGTTTCTGCTGAGCTTACTTTTTTTTAATCTCTGCTTGATATGAAAAAACTACTTTTAACTACCTGCTAGACATTCATTCAGACATTGTCAACATTTTTTTAACATTTGACATAATTAATGATGGGTTAAATAACCTTTGTAAAACTATGTAACAAAATATAAACTAGTTTTACTTAATTCACCACGCCTATGTCACAAACAAAGCACTGATGATCAAACATAAACAATACCCACAAGAAAGTCAATGGAAGCCAACAGGCATGTGCAGACCACCTCTCACAATATGACTTCAAAACACAGCTATCCATTTGGCACAGTTTCGTAGCACTAACCTTACACATATTTTGTGTCTGTTCCACGACATCAATGTCAGTACTGCTCTTGTGATACTCAAGAAAGCTCAACGTAAGTAATTAATTACAAAGGAATAACATTTTTGTCAGGTAGAATTAAGCTTTGGAGGGCCAAAAAAAACTATCTAAGATTTTCTTGCTCCCCCTATCCCTTCAAACCATGAATCAATTTGTGCCTATTTAGGGACTACATTACCCTCATTAAGAAAGTATGCTATAGGGTTAAAAAAAAAAAAAAAAAAAAAGATTGAATCACCTTTTGGTACACATAAGGAACAGAAATCAGGCTAATGATAATGACAAAATACATTTTGGTTTTATCCAGTAAGTACATTTTATCAACTAGGAAGGCTTTGTTCATTTGTTTGCTTGCTTAAATCCAGAAGTAATTTTTCCTGAATGAGAGAGACATCACATTGAAGATATCGCAAAAGTGAAGAGTTATTACTAATCATCCAGTTTCAATATTCATCTCCAACAAAGAGAAAATGGAAGGGGAGCAAGCAAATGGGGATTCTGTTGGGGAGAAGTGAAGAGAGGGAAGAAAAAAAGAGTGAGCTGGTTAATCTGCAGTCTTATTCTAATTTCAAATGTAAAGACAGCATAATATTTTGATCTAGCCACTTCTTTAAGAGATCTTGATATTATAATCTAAAAGTTACAAATATTGTACTTGGCACCCATCTACTTGTTATTCAGTGAGCCAGCTGGCTTTCATAGCTTCTTCAGTCTTCAAATTTATATCAGACATCTGGTTTCTTAACTGCTATTAGTTAGAAAAGAATCCATGATATATAAAATTCTCACTTTACATTTAACCATCATTTTATTTTCCTGAGGAAAGGAAAGTGACTGACCAACTGCCACAGAAGAAACCAAAGGAGACTTTTTAGAGTGCATATTCGTAGAGGTACTCAAATATAATTAAAAGGAAAACTTCTCCATACAAACAGGGAATTATTTTTACTATTTCCCAAAGTTGCACAGGCATCTTTCCTTTTCATCGCATCCTCATTCAAACAACTCTAGAACCATATTATAAAAGTCTACTGTATTAATTCAAGTCAGATCGTGTTCCAATAAAAACAGTATCTAGTAGAAACTCAATCAAGTATCCCAAAAAACAGAATTAGTTCTACCCCCAACACTGATAAAATCTTCTGTATATATAATAGAAATCAAACATGCATAGTTAAACATACCTTACAAATAAAAGGGGGAAGAGAGGTATCCTCGACTCACATATCCGTGAACATTCACTTCTGTTAAACATTTAATAACAAAATATACCTAGCAATAACAAATACCACCCTGACATTAGAATTTATACAATAACTCTAACTCATGTTATGATCTTGTTTGATCACCTAAGGGACTAAGAATCCATATTTATCATTTATTATCAGAGTATTTATAAAAATGTTTGTTTGGAATTGAAATGAGTAAGGTGTACTATTTTTACATCTTTTCTTTCTGTAGCCTAGGGGCAAAGCTTTTCAGGAAAAAAAAAAAAAACAATTTTTTTTCATGTGAATCCTGACACCTTTATAAGTAAGAAGAAAACATAGTTGAAAAGTCTGAATTTTTTGAAGTTCAAGGATAGGGTAGAGAGAGGGAGGTACACTGTCTTTCAAGTATAAACTGTACGAGCTGGCTAACCAGTTAGTTTTTTTAAAGGGTCATTTAAGGTGAATAATTATTAATATTATTTGGGGACAAGAGGAAAATGAAAACAAAGTTTTATAAAGATTGATTCAAATGAACATATTTACAATGGAATTAGAAAATACTTACTTAGCTCCCTAGCTAAATAAAAGTAGTCATCTACTGCACCAGTGTGTATTTTCAAGCAAATACAAAGGCAAAACTCATTAGCTCTTTAAAAAATACACACATTTAATGTTGGTCTGTTTTAATTCTAAGTAAAGCAATTCCAAAAATACAAACTGAACATCAGAGCCATGTGAACCACCATGATAAAATAAAACAGACATTCACATAATTACGTCTAAAGACAGTTCAGCTTAATAAATCATCTTCCAAGTATGCCAAAGAAAGAGTTACTAAAAATACTGCTGGTGTTCAGTTAGAATTAAAGGACTTTGGGGAAAATGAAATAATATGATACAGGTGGAGTGAGTAAGGTTACACGGGATTTACATTTTCCATTACCCCTAGATATAAACAAACATTCAAAATCAACACAAACTCTGTGTGTTATTCAAAATATTGCAGCTGCAGGAAAGGCAACTTTAAATTAATAGCTAGGGGAAAATCAAGTTTTGGTGGAGGTAAACAGAAGTGACAGTTTTTAATTTGCACTTTTGTAAAGCTCATTTATACCTGGCCAACCAGGAACCTAATGCAGGACAACGAAGTTCTCTGCTTCTTTTGGCTATAATGTGACAAGGAAAAATCATCTTTTGAAGATGTTAAAGACATAAAGCAACTTTCTTTATAAACAGTCAAATAATCAATCAATGGAATAAATAAGTACTAACCCACATTTTACTGCTCTGTAATCACTACATTTTACATATTTTTCATTTTGGCAGCAAATTCCCCAATTTTTAAGCTAAAATCCACTAATTACTTTTAAGAGTAAAATGGATGCCACCAAAATAAGAATATTCTTCTGTTTACTCTTTGGCTAAAAAAGAAAACAAACAAAATAAAACATAAAGAAACAGAAGACAACTCTAACACTGGTGATAAAAGAAATTGCTTTTTTTTTTACATGTAAAATAAAGTTATCAATTTAAATCTTGGTACACTTTATAAAAACAAGAGGTAATGTTGTAATAAAACAGCAGTAGCCTTGGCAGGCAGCATACTGTTTGTTAACCCTGTGCAATAAAATACTTTGTTCATACTACACTTATTCAACATGACTAACAGTTACTACAGACATTTCAGGAATCTTCACGGGATTCCTAGAGACTTACTGTTAAAACTGAGAGACATTTACAATCATAATGTGCCATGAAAACTTGAAAACGTTACTTCTAGTAGGAGATAATGTTCATATTATTTGAATTTGTTTTAGGTACTGAACAGCTGAGTTAACAAGGACTGAAAAAGAAAAGCATTCTAAAAGCCCATGAACACTGTTGTTCACACCCTTCTTCAGAACACACTAAACTTGTTTGACACATTTCTCTTCATACATAGCAAGCAACAGCACCCAATACAAGCCTGAGAAGAAATGCTGCTGTGTAAATACTGCAACTATTCCTGATAAAAGAATTATGGGACATATACTCCAAAGCTGCCCATTCCCATAATTTGTATTGCATAGGTCACATAATCACACACATATATATACACATGTGTATATATATGCACATGCAAAGAATATATTAAGACGACAATGAAGTCTAGTCACAGAGCAATTTACAGGCTCAATATATTTTTTACACTTTGCTTGAAAGAAAATTTCAATATTTTACAGTCTTTTAGTAGGCATTATATACACTGCACTTTATGAAATCTAAAAGGTATTGAAATAAATTTTTTCCAACATTTTGGTAACAAAACAGACAATGTTTCTTCAAATACTTGTGCTATATATCTACATGATCTGTTTTCTCTGATAACCACTAATCACAAAAACTGACTCAATGGAATAATGAGAAAAATTATCTAACGCCAGGCATGGGTTTGAATCGTTTTTAATATCCTATCCCAGAAACATTTTACAAATCTTAAATTTAAAAAAGTAAGTCTCTGTTCTGATTTTTAAAAGATATCTTTTTATGACAATATCCATAACATTGACAAGTACATGTTAAGGCTAGTATCATCTTCTTTTGTAAATTTTTTTGACTTTTTTTTTTTTAAGAAAGATAGTAAAAGCCAGACTCCTTTAGAGCTTTGAACTGTACCTACAGAAAATGAGAGTGCAGTGAACATAATGTTCAGTCCTACAGTCAGGATGCAGTTGCTCCTTCCCATTCCACAAGATACTGCACCTTTCCATCAAGTGTCACCCGACGAGCCAACACTCGGTATTTTTCACCACATGCTATTCTACCTGCAGCACCAAAATAACTGGTAATGGAGTTCTTTAGATGATTGAGTTGTAACTCCTGATCTGCTAAATTATTCAAAATTTCTGTGTTGAGTTCATCAAATTGGTAATCCTCTTTGCCTTCATCATCTTTTACAATTTCTGAGTTCTGAGTCTGGAGTGCTCTTCTTGGAAGACGACCCCTTCTCCTCCGTAAATGTGGTATTGCAGCAGGCCAAGATCTTCCTGTACGAGTTCTTTTTCTGGAGTCAGATAAACTGTAAAACAGAAAGGCCAAAATTGTCTACTGAGCTTATAAGCATCCTCTTCCCACACAATAGGTTCTCTGATTTTTTTCTTATCATTCTGTTTAAGTATATACCCTGGCTTACATAAAAATTAAACTGAAACAATTAATGCTATGTAAGTGGATTATCACTCGCCTTCATTAGACTCCCTCACTTTATTGGGGCTGACCTGTGAAGAGCTTTCCTTCCTTAACTATGTTCTATTAAGCTTAAAAGAATCAGAGGATATATTTGAATTATGAAGCCAACAAGGCAAATTCTTACCAAGAGGCCCTATTCGTAAGTCAGGTTTTGTCTTATCATTAAAAAGAAAATGGTTCATTCATTCATTCATTCAATGCAGAAAATATTTAATAAGCACCTACTATATATATGACACTGTTCCATGTACTTAAACAGATGATAGAACTAGAATAAAAGGTCTCTTATGACCAGTTCAAGGCCAAGTGAAGCAATGTAACAAACTGAAATACGCATAAACTAGAATTAGGGTACCCTGGGTCTAGCTTTATGTGATACTAGCCCAATTTAAATCTCTTATTTTCTGTGTCTTTTAAGCAAAAAGATTAATAAGTGAAGGGATTGAACTAGATAATCTTTGAGGTGCTTTTCAGTTTAGAAATTGATTTTACAATCTTATAACGAGGAGAGAATAGAGTATGAAAGTTAAATTCAAAGACTTTATAATTTTACTACCTGAGTTAACAACCTAGCTCTGTTATATCTGCCAAACATGGTATCTTAGGCTTGTTACTTAAAACCTTTTAAGTCAGCAGTCGCCATCCTTTTTGGCACCACAGACAGTGCTCCTATGAAACTCTAATGCCTAATGATCTGAGGTGGGACTGAGGTGGTGATGATAACGCTGGGGAGTGGCTGCAAATAGAGATGAAACTTCCCTAGCCTGCCGCTCACCTCCTGCTGTGCGGCCCGGTTCCTAACAGGCCATGGACTGGCACCAGTCCGCCGCCTGGGGGTTGGAGACCCCTGCTCTAAGTCTCAGTTTCCTTATCTGCAAAATGGAAATAAAGGGACCTACGACTTGAAAGATTGTTTTCAGAATTAAATAAAACAATGTATACAAAAAGGTTAGCACAATGCTTAGTAAAAAGCCAAAAAATAGTTCACAGATTACCCATGATTCATTTAAAAATGAGTTACCTTTTAAGCCTTTAAACACTTAGAATTTTATATTATTTAGAAGAGCAGTTTTTGAATTGGGAACAAAAATTAAAGGGAGAAGTATAAAACTTGGAAGTTCATAACTCTGACCCCAAATAAATAAAACTTTTCATGACTAATAAATCATACTTTAGGAAAAAGTTGTCCTTCTGAAAAATCAGGTTAAACAAAATATTAGAGAAGTCTGCTATTGATAAAAATCCTGAGTTAAAAAGTTCTTTTACTAACAAAAGGATTTATGTTCCTGATTCAGATTTAAAAAAAAAAAAAGTCTTCCTAAAGCAAGGCACACTTATATATTAAAAACATAAAAAGGTCTCACAGAAAAGAGCACAGTCAGTATACCTCTTTCTCTGTGCACATAGCATATTTCCTAACAGATCAGAAGTATTTCATGTTTGTGCTCTGAAAAGCAAAAATATTCAGATGAATATTAACGACCTAAGGAGTCTACATATGGATTGCTTCTCAAAAGGTGAAAGACATACTTGTATCATTTTCAATTGCTACACATTTCATTAATGATCAGTCACAAAGAAAAAGAGTGTACAGGAAAATTAATAAAGAATAAGAACATAAATATCTACCCATAATGCCTGGCAATGCTAGACGAGGTAGTTTCTTTTGCACTGGAAGCACCCGTGATATCCACATCTGAGGTATTGGATGAATGTGCGGTTCCCTCAGTTCTCCTGAGACAAAAGAATTTAAATGGTATAACGACTATATTACATAACAATATAAATACTAATTCCCCCCCTCAAAGAAAGTTTCTAGGATAGGAGAAAATAACTTTCTATTTACCCTATAGAACAAGGTAAATCCAAGGTAGGAGTCTCTGAAATTGATTCTTTATCCTGGAAAATAAAAAAAATATATACTTAAAAGCACAGTTCTAAAGTAAGCTGAAAAAATAAGTTTGTCAGTAATTCAAGCATTCTTCCTTGCTTAGAACATATACCAACATATTATCTTACCAAAGACGGCTCAGCAGTTTTCTGAATCATTTTTCTTGTATATGGGCCAGGTGGACGACCTACAGATTTTTTCTTTCCTTTTTTTTCTATGCCATTGCTTACTTCCCTAAAACATAAAACCATTATGTATTTAATCTCTGCATAAAGAAAATAAACAACAACAACAAAAAAACGGTGGACAATATACACTGTCATATTCCTATCTATGTAATAATTAGGTTACAATTATTATATTTTTTAATTAATGGTAATATAAAAACAACAAAATTAAATACAGGTTAAATCTATACAAGTTTAGTCAAGTACACAATACATTCTAATTTAAATATTTTTTGACTTAAGAGATATTTACATATGAAAGGTTTAAAAATGTTCTCTTTAATACTTGTAAAAATATATATACCATCTTAAAAAAAAAAGACTACTATTTCAGAAAGAAGAGTTTAAAACTCCTAAAAGTTCAGTTATTTAGTTCAGTTACTTATTCTTACTACGTGGGTACTTGAGGGATGTTTCAAGGATTTAATACTAGAAGTGATTAGGAATTTAGCAGTTAACCTCTTAGAGCCAGGAAGTATTTATGTTAAAATACAGTAGCTATAAATACAGGTTGCCTTTAAATAGATATATCTAAATTACACACACACACACACACACACACACACATTCTTGAATGATGTTGATCTGAAAGAGAATGAAGCACAGGGTGCCTGAGTGTAAAGGTACCTTATCCCTCATATAGGGTAGTCATTCAAAGGGCAAAATTAGAACTAGAAAACTATTTTTGAGACATAAAGGCAAGTGTCAAAGGAACAACAAGAAAAAAGCAAATAGTCAAAGACATCTCTAACCAATAGAAGAAAAAAAGGGCAAATAATATAAAGAACATCTATTTCATTTATTCAACATTAACTATCACATAAAGGGGATATTAGATAATAATATAAAGATGGTCCCTGTGTTAAGGGGTTCACAATATAGTTAGAAGGTGACATATCTGTATACAAGCAAGCTAATAAAACGGGTTAAGTGCTAGAAGAAAGTTATTCAGGAAAATTCAATTAAAAACAAAGAAAAGGAACAATACTACATAATAGGCTAGAAGGAAGCAAATGGAGTAAAGTAGGAAAGACTACCCCTCCCAACACCAAACTAAGGGTGGAGAATAAAGGTGGAAGTACAAGAGAAAATAGGGGACCTAGAGGAACAAAGCATAACTAGAACTATAATCAAAAGTCTCAAGAATAAGGTGGATGGGGCAATACATTATCTTTTTTGAAAGATGACCAATATACCATTTATAAAAGATCTCTGGACTAAAGAAAGTACTCTCAGATTAAAAGGAGTAATTCATACATAGAGCCCAGAAGGAACTAAGATTAAGAATGCCTTTTTAAAAAGTTGAACTATTACCTGTTGGCAACAAATAAAAACCCAACAGCTACCACAGATGAAGTGTCCTATCAATATCACGATAGGAATAAGAAAGTTTGTGCAAACCTTTTTTCTAATTCATCATATGGACAATTGCTAGCAAAGTATTAACAATAAAATCTGAAAGTGATAGAAATATTCTTTCCTTCAGGGAAAAAAACCTTGAAGTAGTATCTATTTTATTACAAACTCAAACGAATATGAAGTACTGTTGACCCTCTATAATTAACTCTTCTCATACATTTCATTTGCTCCTTAAATTTTCCTCTCTGCACAACCCTCTCGGCTATCTTTGCCTCATTATTTCATTGAGAAAACAGAAGCTATCAGCACTTTAGTCATCTTCCAAATGGCAAATCTACAACAGAACGAGCCTCTGTACCCATTTTCTTTTACACTCCGTTTCAATGGAGGGTGTAAATCCTCCTATCAAAGGCCACTCCCATGTTTAGGCTCTAAATCCCTCCCTTTTTGGCTTCTCAAAGACTTTACAATATCTTCAATTACTTCCCCTATCTCCTATACCAATCTATTCTCCACTGGATCATTCCTACTAGCACATAGAACAGGTTCCAATTATCTTCCATCTAACTAAAAAACCATCACCTGATTACTCCCGTTTTCCTCTTCAGCTTCCATTCAGCTACTTTTCTTTGCAGTAAAACTAATCGAGACAAAAACTCTTTCCATTTTAAATTATTTCCTTTTTCTTTATTATTATCATTACTATTTGAGTCTATGCCCCTTATTAGAAGAAAAAGCTCAGTTCTGACACGTAAATTGGGCAGTGCCATTTTCAATTACACTACAATTCACTTCAATCTGACTTTCATCTTTCTCTCTCAAAAATCTGTTTTTGTCAAGGTCACTAATAACAGAATGTTATCTTAGCCAGTAAACATTTTTCTCTCATCTAATCCATCTCTAAAACATTCAATAGTTTAATACACCCATCTTTCTTAAAACCCATAGTCTCTTGGTTTTTATGACACTCAATACTTTCCTGGTTTTCTATCTCACTGATCATTCTATTTTAGTCTCCTTCATTTAATTTCACCTCTTCTAAATCTCTAACTGATATCAGGGCATTGTTGTGAGCCACAGTCTCTGTCTCTGTTTCTCTCTCTAGGTAATTTCATTCATTCTCACGGCTTCCAAATTTGTATCATACGTCCTGACTTCTCCTGAGCTACTGACACACACACCTAATTGCCTATATATAACATCATCATCACTTAGATATCCCGCTTAAAAATCTCACGCTCAATGAGTATGAAATAGAAGAAAACTTCATTCACCTTGCCAAATTCCATTCTTTCAGATCTGGGTAACAGACATCACCCACCAGTTGCTAAAGCCAGAAATGTGGGCATTGTTTAACTATATTCCTCCCTTTCTTTAGCAAATTTAATTCATTAGCAAAGCCAATAAATTCTGCCTGCAATAGAGATCCTGAATCTATTTTCTCTCCATTTGACTACTACCACCCACCTCTGCACAAGCAACCATCATTTCTTACCAAGACTTCAAGATTCTTAATTTTCTCTTTCTTCTACTTACTTCTATACCTAACCATTCTCTAAACAGCACTCAAAGAGGTACTTTTAAGGATAATCCAATCTGTTTACATCTTTAAATAGTCCCCCATTATTCTTAGAAAACTCTTGAGTCCTTATGACACCTACAAGACTACATGATCAAGTGCCACCCAACGTTTCCAACATCTAATGCTACTCATTCATACCTCACAAGCCTTCTGAGAGTTCTTAGAAAATGACTCACAGCCTTCACACTTGTTATTTCTACTACCTGGAGTATTCCTCCCCTTGCTCTTCTCATTCTTTAAGCCTCAGCTTAAATAGGCCTTTTTCAAGCCTCCCTCTTAAAGTAGACCCCTTCATCTCTATTCATCCCAGTAGAGTCTAAATCTGTATGTTTTTCCCTAAATAGCACGAGCATGATCTCTATTAATTTACTTTCTTCCCCACTATAACGTAAACCCCATCACGGAAGAAAGTCTGTCTTGTTTGTTATTATATCCCCAGAAATTTGACAGAAAAGTGCTTGATAAATGGAATGAATGAATGGGAAATAAACGAACAAATAAACAGGCCAGTACTTAAACTGTTTGCTAACCAAATTGATAAGGCTTATTCCTATAAAACCTAAGATCTTAAATGAAAAAAACATCTAGTATTAGCTCTTTGCACCTCGTCTTAAGCAAAAAATTTTAAAAAACAAATCAGGGTAACTGCCACTTGTACTTTCAAATATACTAACGAGACTACATAACATACATTTTTAGTTACATATAAGCTAAAGAGAAAAACTATGCCACAGATCAACTTTTACCTTGAATCAGATATAGGTTTGGATGCCTTTCTGCCTTTAATTTTAAATTCATGGGATGTTCCTTCAGGTTCTTTCTCTGCTTTGAAAGCCACATTTGGTGGCACAGGCGGAACACGAATTCGCAACCCAAACAAATGCTTCTTCTTCTTTATTTCTTTCCCAGACATAAACCTAAATTTTTAAAAAAATTAACTAAAAATTTAAAAACTGAACACATATACATAGCAGACCCTAGCTCTTAACTTTCAGATATCAAGCCTTTATACATGAGTGTCCAC
>NW_006441955.1:36064453-36080252 GCF_000325575.1 Pteropus alecto | reverse complement strand
CCCTTGCTTTCCTGAATTCTTTATCTGTCCCAGAGCCAGTCCACGGGAGGATATGATGGGAGAATACGAGGGAGGGATAGGATCAAAAGGAAGGAAAAAGAGCACATGTCCACTTTTCTTTTTAAAACATGGCATCTAACTTTTTAAAGGAAAGAAGAGTACAGAGTGGTTTAGTCTCAATATGGTTTTCCATATTTTAGTGTCATCTGTTAAAAATATCTTTAAAAAGGTGTAGAATTCTACTTCAGGTATATTCATGACAAATCCTGTTCAGAAAGTAATAGGTAACAGCACTGTCAAAGAAAGTAGGAGACCAATCCTAGAGGCCCAGAAAATAAAAATATCTAGTGCTTCAGATCTGAAACTGAAAATAACCTGGAGCAGAGAAATGTTATTTCAGTGTTGGCTTGGGTCTCTGAAAAATATGCTCCTTAGCCCATTCCCAAAGGCTTTTAGAAAAAAAAAAATCTATCTTACTATGTCTGTCTAGCCAAAAGAAACACTACCAAATATTTAGATTGCTTTTCTACTTTTACATAGGATTAAAAGAGGGGGGCCTCATTTCTACCATAACAGGAACAGATTTATTTCTGGCACTCTAAATTGGATTATAAAATTCATTGTCTCATAAAGTATTTTTACAAATACAGGAACTGCTCAGTTACTTTATGGCTTCTTGAACTGACCTAAAGATCTAGCCACTAATAATTATAATAAATTTTTAATGACAAAATGCTGTCAAGTTCAAAAACAGAAAATTGTTACAAAATTTTATAATATAACTCAATAATTGGTTGGAGCCAGCATATACATTTTTAAAAATTACTTGTATTGCATTTTTAAAATATTTTTAAGAAATGCACATATGCTGGTTTAAAATAAAAAGATTTAGACATGAAAATGTCAAACAATATCACTTAATTATCAAAAAATTAGACCACTAATACTACTATTCCATAACTCATGGCAATAACAAATCTTAACTGTAAAAGATCTCAATCATTTAAAAACCCATATTCTCTACAAATATTCCCCTATTTTTTGCATATTCCCACCAGCTAACAAGATTTTATTTTACTCTCTGTAGACTGCATTATAAAAACAAGTCATTACTGACTATGCTTTCTCAAATGACCAGGCCGAATTCTGCTGAGATACTGATATGTGTCCCATCTACCATTCCCATAGGACTGGTCTTCCCTTTTCCAACTCTTGAGAGTCAATGCCCTAGTCTGACTGGAAAAGAATATAACATTAGAAAGTTTTAAAATGTATGTACTAGTTCTATACACAAACCCCACAATTCTTAAACAATGCCATTATTCCTTAACACTTTATAAATGTCTCCTTCATAGGGATACATAAAATAAATTGACTTACATGGTCTTGTAATCATTTAATGCCTCCAGAACATGTTCATATCTTTCAGATTTTGGTGTGTCTGCCAGCTGTGAAGTATCAAGAAACAATTTAACGCACTATAATGACATCAATTAGAAATATACAGATGCTAGATAGAGGCAATGTGATGTAGAGGAAAAGTGTACTGACTGAACTTAGAAAATCTAAGTTCTAATTCTAGGTCCTCACTGACCAGCTGTGTGATATAAGGTCATTTAACTTCTCAAGGCTTGTTTTCTCACCTATAAAAAGAGGAGTATAAATCCTGCACTACTTACTTCACTAGTAATTGTATGGATCAAATGATATGACTGAAAGAACTGGAAACTGTACAACAATACAAAAATGAACTTTTATTAGTTATTATTAAATTTATTTTAATTCTATAACGTGGGGAAATAATACATTTGAATTACTTTGATAACCACAAAAGCTTCTACTAGATAGGTATAGGGAGGAATATAAAAAGTAATGAGAAACATATCATTTTATTTCCCAATACTTCTAATATTAGCACAAAACAATAATCTCTGTAATTTTAAAAACTATTATAAATTTTGGGGATTTATTTTTCTAACAATTACAGATTTTAGCCAGCCCTAAAACCTAAAACAGCTCAGTAATTTCCTAACATCACAATCCATTTTAAAGTCTAAATGTTAAATACTAAAAAACATTCTATTTTGTTTCAAAAGGGCTTCCCCTTCAGAATCATTTCTGCCTCTTCTTTCAAGTTTACAGACTGGGGTCCAAGAGCAAAAAGATTCTAAATTATAAATGGACCATCCTCAATTAATGCCACAAAAACTTTAAAAAAAAATTCTAAAATATCACAGCTGACTTTCAAAATTACTACCAGTTATGTTCTTTACCAGTTAAAACTCCCAAACCTCTGATCTGCTACCAGCAAAAAGAGGAAACAAATCTGTAAAATAGAATGTTGGAGGTAGAAGAGACTTATCAAGTTATCTACACCAACTCTGTATTTTACAGATTAGTTAACAAATATAAAGATTAAATGAACTGCTCAAATTCACATGGCTGGTTATTGGGAAAACCAGAACCTGAACCCCAATGACAATCAGTCCATTGATTCACCATTTATTGAGAGCCAATTCTGTGCCAATGTTACGTGCTTTATAAAAACAAACAAACAAAATAGTTTGGTGCTCCTTCCTCCATACTCCTTCCTCCATACTACTTTCTCCTATTGTAATCTGTGAAGTGTCCAATGACAGAGAATTTCTATTAGAGGAAAAACAACAGAATTAAACTCTAAAGCTTAAAAGAGACCCTAGATGTCCATCTAATTCAAGCTTCCATCAATAGAGTGCAATCCCTTTTATAGTACTGATAATCGTTCAACCTTGGCTTAACTACACACTAATGAAAGCCGAGGAGGGACCTACTAAAGGAGCCCATTCCATAGGTGGATGAAACCTTCCTTCTTGGAACTCTTCTATTCCTTCTTTTACAAGATAGTTCAAATATTTGACAGCAGCTATTATGTCTAAGATTAGGTTAAAGCTTTTAGCAGCAACATCACATGATTATTTCATATTAAGCTTTAGCTAACTAATTCCATCCTCTTCTTCATTCCCCCACCCACCTAAACTCAAACCAATCAGGATGAACATCTATCAAATCAAGTATCCCCTATCATACCTGCTTCCTCTGTACTGTTTGTGTATTTAAGCCTAGAGGCAGAGCTTTATAACTGTTGTTAGTCTGATTTTGTTTTCTCAGTGTTCAAGATGATCTTTTCTCTTGATTCTGTCATCCTTCTTGAATTTAGGGTAGGGACAAAGACAGAACTCTCCATTAGAATCTCCCTCACAAATATTCCCAAGCTACTGGCTGTTTTTGTTACTATCATTCAATTAGCTACAAATCCATTTAATTTTTACTTTAACCAGTTCACATTTCAATCTTACATGAAATTGAGTTATACTATGTCTACACCATGTCCATAGCATTTGACACACCAGTGTTGCTAACCATAACAAAAAAGAATCCGGGTATTTAAATGATTTATACTAATAAGTCAGTGTTTCTTCCTTATTGCTTTTTAAATCTTTACAAACTATATATTTTAAAAACCTGCTCTAGAGTTTTGCTGACAATCAACAACAAAAGTGACTTTATAATTTCTCAAATCCATTTCTTTCTACTTTTTTAAAATCAGAATGAACTCTCTTCTTTCTTTTGGTATTTATTCTCTATGGTTTCTCAGAAATTTTATCTGTAAGTCTCTTCAGCACTCTTAGACTATTCTGCATTGGACTATATATTTTAAATCACATAGTGAGGTAAAGGGATCCCATTCTGTATACTGAAAATTAAGAGTACAAATACTATAGTATAAATCAAATAATATGTATTAGAAGAGCATTATATACTAGGTCTTCAATCTGACCATGAGGTTTATAACATGTTTCTTCAGCAGAATAATCACTTTTGTTCTCTCTACAGACACCGATCTCACACTATGCTTTTATGTTCAGGGTTGTATATTTCCGTACAGACAAAATGCTATCATGTATGGTCAAAACTCTTCCCCCCTCAATAAAATACAACCTTCAATTACGCTGAATTCTAAGCCACATAGGTTTAAGCATGCCAAACAGCTTAAGTAATTTATCTGCCAACCTATGTACACTGTATGCTAACATATAATACTCAAGGCCCCAAGCATTTTTGTTAATCAGATTTCTTATAATTTTCAATTAAAAGTATACCACCTCTATTATATATTTTTCTCTAGCCAAAATATCATTTCTGCCATAGTATTTCATTTGAGTTTTATCGATGCCTTTCTCCCTACATCACTCAAAACTGAGGTAGCACTCAGTACATTTTTAAGATCACAGTTAACAGAAAAGTAGGTTGTCCTTACAGAACTAGGATTTTATACCATATTAGGAATCAAGACAAATGATAACAGGTAGATTCCAGAAAATATTAATATCTCATTTTAACTCCCAAAAGCAATCTGGTACAACAGTGATGCTTCATTCTAAATAAAAATCTTAAGCAATTTTTATTTGGGGTCTCAACTGTTATATCACATAATTTTACTATCTCAAAGAAAATATTTCAAAACATAGTTCCTCAAATAGCTATACTCAGTCTATACGACTTATTAAGTCGCTAACTCTCAAAGATGTTAAAAAAAAAATCGCATAAAGAAACATAATATCAAACTATATGTTCTAATATATAAACTTTTAGAACTAAAAGTTTCAACTTCTCTTTACAGCGATCCCAAAAATAACCAACTAAGAAAAATATAGGGTAGATAAATGTTAAATCTGCCTTTCAGAATGGAAGGATATGCTCTCCAAAAAATGTTTGTTTTTGAAACTTCTTTTTGCTATTAAAAGAGGTCACAGTATTTCCTATATACCAATAAAAAAATAACTACAATAGACTAAGCAAATGTTACTGATTTAATATGATTCCTCCAAATAACTAGAAATGTAAATCTTTATTAGGCTTCTCCCAAAACATAGATATACCATTTCACTTTAGCCTGAGTCATCATATGTAAATATGCTATAATTCAGCTCAGAAATGGTAAATATGAATAAGTTCCTCCCTGTGACTAGGATTCTATTATTTTTCCTAATGCCATAAAAATCTAAACTCACATCATCACAAAATTTTTTTCTCTTACCTAGATGGGGTAAAGGAGAAAACTTCACATTTGGGAAAGTTCAATCAATTGTTTTTCTGTTTTGTTTCATTTTTGAGGAGAAATTTTTAGACTAGTTCTATGCCATATAATCTACAGTATGTATAATAAGAACTGATGTTCAAAATGACTCGAGTACTCTCAGGTACTTGGTCAACCAATAATGTACTTAGCATATATATTTCCCATGTTTTGAAAATAATTAATGCTATTTTATAAAATTTTGAACACAAATATAAACAAAAAGAAATTTTTGTTAACCTAAATTTGGATTAGTGACAAAATTCAATTTGCAATTCAATTTCATTTAACCAAAGAATTCCTATTTTAATAATCTGGAATAATCCATTATTTGTATTCTTTGTTTCTATTACCACAAACATTTAAAAGTAAACTGAATGAAAATCACTGAATAAACAATAACGAATGGCATATATTTTATGCTTGCTTTATTATATAAAGATGTAGAAAATTAACAAAGAATTAAAATCTGAACTTCCATCTGTAAATTACTAGGCTAAGGACATTACTAAAAGAAATCTTAATGTTTTCTTTTATTAATGCAGAGAAGGCAATGAAAAATAATTTGAAAGTCATTTGTTCCAATAATTTGATGGCTAAAAAAATGGAACCATTCCTCAGAAAAGTAAACTTTTTTTTGTTGTAAAGTCTTATTAAGATTATAATTATGTTTTTCTTACTTTTTTAATAAAGAGGAACATTTTCCCATATTGACAAAGAATAAAAAATTAAAATTTCTTAGTTTTAAGACATAAACTACAGAAAATGAAAATATCTATTGCTGAAATAAATTTTTATATGTATCAGAAGATCAGCTGGAACTGAGATATCTGAAATTCACAAACTGAACTCATTTCTTTAAAAACTGATTGTGATATTTGTTTTCTATTTTCAGCCACATAACTAAAATCAAAATATTATTTTCATTTTAATAAAAAATGATAGTATTTGAAGTAAATAAAACAAACTGCATTTTTAAATGTATGCCCACTGTCTATATGAAGTAACTACTGCAAAATTTAATGATGTAAAACACAAAATGTTCTAACAGGAATACGGATGTATTTGCATATCAAGTACTGAAAGAACCATGTCTAGAGAAAAAGCATTTTAATGAATCTATCACAGCATAAGATATTAAGATGACTCTAAGAACCCTATAGTTACTAGTGCCTTACACTTTTTTCTTTTGTTAATAATCAGTTTATAAAAATTTTTCAAATTTACAAGTCACTCATTTTCTCTCAAACTTCATCCAGAAGCAGTATTTATCAGAAAACTTAAGAGTGTTATTTTCCAATATCTAATATTCAATACATTTTAGCTCAGTTGCTTTTAATTATATCCTTGATTTTAATACCTAAGTATTCTGCAAGTGTTCATTTTATTTTATGCAACTGATCTACCACTAACTTTTAAATAAATGTGCACTGTTCTCTCCATGATGCCTCATAAAACCCCAACAACAACAAAAAAAACAACAAAATGCCTTGGGAATCTATTTGATATGAACCTTATAAACTGCTCCAAGTCTAAAACTACAAATGCAGAAATTATTCCTAAATTTCAAGTCAGTTTACATAATTTTTACCTCAAAATGTAATCTGTGAATAAAATTCACACATCTGATTCCACATATTATAAAACAATTTTTATTTAACCTGAGAATTTAATACTTGTATTTTAATTATTATAAGTAAATGCTAAAAACAAGATAACTACGAAAGTTATTCTAGTTATTTTCTTCTTTGTGCTATTCCATGGTTTCAAAGTCTTCAATGAACATGCAGTAAATTTTATATTTAAAAAAGACTTTGTAAACCAACATGAGTGGTTCTATTTCGCAAATGAAAAGCAAAATGAGATGTCCAAATGAGGGGGAATATCTCCAACTCAGGTAGCTTCACTAACTCATTATTCTAACACCAACAGTGGAAGTCAAAGGTTTAGAAGGGAGTACCAACAAGAGATTTGTAAAGAAAAATGTTAGTTACATCTCTAAGTTTATAGGAAACTTTGAAGAAAACGAGGAACCAAAGATACCCAATAATAAGGATTTCTCCCTCCCTTCTAACTACAATGATTCTCACTTCAGAAAATGGAAGATTCAAGTGATTTACTTTCTCCTCCTAAATTTTTTCCCTAGTTAACAGGCAATGAACAGGAGGATGAGAGGGCTGGTCCTGATATCCTTACCAAAGTTATTTCTTCTTGAACTAAAACTAAAATTCTACTTTAGATGTGTAGCTTATACATATGTCTTAGTTGCTTTTAACAAAAACAAAAAAGACATCGAGTAGCTAATGAAATAAGCTCTAAAATCACTTACCTCTCCAGGGTGCAATCTATCCCAGTTTTCATTAATGTATGTCATAAGCTCAAGTTCAGAATCAAAGTATTTCTTCTTGTGAATAACACTTAGGTTGTAAAGGCATAAGTGTGCTATATCTACCCTGGAATCCAAAATAATCAAAATATACAAAAACAATGTTTCTGATTATTGTTAAGAAATCGCACAATTTTTTATAACACCAGCAATTTTAAAAATCCAATGTGAAGTATTTAGGTGAACAAAAGGTCAATATCATGTCATATTCACAATATAATAAATCAATATATATTAAAATAATTTTAAAACATTAAATATTTACTTATTCTGAATAGTAACTATAAACTAAGATATGTGAATATCTTAAAATGTACTCAAAAAAATGACTTTAAGAAAAAAATAAGTTAAATGTTTTCACTGCTACATGTAAGTTATAGTACAGATCATATTTTAACAGACTTTGCTTCACAAGTGTTATCTTTTCCTAAAATATGTAAAACATTTAACAAAATTTTCTAAGTACTTACTACAGTAGCCCCTTATCCTCAGTTTTGCTTTCAATGTTTCAGTTACCTGCGGTCAACCGCAGTTATAAAATATTAAATGGAAAATTCCCGAAATAAACAATTCATAAGTTTTAAATTGTGCACTGTTCTCAGTAGCATGATGAAATCTCATGCTGTCTCACCTGGGACATGAATCATCCTTCTGTCCAGCCTATCCAGGCTGTATACTCTACCCATCCAGCAGTCACTTAGTAGCCATCTTGGTCATCAGATTGACTGTTGCAGTATTGCAGTGTTTGTGTTTAATAACCTTTATTTTATTAAATAATGAGCCCAAAGCTCAAGAGTAATGATGCTGGCAATTCGCCAAAGAGAAGCTATAAAGTGTATGTATGTACAGGAAAAACCATAATATATATAGGGTTCAGTGCTATCTTTGGTTTCAGGTATCCACTTGGAGTCTTGGACGTATCCCCCGCGGATAACAGTGAACTACTGTATAAGCATTTTATCAATAAATCTCCAAAATTCATCACATTTCCCACGCCCAAGAATTACTACATTGAAGCAGAAATTGGCATATTTGTGATAAAAACTTTCTCTTCTATACACTATTCTGAAGGCCCAAAAGAACCAGAAACTTGAATAAGAATTTTGAAGAACTAAAAGATTTTAAAATTACATTTTATGCTTTAGAAAATAAGTGGCCTTATTATTTTAGCAATAAAACTAGGTAATCCTTGGTGAAGATGACGTCAGGTTTAAGGATAAATAAAAGAAATAAAGCCAGGCATAAAGACCAAATTTTTTATTTAAGCCAAGTAAATGTATACAGAAAGTTTCATCCTGTAGGTTTAAGAATATGGCTCTCTTTTGCTCCTTAACAGAAATGTCCACACTTACCACTGTAATGGTAGACGTTTGAGGTATTCAGGTCCAGAACTGCAGACAGAGCAAATAAATGTATAAAACCTAAGGAAAAAGGAAATGTTGTATACTGAGTAACCAAGGATATACATAAATTATTTAACAATTAAAGCTAATATTTAGCAAGTGCATATCCTACAACTGTTGTAAGGAATGATACACAAAGCAAAATATAATGTGAATTATAACACTGTGGTTTAAAGAATTTATTTTCCAGTAACAACAAATAATGAAATAATTCATATCTGGGGAGAAGGTGCAATTTTTCTTAGCCATTAGAAACCTTCACAGTTCACAACAAAGATTCATATACAGGTATAGTTTATTGATGGCTTGTGTGTACCAGGAATTGTGATGGCTATCCCCATATACACTGTCACTTTAATGCTCAAAACAATCTGGTAAAATAAGTTGACCTTCCTAAGTACAGAAAGATAGTAAATAGCATAAGTCAAAATTTAAAACCAGGTTTTTTGATGCCAAGTTTAGTGCTCTATCTTTAATTTTTCTTCCTAGAGCTCTCTGTTATTCCACATTCTCCTAACTTAGAAAGCATGTTAAGTCTGCTTTTAGAAATTCTTTAGATCTAGGGTATAAACTGTGTGTATTAGGGTTCTGTGGCCTTTTCCGATTTTCTGTCATAGAATCCCTTTGAGGTTCTTTACAGGAACATACCAATGAGAATAGTTTAGAGCATTGTGGGACAGTAAGAGCAAATTTTATCACGAATCAAATACTTAAAAGCTTTCTGGGAAATCTAAAAGCACAAAAATTATGCATATTTTTAAGTTATATATTATTCAAGTATATTACTCAATGTTTTCCCTCTAAGCTGACTCATTTACAAATCACTTATTTAAACTCCTTTTAGAATTAGAAATCTGAAACTGCAAATATAACAATAAAAAAAGCTAAAAAAAAAAAAAAAATCAATCGGTAAAGTTCAAATGCCCTTCTCACCTGTCTCCAAATAGCATTGGCTTTTGAAGGCATTGCACACAAGCCTCATGGAACCACTGCTTACATTTGCAGCATTGTAGCATCTTTAAATACCAGCTGTAAGAAAAGAGTTAAGATTAAAATTACTACCTTTTGATGATGTAAAGGTTTTTAAGTGGCATTGCGCAGAATACAGTTCTGATTATAGTATTACGTTTTTAGTACACTTAGTGTTAAATTTTTTCTTTCCCAAAAGTCATTGACTATTTCACCTCTCTCTTTTATTCATGAGAATTTATAAGCTCTAAAAAGATACATCTACTACTTCTAGTCAGCAAGTGCCTGGTTTCTATACTAGTAAAGGATCTATGTCAAAACACAAGCCTGGGACTTTTTTCCACATTAACTCTCTATGTTCTAGAAGAGATCAGTTTCAGAGGTCCTGGTCCCTTATGTGTACAGCTGTTTACCCCATATACCAAAAGGGCAAAAGCGGCTTTATATCTTCACTGTTTCTATTAACCTTGTCTATTAAAATGGAAAGAAGTATAGTTATGCTTGGCGTAATAACATTTCAGTTTACAACAGACCACATATACAATTATGACATACCATATAGCCTAGGCTTATAGTAGGCTATACCAGTGGTCCACAACCTTTTTGGCACCATGGTCCAGTGGCTATGAGAATATAATGCCCAGCGATCTGAGGTAGAGCTGAGATGGTAATGCTAGCGCTGGGGAGCAGCTGCAATACAGATGAAGCTTCGCCTGCCTGCTGTTCACCTCCTGATGTGCAGCCCGGTTCCTAAAGGCCACAGATAGGTACCAGTCCATGGCTTGGGGGATGGGAACCCCTGGGCTATACTAGCTAGGCTTGTGTTAGTATACTCTATGATACTGGCAAAATGATGAAACCACCTAACGACATGTTAGTCAGAATGTATCCCAGTTAAGTGGCACATGACTATACAGAAATTTAATATATTTGATTAAAATAATTATAAATCTAAGACTAAATCTAAGACTCTATAAAATATTAAGATTTTATCAAAGATTTTGTTCTATTTCAGATAGCTAAAGATGCTAAAACTGAATCTTCAACTAAGGATATCCTCTTTTCGGTTAGCATATGGTTTTAATATATTGATACCCTTATATGCCACCCAAATAATGTGTTTTCTTCCAACAATTCTTTTGCTCAACAAGTGAGCCCCACATTAATTTTGAGCCACACATACACAAAGGCAAGAAGACTGATACTAAGTAAGGTCATTTATCCATCAAAGACTAATGAATACTATGTTCCAGGTACTCTGCTAAGTGCTGAAGTTAGAGTTGTTAGCAATATCAAACAGTTCATGCAGTCATGGCACTTACACAATAGATGATATGCCTCATAAAATAATGTCTATAATGGTTTCCCCCTATTTTGAATAACGCTTTAAATTAAATGCTAGGTGGAAAAAAGCAAAGGAGAAAAATCAATCTCTTTTCTAAGTGATTTTTAAAAACTAGACAAATGTTTCTTAGATCTGTAGGTGACCAAAAACCGAGTATTATAAAAATGTTAAATCACAAAAATTCCCTAAGATCAAAGACAAGGTAGAACAAATAATTAAAATTTCATTCATTTATGTTCATTTATTCGTGTTTTCATAGTTGAATACCTATATGTCCAAGCGTTCTCCTAGATAAGTACCATCTTAAGAGAAACAGAGTCTCATAAAAAAGACAGACGTAAGAAACCAATAATTAAAATTTAAATAAATATAATTATTCACTAATATTTTTTTTAAATGTAGTACAAATACATGATGCATAACTTGGCTTTTATCGGCTTATATTTAAAAAAAAAAAAAAGCTATAAGTATTACTTGATCTCCTACAAATTCAAAATGATCCAAAAGAATATGATGGGATGCCAAAGAGAGGTGATACAATCACTCTTAGCAATACCAGAAGCATAGTGTCCAGAACTCTAATAGCTCTATTGTTGTCAGACTATTCCTGGAAACACTGCATTTTCTAATCATGACACTGTACTTCAAGATTAATTTTCAAAAATTGGTGAGCAAGAAATACAGAGCTTGGAAATCATGTCATAAAAAATGTTTGATGACAATGGAGATTTTAGACTGGAAAAGAGAACACTACTTGTATGTAAATCATGGGAATGGGAAATATGATTGCTGGACTGAAATATTTTAAGCGTTACCTCCTAAGAGAAATAAGATCTATTTGTTTAGTTCCAAAAAGCAGAACTAGGACCAGTGATCAGATGTTAAAGATAAATTTCTAAACGTTCTAAGTTAGAACTCTGATCCATTTATTTACCAAACATTTAATGATAAAGATAAATAAAACTACTGCCTCCAATTTCCTTTTCAATACAAAAATAGACAATACAAGAAAATAAAAATTACTTAAAGGGCATTAAATAACTATATTACTTACTCTCCAGGGCCTCCACAATAGCAGTAACATTGCTGGACATTGGTTTTATGACCCGCATCCCATTCAAGGTCTGCCACACTATAGGGTAATGTCTGCTTCATGACTTGCAATGCTTTGGCATTTGGTCCTTTCTTAAGCGCACCACCCCTCTATAAAAGAGGGAAAAAGTTTTTTAGAAGAGTGAAGGATAAATTTTTAAATACAATTCTATAACTTAAAAATGCTTCTGAAACTGAAGAAATTTCCATTCTAAAATTCTTACCATATCAGAAACTGTTTGAGTAATAATAACCTTTATTTTTGTTGTCTTTTCTTTCAAATTATTGCTCTAATTCCAAGACCACTATCAGAAAGTAAGTGCAAGAATAGCTGCAAGTCACTTATGCCTCATTAGTAAAACAATAAGCAGTACCTTCTTCTACCCAGCATTGATTGCTCATTTCATTCAAACTTTCAAACGTATAGTCATTATGTTGATAGTGCCTTACAAATTCCATTTAGGGCTTCAGCCCAAAACACTTAAAAGATACCTTTGTTGTTGTTGCAAAAACACACTGTCGACAGAGCCATTTTTCATCTGAATCAATCACACTGGAATCAATATGAGGTGTGTGACACAACTGATGATATCCTTAATATCAAAAAAAGCATAAAGCAAATTCTATTTTATTAATAAATACCACAATTTCAAGAAGGCATTTTAATATTCTCTTTTCCTACATTAATATAATTACAACTAATGAATAAATAAATTGTAACAGCTTCGATTACCAATGTAAAGTATTTTTAATCATTAATCTTCAACAGGGCATTACGTATATAACAAAACTTTCCCACAAAATTAAAAGAAATCAATGGTTACCTTGGCCGCACTTATCACATATAACCATTTCATTGGGAGCTTCTGAATACTCTTCTTGACATATTGTACAGACCATTTCCCCACTTCCAGTGGCTCCTGAAATATTTAAAATATACACTAAAAAGACAATCATAATAAAGAAGTACTGCATATCGCAAAAGTACTATTTGACTCAGTGAGTAGCCCATACTGGTGATGCTTTTTCACTAAATCATGATTTCTTTTCAAGGCAAAGTATAATATACAAAATGTTATTTCTCTGTTCCCTATCTGTATTCTTCCCACCTTTAACCTAAGATGTCTGTTTATAGTAATAATTTAACCTGCTTTTTGGAACAGGGAAAAATTTAAACTGCTTTCAATTTAAACAACAGGATCCCTTATCATTTACTTCTAATATTCTCATGAAGGGTGAGGGGAGAGGATGTTTTGTGAACACTTAAACTACTCTCTGGAACACAGATCTACCCATGTACATGTGTTCACTCACTCTACACTGCCTAACATCATGAGACTAAAGAAAAAGGGCAAGAAAGATATATCATTGACTCCTTTCTCTCTGGACATGGAACATTTCTTTATATTTACTAATGTATGAAACAGGCTGAACACCAATGATTTAATCTCCAGCTTCTGAAATCTGGAAATATGGTGCCCAATAATGCACCCTAATAAAATCCCACTGTAACAAAAGCTCAGGGGCTCCACAATTATTAAATAATACCTTTTTACTTGAATAAGTAAATCGTTTTTTTCCTTAAACATTTTTTACTAAAACATTTTTTATTCTAAAAACAAATTTATCCTACAAAATTTAGAATGTGATTTTATCACTCTAACACAATTATTTCTGATATTCTCAGAGATTTCAATATAAAATACTAATACACATGCTTTATTCATATAGCAACAATAAAAATTTATAATTTTGTGCTATGGGCTAAGCATTGTCAGGCTCTTGACATATATTCTTTTGTTTAATTCTATAACTTACTAGATCAGTATTCTATTTAAAAAGAAGAAATGAGGCTCAGAAAGATAAAGTAATTAACCCAAGGACTCTGTCAGAAAGTATCAAGGCTAGCATTCAAACCTAGATAAGCCAAAGTCTATATTCTCTCCACTGTGAGATCCTTCCTTTCATTATGTAGTATTACAATACTACGTAATACTTCTTCTATCAAAAGCATTTTCACACCTTAATTTTCAAAATGATAACTTTTAATAACAACATAATATTCTATCCAGTGAAATGAACCAAATTTACTTTATTATGCCTCTATTCTTAACATATAGGTTACCAAATTTTGTTTGTTCATTTCTTGCATTTTCCCTTGTTTACTGATTTGGTCTCTTGTCCTCTCCAGCCTCCTCTTTTCCCAGGCTTTGTTTACGTCTTTGCACAGTTGACTGGACATGGCCTTCTAAGTTTATGGCTTTAGTCAGGAGGAGACCAACCAGATTGAACCTGGGACCTCTCAGTCCAAATCTGCAATTCCCTGGAAAAGGACCTATATATAGCCTTAGATTGGGGTAGGTACCTGATTTGACACCCACTGCAACCATATGAACTGGTGTAGGGGAAGGCAGTTCCTCAGAAAAGCAGGTGCTGATTCAACAATGTGTTTACCTCAGAAAACAATCCTAAGAAATGCCTTTACTTGTGAAATCCAAATACATCAAGATTACAAGTATTTTCTGTGTTTCTTAGTGGCCTTCTACAATTTCCCTTACTCTAAATCCAACTGACTATAAAGTCCTAGCCATTTCATCTTCAATATACCAAAGTTTTTGTTAAAGCTACAGTATGTATATTTCATCTAGTTTTTTTACTTTTGAATTATTTCTTTTGTGTGAACTGCTAAAAGTGAGTTTGCTATGTAAAGAGTATGAAACATTTTTATGCATTTAATACAACTGTTAAAGTAATATCCAAAATAGGTGTTAAGGCTAAAAATCCTTTTAAAATCATGTCGTGGTTTTAATATGTTACCTCTTTGTTGTAATGCACATTTGACTACTAACATGACTATACATGACAAACTTTTCAAAGAAATCTTACTAGACGAGTGAAATTACCCAAATTTATTAAATTATTTTGAAGTATCTATTATTAGCAGGTTTCTTATAGGAAGAAAACTACAAAAGCTACTCTCCACACTGAAATGTCATAATGCAGTTTTCAGGTTCACTTGCTCATTCCATAGCAACTCCAAGTTACATGTGTGCTAACTTTCTGGGTGTTAACAAAGAGTTAAATGGCCAAGGAGCACTCCTTTGTAATTCTAAGGATAGTCAAAGCAGCCATTGAGGAAAGAACCACCACAGACCACTAACTGATATACTGGGTGTGTGTTGGCATGTGTTGGAGGCATGTGTTGGACAGGACCCTCACTTTCACAACAACTTCTTAAACAGATGTATCACTAATTTTCTTCTTTTTTTCGTGTTTCAGACTAAAAAAGGGATAATTTTGTAAGCAGAATAAGATCTGTTCAACATCACTACTGTTGAAGATATCCTATCCTCTTCCTCTTCCTTTTCTCACTGACCTGTCAATTTCAGATTCAAAACATAATACAAACATGGCAGTAACCTATCATAAAGTTGCACTTGGGATTGAAATACAAAACCCAATCACTAAATACTTTAGAAAAGTATCCA
>NW_006441955.1:36060657-36064423 GCF_000325575.1 Pteropus alecto | reverse complement strand
CTACAAGAGGAAATATAAAACACAAGTCTTAGTGCAGGCTATTAACTCTAGAAAAGGAAAACCGAAAGAGGTGCTTTACTGTGCAAGCTAACAACTCATATTTTTAATGTTCATAATTTTTTATAAATAAAGCATTTTCAATGAAAGAGATACCTGGGGAAAAAACACCTTTATTTAGCAGATTCAAAGGTTTGTGAAAATGGAAAGCATTACAAGAAACATACCTATAACCAAACCATGGTATACCTCTACTAATTTTTACATGCACCCAATATATGCTCATTTTCCCATATAAACATAAAAAAAAAAATAATTAAATAGTAATTTCAAACCATTCTTTTTAATGAATAGTTCTAATACTCTAAGCTCATTTAATATGTCTTAATTCCTCAAAACATCTGACAAATAGTATGTTCTCAAAACCTATTAGCTATCTACATTACTTTGTACTAATATAAGCAAGTAACAGTTATGATGAAGCTCAAAGTGTTACTCATATTAGAGACTAAAATTTTTCTTCTAAGTTCTTAGAAGGGTCCCAACAATAGTTTATAGGCATGTATCAATAACACATCTGTCTTCTAGTCTACCTCTATACCCTAATAGAGTGAGTCTTGTTCTTCTATGGTCTTTAATATAGATTATAACTGCCTGAAAACTATGAAGAGAACATTAATTTTTTTTGTCTCCCCTCAAAAGTGATTGAGTTATCTTAATACACTACCAAACAGACAACGCTCAAAAATAACAAACTGAAAAAAATCAAATTTTAGTATAAGTCACGTTCAAGAGAAATAGTAGCACCTGCCTGTTTGAATGTCCTTCCAGAGAACCCAGGATTTAGAACTGTCTTCAAATATGATGAAGCAGCTCTGTTTCAATATGTTTATCTGAAATAGAAGAATATTTGTGATTTATTTTAAAATGAAAAACATGAAGCTAAATTTAAATTCAAGATTATTAAAAGTTTACTGCAAAAAAGCAAAAGATATATGCAGGTAACTTGCCTTTTTGATAGTTCCAAGATAAAACAAGCCATCTGACCATCTAGCTAGGACATCCTGACCTTCTTCAAATTTACATGCTGGCTTTTTGACTTTATGTCCATCCTGTAAAGACAGCTTGGTCAAGGATGTTGGGGTCTTTTGGTTTCGACGTAAAGGAGACCGCTTGTGGACCAGTGAATTACCTGCCCCTGTAGAGTCTCTGTTTAGGAAATAAAAGATAACCATATATAAAGTTAACTTACTTGGAGAGCCTATTTTATACCAATGATATGATTTGCATATTAATTAAAATTTTTGATTTATTAAAAAACTTAACTTGAGGGAAAATATAACAAGTACTTAAAATCACAAATACTCTCCAGAAACAAATAAGTTTAAAGCAAAATGATAGCAGTTCTCAATATTCGCTCAGTGCCTACCCTAGGTGAGGCCAAGATTCAGCAACCACTCCAAGATAATATATGAAGGGCAGCTATCATTAAAATGACAGCTCTAAGTTGAAGTAGGCAAGCCGCCATGGTCATGAGCAAAGGATACCTTGAATCTCATAACTGGGTTTAGAAAAACTAAAAGAAGCTACATATCACAGTGTCATAAGCACTTGAAAGAGTACATAAATGATTATGCCACATGTAGCTAAAACACACTAATCAGTGATTTCGGGGTACCTGAGTATTTTCAACTCTTTGGGGGTATAGTCATGATCTCTCTACATAGAATCACTCCTGAATTGATCCTTGTTTATTGATGGGAATGTTATCACAGTTTCTCATATACGCATACAGAGAATTTAAAATTAAAATTGAGAACCACCAATTTCATAAAATCATAATCAAATGAGAACAAATTTCAAAGATCATTTTACTTTTGTTAAAAAGACCCCAAAATTACATACTCTAATATTATAATTTATGTATCAGTCATTCCATAAACAGCATAGCATACCACCATCAACCTTCTTTAAGGTAACAGTATTCTTTTTGTTTCACATTCCCAATTTTTATATTTTTTACTAACTAAACATATAATATGTAAAACTAGATAGACAATAATTCAAAAGTATCATAAAAGTTAAGTAAAAATAAGACAAGTGGGGAAGAAAAAAATGTTTCAATATCTAGGAATTGGGACTATCTAATTTCAATACCTAAGAAGACAAATTCTGGAAAATTCTATCATAAGGTACAACATGGATGAACCTTGAAGACATTATGCTAAGCAAAATAAACCAGACAAAAAGGACAAATATTGTACAATTCCGTTTATATGATGTAACTAAAGTAGTAAAATTCATAGAGACAGAGATGAATGACGGTTGCCAGGGACTGAAAAGAGCGAGGCATGAGGAGTTAGTGTTTAAAGGGTATAGTGTTTTAGTTTGAAAAATGTCTTTTAAAGATATCTGGTACCTCCCTAAATTTGCTGGAAAACATTAATCTACACATCCAAAAAGCTTAACAAATTCCAAGTAGAATAAAGTCAAAGATATTTATACCCAGACACACCACAGTAAAAATGCTAAAAGACAAAGAGAAAATCTTGAAAGCAATGAGAAAATTATTCATCATGTACATGAAACCCTGTAACATTAATTTCTCATCAGAAACAATGAAGGCCAAAAGGCAGTGAGATGACATATTCAAAATGCTGAAAGAAAAAAACTGTCAACCAAGAATCCAAGAATCATATCCAGCGAAACTGTCTTTCAAAAATATACTCCAGATAAACAAAACTGAGAGAATTTGTTGCTAGCAGAGCATCTTACAAGAAATACAAGGAAGTTCTTATAAGGTTGAAAGCAAGTAAACCAAGGTGAAAATTTAAATACACACACACACAAGAAAACAAAGTACACTGGTAAAAGTAGTTAATTATAAAATACAGTAAAAATGTGCATTTCCTTTAATGTAAGTATATAAAACAATACACATATAATGGTACCATTAGGCCTATAACATATAGAAATGTAATATATTTGACAATAGCAGCACAAAAGAGGTGATGGAAACAAAACTGAATAGAAATAACACCAGATGATAATTCCAACCCATGGGAACAAATGAAGAAAACTAAAATAATATTCTATTTTACTTAAGAAATAATAAAGTAATAATGAAGGTAAATAATAAAGTAAATATAAGTGAAGTATGTCACTTTAAGGAAGTATCTGCCATATACCCAAGTTAGCCACCGTTTCAAGTAAAAATAGTGTTCTATGAAAAAGCTGCCAGTTCAGCTGGCAACTCAAGCATTAGTATAAATATGTTATGTATACTTCTTATTCTTATTTCATTACACATATTTAATACCTAAACTCAAGGTTAAGATTTAGTGAAAATAATTTTTACTGTTTTGTCAAGAATGTTCTTAAGTAAAATAGAATTTTTTGTGTGTGCATGCATGTGGTATATGTAAGTATGTGTATTTACTGTGAGTACTCAACAATGAAGAATACTAGGTACAATCTGATGCCACTCCCTAGTTTCATGCTAAGGCAAGAGCAGTCTGTACAAACATCATTTTTACATTACTGATAGAAATGCTAACAAAGTGGTAAAGGAGAGTAACATCTTAGTATTATCATGAAAACAGTTTTGACCTTGCAGATCCCCTGAAAGAATCTGAGAACCAAGGCTCTAAATAAAGGAATATATATTGCCATATACTATTGCCAGAGTCAGCTGTGAGGAGAAGTCACTTTAGTAGTATGTTTAGAGGAGTTAAAAGGTTTAAAAGTCTGACAAAATGGATGCAAGAGA
>NW_006441955.1:35984835-36060586 GCF_000325575.1 Pteropus alecto | reverse complement strand
ATGCCAGGCTGAGAATCTTCTTTTTCTAGACAATGAAACAATTTTATGCCTTCAAATCAAAGTATAAAAATGACTCTTAACAGCAAGCAACTTTCTAAAAAGCTATAATTCCAGTGGTCACAAGGGATTTTGCTTCCCTTAAGTTAAAGAAACTACCCAAAGCCTGAGCAACATAACTAATTACACGTGAGGAATGACCTCACTAGAATGCCAGGGTGACAACCAGGAGGACCTAGACTCTTCCAATTCTAGAGAGGAAGAATGTACAAAAATCAAAATTGCAAACGTGCCCAGATAGTTTCATATACTCTGCTATTGCTTCAATAAATTCACTCCCTTTTTCATGATGGCAAGGTCTGCCTCCATTTTACTCTCCACTGTATTACTCCTACTGCACAGCATGCCCTTAGATCATAAGATACTATTTTTTCACTTTTCCATCTCCTAGTGTTTCTGCCCTGCATCTCCTAATATTTCTGGTGTAGTGTGTTTTAATGATAACTAATCCAATAATAGTTACCCTTGACTCCTTATGTCACCTCTCACTACCATCTCCTTATTTTGTCCCTCCATTCATAGCCAAATCTCTTGAGGAAAGTTACAGAATGCTCACTATATGTTCAACCCTACATAAGCATTAGCATTTTGCTTATTTATTCATTCACAAATCATTTTTGAGCCTCTTTTAAGAGCCATTTACTGTGGCAGGGGAACAAAGGTAATTTAATACCCAAAACAATGCTATGGAGACATTTTTACAGATGAAGATTTCACAGATCTCTTTTTACATAGAAAGATCTGTAACTGTAGAAATATAGTTTAATAATAACTTGACCAAAGTTATACAATTATAGACCAGAGCCAGCCCTTAGTAAATCTCTACTGGCATCTTTCCATTAGCATTCAACTATGCTTAATATCTTTCAAGAATTTGTAGAGAAAAGAGAAAACTAAAATTCCCTTGATTCCTTGTGTTCTTATTTATTTCCTCCCATTCACGAACTTCTGGGGCAAAGTTATACATACTGGAACTGTCTCCACTAGTCTTCCCTGTTCATTCTTGGGCCCACTGCAACATGTAACACCATTTCCCAGCCAAACACTATAACATCAAAAACAGGGAATGTGTCTTACTCTTATTCACAGATGTACCCTCAATGCTTGGTGTAGAATTTATAAAGTTTATATGGAATTTATAAAGTTCAAGTTTAATTCAAGAAAAATTTAGAGTTAAACTTAGAGATTCAAGATGGCGTAGAAGGTAAAGGCTGTATGTACATGCCTCCTCTAGCAACCGCACCAAAATTGTAACAAACTACAAAGCAACCAGTAGGTAAAGTTACCGGAGGTCTGGCTGAACATAAGCCCTACAACTAGGTCACCTCAAATAACAGGTCACCTCAAAATGAAAGACGAGGCAGAGCTGTGAAACAGCCCAGTACCACAACAGCGAGTGGCTACTGATAATCAGGAGGGTTATCTTGTCTGCAAAGCCTCCCGTGAGGAGCAAAGAGTCCGGGCCACACATTGAGCTCCACAGGTCGGGGTTCCAGTGCCAGGAAAAGAGATCCCCACAACTTCTGGCTATGAAAACCATCAGAGGTTGAGGCTGAGTGAGATGGAGGGCAGCAAGAAGCAAAGACCGCCCTCTTAAAGGGCTCGTGCCAGGCCTTACTCACTGTCGGACTCACTTGCCCTGAGCTCCAGGCTGGGGCAGCTGCTCAAGGGTCGCGAGGGACATATGGGGAGGCAGTGAGCTGTTGGGCTTCAGGGCAAGGGCTGGAGGGGCAGTTTGTTCCCAGACAGAGGTGTATTAGTAGCCATTGTTCCTTTGTTGAGTCCTCCCCCATCCCAGCCTGCTGAGCAGCCCCAAGCCCTGCACTAGCAGCAGCCAGCCTCAGACTTGACCCCTCGAGGCACCTATAAAGCTCAGTGCAGGTAGGAGCCATATATGGATTGGTTGGTGACCCTTACAAGGTGGCCCCAGAGGTGCACAGGCTGAGGCTGAACTTGGCCTGCAGCTAGACCCTTCTCAGGTCTGTGCCAAGGGGTCCCAGAGCACACCTACTACATAAGGTCACTCTACTAAGACTGAGAGACTTAGGAGCCCTACCTAATACATAGAAACAGACACAAGGAAGCAGCCAAAATGGGAGACAAAGAAACATGTCCCACTTAAAAGAAAAAAACAAAGCCTCAGAAAAATAATTCACCAAAATGGAGACAAGCAATATACCAGATGTAGAGTTCAAAACACTGGTTATAAGGATGCTCAAGGAACTTATGGGAAGAGTACATGAAGTCAAATGAGAACTTTAACAAAGAGATAAAAAACATAACAATGGAAATGGAAATTATAAAAGGAAACCAGTAAGAAATGAAGAATATAATATCTGAGATGAAGAATATATTAAAGGAAATCAACAGAGTGGACAAAGCGGAGGATTGAATCACCAATATAGAGAATGGGGTAGCAGGGAACACCAATCAGAACGGCAAAAGAAAAATAATCCAAAATAATAAAGACAATATAAGGAGCCTATGGGATAACAACAAACATAAGAATATTCACATCATGGGGTATCAGGAGAAGAAGAGCAAGAAGCTGAAAACCTATTTGAAGAAATAATGATGGAAAATTTCCCTAACCTGGTAAAGGAAATAGACATAGAATTCCAGTCCCCCAAAAAAATGAACCCAAAGAGGCCCACACCAAGACACATTATAATTAAAGTACCAAAGATTAAATACAAAGAGAGACTCTTAAAAGCAGCAAGAGAAAAGCAGTTAGTTACCTACAAGGGAACACCCATAAGACTGGCAGCTGATTTCTCAAAAGAAACTTTGTAGTACAGAAGGGCTTGGCACAAAATATTCAAAGTGATGAAAACCCAGGATCTACAACCAAGAATACTTTATCTAGCAAAGCTATCTAATTTAGAGTCGAAGGACAAATAAAGAGCTTCCCAGACAAGAAAAGCTAAAGGAGTTCATCATCACCAAGCCAGCATTACAGGAAATGTTGGAGGGACTTCTTTAAGAAGAAAAAATATGTAGCAAAAATACGAATAAAGAATGGTAATGACTATATATCTATTAACAAGCAGTAACAAGAATTAAGTGCTCCAATCAATAGAGAGGGTGGCTGAATGGATAAGAAAACAAGACCCTTACACATGCTGCCTACAAGAGACTCACTTCAGATTAAAAGATACTCACAGACTAAAAGTAAGGGGATGGGAAAAGATATTGCATGACAGATCTACAAGGTAGTGCTGAGTGGAGTAAATCAGATAGAGGAAAACAAATGGCATATGATTGCATATATATGTGGAATCTAAAGAACAAAATAAACAGAAACAAACTCATAGACACCGAGAACATTTTGAGGGTTACCAGATGGAAGGTGGGAGGGTACTGAGGGAGGGGTGAAAAGTGGGGAGGGGATTAAGAAGTCAAATTGGTAGTTACTAACAGTCATGGAAAAAGTATAGCATAAGAAATATAGCCAATAATATTGGAATAACTATGTACGGTGTCAGAGGGGTGCTAGATTTATTCGGGTGATCACTTTGTGAGTTATTTAGACGTCTAATCACTATGATGTACAAATGAAACTAATATAGTATTATATGCCAACTATAATTGAAAAGTAAAAAATTTTTATTAAAAAAAGTTACATTTCTTCTAAAAATAACTGCACAAAATAATCTCAGTTTTGCTCGGAGTGAACAAAAGATTCTAATTCATATTCTAAGGCAAATACACACCAATTCTTTATCCATATGAACGTGAAGAACAAAATTCAAATATAAAACTGTATTAATAAACATATTTGTAAAACTATTATCCTCTTTTAAAATTTCTCTGCCCAAAGAAATTTTACAGAAAACAAAGCAAGAAAGAAAAGGATAAATGACCTATAATACCCCAACTCAAAACATAACTAGAATAAACACTGTATATTTTCCCCCTTAAGGTTTTTTTTCTCTCATTAATGTCACTGTTAACATCCCTCCTCTCCAGAATGTGACCTTTATTAGAAGCCAAATTAATTTTTCTAATTTTAGAATTTATTATTTCCTTTCTGATTGCAAAAGTATATAGAAATAGTCAAACATGAAAATTCCCCATGCTATCCTCTCCCATAAAATAACTGTTAATCTCCTGATTTTTCTTCTGTATATACTATACATATATAATTCATATATAAATGTTTTAACAAAAAGTAAATTATATACTGTTCTATAACTTTTCTCACACAATGTCTTGGACAATGTAATGTCCATCTGTATAAGTATAAAATAAAAGTATATAAGATAATCTCATCAACTGCTAAGCTGCTTTCCAGCAATTACCCAACTAAAAAACATTAAAGATATTTCCAATGTTTTACTATTACAAGCAATAATATAAAGTTCATCCTTTTACATTTTATTTTTAAGTGTTACATCTACTATATAGGATAAATTCATAAAGAATAATTACTATACCAAAGAATATATACATTTTTTTCCTTTTATTGTAAAAAGTATAAACATATAAAGGTAGACAAAACAAATATAACAGACCATCAGGTATTCTCCATCCAGTTTCAGTTATCATCTCATGGCCAATATTGCTTCATTTAAACACCTCCATACTCCCCCAACCCATATTATGTATATATTTTAATGTGATATATCATCAAATGTATTTTTAAAAAACCAATTAACACTATCACTATCAGAGTAGACTTGATGGCCCACACCTTTACCAAGAGGGAGTATTACCTTTTTGCTACTTGACAACACAACAACACACATATGCACGATTTCTATCTATATTTCTATTATTAGAGAAGCATTTTTTTCATAATTTGTTAACGATTTGTACGTCTTCTAAAAACTGCAGCTGATGTTGTTTTTAAACTGAAATATTAATCTTTTTCATAATGATTTTCAAGAGCATCTTATATATTATAAATAATATTTTATTATACATGTTAGAAAGATTTTCCCAGTTTATACACTGTAAAAGTGCCATAAAAAACAGACTTTTTGATTGAGGGAATCAGTATTTCTGTGTACTCAGTTGACTCTAATCAGTAGCTACAAAGCTGTATCTCTCCTCTTGTATCCAGGTTAGGCTGCCTCTCCTGTTTAATAAGTCAGACCAGGGAAAATTTTAAAAGGAAACCAAAACAAACAAAAAGGTTGGCTCACATGATCTTTTCTTAAGCTCTGCACTCCCTACCTCTGCTGGGTTATGTAAGATGTTCCCTGCTCTTTTCAACACCCACTAAACCTCTAGTCCATACCTTTTCATTTTATAGGATATTATGAACATCTAGAATACTCTTGCTTCTCCCAAAGGGGTTGATGCAAGTTAAATTTCAATGTCTTTCGTAGATAGTGTTTAGCATATAAGTTCAATGAAATTCCAATTAATTCCAGAAGGATTTTCTGAGGTCAAACATTTTATAAAATTAATAAGAAAATCTAAAGTCCATCGAACATCTAGTAAACTTTTAAAAGGAAGAACAAAGAGAAGACTTACCCCCTACCAGATACTGTGACATATTCCAGAGAAAAACTGTTGCAGAAAAAAAGGAACAGACAATAAAAGCAATGCAACAGAATAGGTATCGCCAAAACAGATTCATTTATAGGAAGTTGTTAAATGATGAAAGTGATACCATAAATCAATACAGAAAAAATGTATTATTTAGTAAACAGTATTTGGGAAACTGGCTCACTTAAATGGAGAAAAAACTGTATCCCTAATTCACAATATACGGGAAAAAAAAAAATGAACTCCAGATGGATTAAAGACATAAAAGCAAAATGTAAAACCTGACATCTAATTAGAAAATGTAGACTTACTATTTTGACCTTGAAAGTGGAGCATACATTCAACATGGAAAAATCTTGTAAATGTGTTGATAAAAAAAGAACAAAATTTACAGCACATTATTTATGCAAACTGAAAACATGCACATATAACACTATATATTTTATAAGAATACATATATGCAGGGCATATATTAAATGTATTAAAGTAGGTATGTTAAGATGATGGGTAAATTACTCTTATTTGGTAAATTAAAGTTGGGAATCTGAGGACTAGGGAAACCGGACATATCCAGATCACAGACTTGGGATGATATACACTTTTTCCAATGTTAATAAGATTTGACTCAATACATCCACTCCTCACAGTACACAATACAGGTGATAAGAGTAGTAAGAATAGCAGAGTAGCAAATCTTATTTCAATAGTCACTACTACTATCACTACTTGCTACCTGCTTTTACTATTTGACAACTCACTTATACAGATTTCTTCTACCTATAATACAGTTATTATTAGAGAAGTATCTTCTCATCACTGCTACTGATATCCGTCTTGAAAGAGACTGTCTGGACAAGGAGGTTTACTCCCTTGAAAGTAAGTGGGGACCAAAGATTCGAGCCACTTCTTCCTTCTTGGTCCACTATTTTCACAATAAATAGGACCCTGACTTAAGAACTTGGGAATTGGATGCATAATTCAAATACTGTGGCTTTTTTCCTTCCCCACCCATTCCTCCAATTTTATCCCCCAGCTGACAAGGAAATTATCTGAATACTACTTGTGAGACCATGAGAGTTTATTTCATCCGTCTGAGATAATCTCTGAGGATTACTACCAGCCTAATATTAAAAAACATGGGTTAAGGATTTAATATAGTATAATTTCTCAATAAGTGGTGGATGAAATATCAAGAAATTCAATTCACTTTCAGATTAATTATTTTTCCTTCTCGACAGTCAAGGTCCCTATCTTCAGGGCCCAAGATCTTGGTAAAGAATACAGCTAGACCCTCCTTCTTAAGGCTCCTTTCCTGATTCAGGTCTACCCACCAAGTTCAGATTTGATGCTCTCTTGGTTTTATTTATTAAATCAAGTAGTACAGAAAGGATTAAAATGAATTGCAAGAGTTCCCCATCCATCCTTTCTCACATCCAGGTCCTGCTCAGCAGAGGCTGGTACTTTTTTAACTCTCAGCTATTTCTTCCGGGAAGTACTGCCATATTTCTAAATAATGTGCTTACATCTCTCTTCTCTGATCAATTTCAGATCTGACTTATCATAAAAAAATGTTAATCACCAACTCCCATCCTGTACAAATCTTATTTTCATTAAATCAATAAAGTGTTTTACTTACTTAAAATTGTAAATATTAATCACTGCAAAACTAAATACATAATCGTATTAAAACATCTTTTCTCATTCACTTTTTAATTTTCTCAAAATTTTTTAATGCATCCCTTTATTGCCTCCTTGTTTCTAATTGTCAAGGATAACTTCAAACGTTTCTTTTTTCCACAGGTAACCCTTGCTTCTAGAACTTTCCATGTTCCTGTACCAATATGGATTGATTACCCTCTAGGCCTTCTCATCTTAAAAGTTTCCTTACACTGTGTACTCTGGATCACATATTCTTTTGCTGGAGCAGGGGTTTACAACAAAAGGAAGTGTGCATGTAAATATTCTGAGCCTCTATGTATCTAAAACTTTTCTCAATCCTACCTTCACAATTGACTGATAGTTTCCTAGATACAGAATTTTATGTTGAAAATAACTGCCCTCAGAAGTCTGATGACATTCCTATATTAAATTCAATAATTAGCACTGATGCTGAAAAAGCTGATGCCACTCTGATTTTTACTCCTTGGTAGTTTACTGAATTTTTCCATCAGGAAGTTTTTAGGATCTCCCTTTATCTTTGATGTCTTCAAATTTCATAATGATGAGTCCAGACACAAAGTCTTCTTCTAGTCATACTTGTTCAGCTCTCAAGTAAACCCTTTCTATTATCTGTTTAGGAATAATTTCTCCTGTTTACCTTGGGCTCTCCTGTCATGTACCAGGCTTTCCTCAACTATTCAGTGGTCCTCAGTTGTCCACAGATATTTAAAATTAAAGTTATAAGAATTTGCATGGGAACTCCTTGTATGTGATGCAGGACTTACATAGTGGTGAACTCTGCCTTAAGGCGATGAGGTGAAAAGGCAACACTTAGGCTATTAATGAAGGAGTTATCCTCTCACCCTCACCTTGCTGGGACCCCTGGTAAGGGTTGCTACTAGTGGCTCAGAATTAGCTGATATCTTAATTTCAAGGCTGGGCAATACTGAGAAGAAATGCATTCATTAGAGCACAAGGTTAAATTCTGAAACCATTATAGTGAGAGATAAGTATTAGGAACACTGCAAGTTATATTACAAATGATAAACTGGCTAACTTGGAATCTTAATTTCCATTTATAATGGTTTACATGCAAAACTGCAGCCTTATATTATAAGGTTTATTACACACTTTTGTCTCCCAAGCTACTAACTGCTTATAGTCAAAAACAGGTATCTCGTGCTCACTTCGGCAGCACATATACAAAAACTGGTATCTCAAAATATACTTTTTAATTAACCTCAACACTTTAACCAACCAGAACAGTCTACTACCCAAACCAGTTTGAATAAGAGTCCAATAAAAGTTAAGAAACACATGATGATTTTTAAACTCTATAGCTATCATCATTCAACAAGAACTTATTCAATGCTTGCTATGTGCCAGATACTATGATGGGTGTTAAGAGAAACAAATATGGAATGAGATAGTACGTAACACCAAAGAACTATAGCCTAACTTGGGAAATAAACACCCATACTGCTGGCACAGAAAAAATTTGTGTAACACAATTCCTATAATGAATAGGCAGAAAAAGAAAATACCTTCTAATCTATCCAGAAGCAAGAGGCAGGGTCAGTCAATAGTCATGAGTGCTCGGCTTTTAACCTGAAGGACAAGTACTAGTTTCTCAGATGAACTTGAGAGTTTCATAAGCATCGAGGACACAAGCAAAGGCACAAAGTCCCAGGACAACATACACTTTTCTAAGAACAAAACTTCAAGTAAGTCACAGCTCAAATTATGAGAGAGAGAAAATGACAAAGATAACACTGGACAAATGAAAAAGACCTAAGCTGTAAAAGCTCTATTAAAGTAGAGACCTCGTGTGTCTGTCTGCCTAGTTCACTGCTATATATTCCCATTACCTAGCACATAATAGGTTCTCAATACTGGCTGAATGAATAAACAAACAAGCAAAGGAAAGAAAAAACAGACTCCAATAAGTCTGTGATAATCTATGAACTACAATGACAACAAAAACCTAAATTAAGGCCATGAGGAAGTTTTAATGGATAAAAAGCCCTGGGCAGTAGGGCTCTGTGCAACCTAGTTTATATACATTTATCTTTTTTTTTTTTTAATAATCATGGCGTTATATGAAGAAATAATTTTTAAAATGAAATGGACATTAAGGATTAACTTACTGTATATCTAACACTAATACATTATATGCCAATAATACCTCAATTTAAAAAAGTACAGTAATGGATGCAAAGCCACAAAGGAACTAAAATGAAGAAAGTCTTAGTTGTCATTTTTATTTCACCAGTTGGAGTAAGCTTTCAACTAATAAAAAATGGAATACAGACCCTGGTGGGCAGGGAAACTGAAAGTTAATAAATTTAAGTACCTATCTCATGTTGAAGAGGGGAAAAAAGGGAAATAAACTCAAGGAAAGCAAAATTTTAAAAAAAGAAATCAATGAAAGAAAAAATATATACAATAAAGACCACTAAAAACTGGTCCTTTGAAAACAATGATTAAACTGACAAACATCTCAGGAAGATTAATCAAGAAATCTGGAAAGCAGCTGAAAATATGCACAGCTCAGAAAATCAGAAAGAAAAGATCTGGGAAGCCATGAAGGTGTTGATTGTATTTTGAGCCTAGATAGAAATGAGAAGAGAAATGGGATGAAAAGGATTTACTGTTTTAGACAGCAAAGATTTCTGTGCTCCCGAAAACAAGAAAAAAAATTTAAACACACACTATCTTCAAACATTCTACAGTACATGTAAAAGTCCAAACTATATGAAAATGGAAAGCAACTGAAAAAATAATAAACAAAGGTAAAATGAGGAAGACAATTAAACTTAAGTGCTCAGCAGAAAAAAACAATTAGAAACAAATCTATCAGTCCAACAGGACCTCAAAAGACCAAAGCACTGGAGGCACCAGAATCAAAAGGCAAAGGTTAGGTGTAGCACAAAGAATGGAGTAATATGTAAAAATCTGAATAAAGGACAGTTGGACTGCCAAGTCACATTTCCATAAGATGGAAAGTTTATTATTTTAAGGACTGAATCAGGGAAACACAAAGCACAGAGAGGGGAAAAGATGAACAATCTACTGAAAATAGGGGTTAAATTTTCTTTATAAATATATTCAAGACAATAAATGAAAAATAAACTAATGAATTTTTAAATTGCCATTTTCCAACACCTATTGAATAAATGTATCTATGAATTGAGCATCAGTACAAGAGAAACAATCAAATATTATATATGCTTCTTAATGGGAAAACACACATCTATGAAGTGGTCTTGCCAAAAGAAAAAAGAAAAAGAAAAAAAAAAAGGCAAACCTAAATCTAATAAGCCTGTAGATCTAGCCACCAATTTATAGAAAATGCAGAGAAATAATGTCTAACTGCACAGTGAGGATGTAATCAGCAAATTCAGGCCAGGAAATCTACAGGTCAAACCAGTTGGTTGCTTGGCCAAAAGTTTATTTAGCACACATAGAAAATACGCAAGATGCAAGTTGGAACCCATTAGTGGAAAAAATTTAAAACATGCGTTTTAAAATCAACAAAATTAAACTATAATCTTTAAGATATACAGTTGTATAATTCAATTATAAAGAAAAAAACTGACTACCATAAAAGTCAGGATAGCAATTATCTTTGTGAGAACAGAAAGATTGAAACTTGGGCTTCTGGGTTGGCTAGCAATGTTCTATTTCTTGACCTGAGTTAGAACGGCTTCAACCTTACAAAAATTTATTAACCCAATGATATATGTTATGTTATCTATATCTGTGCTTCATCTTCTTACCTTTAAAAAGTTTTTCTTAAAAAACTATATCCTCAGAAATCTGAGAAAAAGCGCATCCATTCAGATACTATACAAAATAACAAATACTACAAAATAAAATTATAGCCAGAATAAAAAAATTCAATAGAATATAAATCAAAAATAAATAATAAAATCAGAAGATCAATCTTCCAATATATGACCAGTGCAAGTACATACAATAGAGAGTAAATAGGAAAAAAGTAGGGAGAAAATTTTTTAAAAAGTAGAAGAAAACATCTCAGAACTGAAGAACAGGAGTTGGCAGAGCCAAGCGAGCATCTAGCAAACTGAATGAAAAAGATCCGTGTCAAGAAAATCTAGGATAAAGAGATTATAATTAGGAAAAAAAAAAAAAAAGTAACTTACAAAGGACCTAGGATAGTAATGACATTGTCATATTAATATCAGAAGTTAGAAGATAGGAACTATTCATTTAAAAGTCTTGAATGAAAAATTAAAACCAGCCAAATTATCAATCAAGACTGAGGGTAAATTAAGTACACTTCATGCAATTAAAGTCTATAAAGATTTATCACCAAGCACACTTTCTTTGGTAGAGGATAACAAAAAGAAGGAACTAACAAAATAAAAGGCAAACATGGGTGCAAGGGAGTCAACACAACACATGGACAAAAGGAACTGTGAAAGCAGCCCCCAATACAACACCTGTGCTATAAGTCTAGAGAGCAACAAGTCCAGGTTAGAGAAGAGCAGAGAGCTCCAGAACAGTACCTCTTAAAAAAAAGTAACTGATAATCACATGACAGATTTGACAGTGTAGAAAACTACACTGCAAGATAATTTATAGAACAGGGAAAAGATGTGTGAAGATTTCAATGTTCAAAGAAAACTAAGTAAATTTTCTTTTTTCATTAGTCAACTTTTAAACCTAATGGTATAAAAGTAACACTAGAAATAGCAGCTAACAAATATTTCACACTGTTCAAAGTACTTTCCATGAATTAACTCATTTAAAAGTCACCCTTATTCTGCCATATCGCATGTAGCTCATATGTAAATTTTTATATAACCATACAAAGGGAAACAGAGTTTGAACTTTTTGCATAAACATACTGAAAGAAAGGAAGAGACTGAGAGAAATTCCTCATCCAACATTACAGGAAAAAATGTCTAAAACTGATAGATCAAGACGGTGATATTTTATTCAGAAATATAAAGAAAAAATAGCTAAAAATTAAAAGTAGTTGTCTCTAAGGATAGATGGAAAAAATAAGATACTGCATCTTTTGGTTAAAAGTTTTTTAGTTTTACAACTACTTTAACTTGATAAATAATAAAAATTAACTTTTAAAAGGTAGATAACAATAAAAGTGAAGACAAATCCTTGGTAAGATCTACATCCATAGCAGTGTTTCTCAAAGGGTATCCTCTAGAACAAGAGTTCTACAGATTAATAGTTATGTGTAAAAACGGTTCCAATACCAAGAAAACAGGGGAAGGGGCGGCTTTTTCACAGAGTGATTACCTCAGAGATTTTAATATGTTAAAACATACTTTATAGTTTGTCTCTAAAATTAGACCACAAGAACTACCATTCCCTCCCCTTGAATCACTTCAAAAAACCGTTTTAAGGCAGTGGTTCTCAAATGTAATTTAAGTCCACAGACCAGCGCAAAACAAGAAAAACAAGGTCAATGTGTTGAGTTTTCAATTAAGTTAAAATTACTCAACAGATCATTTCACATTTTGAGAGAATATCATTCTCACTTTCTCAGACTTAAAGTATCTTTTATTTCATGAAATGATGGTGATAAGTGGTGGTTTTTAATAACATTCTTACTTTAAAAAAAAAAAAAGTGGCAAGCCTATGTCAGCAGACTAACCCTATCCCACCAAAAAAAGTTAACAGTTCATGAAAGTCAAACTTGAAAATCTTTGGAAAACTCTTATTCTAATGATGAGCAAAAGAATCCTATTAAGAAAGAAGTTGCCACAGAAATATAAAAAGACAACCCATAAAGAATAGCATTAAAAAAAAAAAGAAAGAAATAAGAAAGGACAATGAAGAAAAAGGAGTAGTGTATCAGATGTACCCAATTAAGTAATTAAATAAAATGAGTAATAAAAACTGTTTATTGAAATTAACAATCCCAAAGTCACCTATGACCGAGTTCAAATGCCAGAGCACATGGGGTCTAGACCTGAAGACTAACACTTTAAGAGTTTAGCTTACTACTTCCAGAAGCTTAGCTCAAGGAGGTCTAAGGGGGTTTTGAGGTGGGAAAAATCTGAGCATTAATACAAGTTACTGGTTACAAGAATGAAGAAGTTGTTGAAACTAGAGGAAAAATAATGTAACCATAAATATTCATATTCTAACAGAATTACTCTTACTTTCATACACTGATAATTCCGAATCTTCTTTGTAAAACATATATTAAAAGCAGAATAAAACAATTTTCTAGAAATCTGACCTAAATAATTCCATGTAAACAAATGGAATTTGCATTTCAAATGACAACTGAAACTATTCTGTTCATCACTAATCTCTAAAACTTTTCATACTCTGGCACAAAGTAGGTTCTTAATAATTATCTCCTGAATAAATTAATGAAAGCCTATACTTACTTATACACATACTAGTAAAATAAATCCTCCATCTATCAACAAACTATCACTATCCTATGAACAAACACACGTATTCTACTACACAGCTCAAAATTTGTTCTTGCATTTAAATGTAGAATTAAAAAGCTCTTCTAAAACTGTACTTAATTTCACCTCACTTGAAGATTGAAATTGAAAGCAGAACTGAATTCGCCACCCAGATCTTAGGTTCAGCCTGAGACCTTGAGAATTAAAAATAGCCATCTAACCAGTCAATCAACGACAGAGGTGTATACAGTTTCAGTAAGTGCGGCTTTGGCTCTTTTCATGAAATTACAGAAAATGTTTAAATATCTTAAATTTTAAGATAAAACATGTTTTATAGAACATTTCTGTGTGTGTAGGCTTTCACATGTATATAGTATTTTTTAATAAAAAATATTTTTATAAACTATAAAAAGCGTAACTTTTTAAAAAATTATAAACGACACTTTAACATGTCAAGTGTTTTCAGAATGGCAAATACCAAAAATCTAGAGACAGTATGAGATTTCAAGAATATGTCAGATTTTTAAAAAATGACAATTGGTTAAGCCTTTTCATCACAATATCCAGTCATCTTAACTATATGTGCAAATGGAAAACAGAATGTCTCCACAATGACACTTTAATACTCACTAATAATATTAGTTTGAATATCTCTGATGGCATATTAGTTGTGAGAGGATTAGTTATCTTGCATATGCATATCTATTGACAGCAAGTAACTACAGATTTAAAACACCAAAACCAACGATGCTAATAATATACATAAAAACCATAGTTAACGTCGAGTTAAATACATACATTCACGTTCAAGTCCAGAGCTGGTAAAGTTGATTACAATAAGTAAATGAAACTATTCAGGCAAAAATGAACTGAATGGAAAGTTTAGAATTTCATTATAATCCTGCAGAATTCGGTCCTAAGAGAAGAAGGAATAATAGAACTGGGGTGTTCTTGCTGCAAGCCATTAACTGTCCTAGAGTTAAGAAGTTCCAACTCCTAAAAGTATGAACTGGATCATGGGTAGTAGAACAGAGATTTAAAAAGGCTCAAAAACACCTTCACCTTACTACAAAGTGTTTAACTTTCTCAAGAGCATTCATATCTCATTTTCTCCTAAGAGCAATGCCATATATGGGGAGACTACTAGCCCCTCTAACAACAACAGCAACAACAAAAACTGTAACTCACTTCCTTAAAGTTCTAAAGAAAGTCAAGTAATGCTGGATTACATCCCAGATTTAACGGTAAAACCAAGTTACCTCTTGTTCATAGTACATTTAGCCACAAGGCTTTTATAGGCCTAATTTAAGTCTACCAAGTCCACCAGTGATGAAATGCATTTCTAGAGATGGTTTGGCTTCGTTGTTTAGTTTCCTGAGACAGAAATAACTGGCTACGTGATACTGACACAAAGCTCAAGGACAACTGTCTCTAGTTCACTTTTTCAAAGCTCTGCATTTAAGAGTCTCATGCAGATAAATACAAAAGAACTTTATAAATAGTTCAAACAGTAAAACTGGGATATTAGGTATTTATTAGGCTGAAAATGCTACAAATAAAGTATCACATGTTAGTTTTCTCCTCCCACAGAAGTATTACACCTTGGCATCTCAACATACAGCCATACAGGCCTCCTTTCAAGTCTTCAAAAACAAAGATTTTTCCCACCCAAGATATTCATATATGTTGTACCTCCTACAAAACTGCCCTCCCCACAAGCAGTATATCAAAGTAGTTGAACTCTACAGTATTCTCTATCAGAGAAAGCTTGTTCTTTTAAAGAACCTATCGTAATCTATAATTACATTTGCCAAATATAATCATTAGTGTACTCTTCACCTATATTCACCAGTATTTTAGTTCTTTCTCTCCCTCTCCTGCCACACACATTTTTTTTGCTGATCCATTTGAAAGCTGCAGATATCATTTTGCTTGTAAATATCAGGTATACCCCCTTAAAACAATGAACCTCCTAATATACAGCCACAAGACCATTATTATACAAGCAAATTTAACATTAATATTATTATCTGATGTATAGTCCAAATTCTCCAACATGATACAAAATGTTCTTTAAAGCTTTTTTCAGAATCTAGGACCCACACTAGGACCCACATAAGAGACATGACAAATACAAGGTTCACACTTTGTATTTGTCATGTCTCTTGGCTCCTTTAACCTCAACTGTATTCGTTTTTGATTGTTTTTACTAAACAGTAGACATTTTTTGAAGTCGGCTATCTTGGTAGCATGCTACACATACTGAATTTGTCCTATTGTTTCCTCATAATTAAAGTCAGGTTAAACAGTTTTAACAAAAAATTTCGTGATTCCGTGTGTTTACTTGTTTTGCATGTATGTATCCCTCCTCCATACTCCACAAGGGCAGTGAAAGTGTCTATGTTGTTCAACACTTTATCTGTAGCATCCAAGACTATCCCACATAGAAGGTCCTCAACAATATTTGTTGAACAAATAAGTGAATGAATTATGTTCATCTGTTCAAGATGGGTAACCAACATATATTTGTTGATGTCAATTCATGATTAAGAGGTAATGTCATTAGGATCCAAAACTATACTATGAGATTATTTTTAAATTTAGTATAAATGTTTTTAGTACAGGGTTAAGTGCTCTTAAACAGAACTGCATAAATTACTCCTCTATCTAATGGAGAATTCATGAACTGCTATCGAAAAGTCGCAGACTGTCAATAGAGGGCTTCAAGTACCCAAGAAGGAACCTTAAACTAATGAAAGGACAGGAGAAAATGATGCTATCTCTTCTCAATGAAAATCAGTTTATTTTGTTTCTATATGATTAAAGCATCTTAATATTATAAACTGTAATTCTAAAAAAAAACAAAAAACAAAAAACACCTCAAAGGAATAACAAAGTGGTATATGTGCGAGACACTCCTCAAAGAACTGTAAGTTCAATGGTTAAGACTCAGTCTCCTCGGGGAATTTGATATCAGTAGAAAACCGGTAATTATATATTTTTTCAAAAAGCTTAGGTGCTATAACTAACCATATGTGCAAAATAATTAATGCATAAAGAACTTTTAAAAAAGATTATAATCATTTCTGCTACATACACACCTTCAGAATAAGGAACTTGGTGGAAAGTCTATTGGGGCACTCAACTCCTTCACTCAACAAGGTTAGGTTATATATTAGAGAAAACAGAAACTACAAATATGAAATTCCTCAACTTTCTCCCCACCCCCTTTTCCTGAAATCTATCCACAAAAGCATCTACCTAATTCACTTCTCTAAAGAGGCCATGGCTCTTCTCTTCAGTATTAGAAATCTCACAAAAAGCATTTTACTTTATCAATTATCTCCTTTCCTTTATTTTAAATCTCCAACTCTCCCTTGGAACAAATCTGCGATAACCAAAATAAAAAATTTAAAACAGCAACAAAAGTCCTTACAAATTATTTCTCCATTTTTCTCATTCTTTTCACGAATAAACTTAAAAAAGCATACTCCATTTAATTTGTCGCAAATTGACTGTCCTGATTACTGTTAATAACTGCAACAAAGACCTCCAAGTGACCAAATACCAAACAATGCTCTAATTTCAGTTCTCACTGTACCTAATCTTTGCATAATAACTTATGATCATGAACTATTCCTTGAAATTCACTTTCCTTCATTTCTGAGATACCTGTCACTGGTAAGTGACTCTTCTCCCACTTCTGTACTGATTTTTCCTCTTCTGCCAACACTTTAAATGTTGAAGTTCCTAGGGATCCCTCCCTTCTTGTTCTACATGTTCTGCTTGTCCTAAGTAATCATGTCCTCCTGATGTTTCACCTAATTTTTATCTGTTGACAATTTTTAAATTATCTCCAGCCCCATTCTAATCTCGTGAGCTTCAGACTCTTATTTTCAATTGCCTATAAAACATCCAATCTGGATTCTCCCAGCACCCTTAACAAAATTGACATTTTCTTCAAATTCCTCCTCTTCTTCCAGTATTCCCTATAGCAGTTAATGCTATTACCATCTGACCATATCTCAATCTAGAAATTTGTTATCCTTGATTCCTCTCTTCCCTAATCCTCCAAATACTCACATAATCCTGCTAATTCTTCCTTAAAGATCACCTCTAAAATATCTCTCATAACCACTGCGTCATTTGCCTGATTACCACAGACTCCTAACTGATCTTCCTGCCACCAACTCCAATGCTTATTTAATGCACTTTCAATTTGCAGTAAGGAAAATCTGTTATAATCATTCATTCCTTTGCCTAAAGAACTCCAAATGGGTCTTAGTGGCTAAAGAAGTCATTAACTAAAGGACACATAATTTTCACATTTTTAACTTCAAGAAATGTAGATCTGTGTCACAACTCATAGTATCTTATAATCAGTCACTAACTGGCCAGGCAGCAGTAGCAAAGGATTACTTAATACCAATGCATATTGCATACACTAGGAGCACCAGCATCAAAACATAGACTATCAGCGTCAGCAACCACTGGGGAGAAAATTAATATTTTAGGCATCTATTATACCTCCAGAAACTAAATGGTGGTGGAAAAAGGTAGGGTACATAATAAATCAGACATGTTCAGTTGGCTTCCCAAAGTGATAATCAAGAGTAGATCTGCTATATTTAACTATAAACCTGCCATAGAGGCCCAGCACCAATTCTTATACATCTTCTTATATAAAGAAGTTTAAGAAATACTGTCACCAATGCTAAAGATGGCACAAAAAGTGATACTGTGAGGAAAGATATGCTATAAAACTCAAAACATGATGCAGAATACACACACACAATTAGAATAAACCAGCAGGGTTGCAGAATACAAAGTTAATATAAAAAATTGACTGCATTTCTATACACTAGCAATGAACAATCCTTCTATACACTCTCAATGAACATTCTGAAAATGAAATTTAAAAATTCCATTTACGATCACATCAAAAAAATTACAAAATATTTCGGAATTTCAAAAAGGTGTAAGGCTTGTACAATGACAACTACATAACAGAGAAAGGAATTAAATAAGACTTGCACTGCAGGATTGGAAAGACATCCCATGTCACTGATGTTAACATTAAGATGGCAGTATTTCCCAAATCAATCTACAACATTCAAAGCAATCTCTATCAAAATCATGGCTGAGTATTTTTTTGTAGAAATTGACAGACTGATTCTAAAATTCACATAGAAAAGCAAGGAACCCAGAATACCCGAATATTGAAAAAGAAAAAAATTGGAGGACTCACATTTCCCAATTTCAAAATTTAATACAAAGCAACAGTAATCAAAATGTTATGATGCAGACATAAGAACACATAAATCAATGAAATAAAATTAAGAATCCAGAATCAAACCCTTAAATTTATGGTCAATTAATTTTGAAAATATTTTCAAAACAATTCAGTTGAAAAGAAGAGTCTTTTTAACAAATGGCTCTGGGAAAATGGTATTCCCGTGTAAAAGAATGGACACCTACCTCACACCATATGCAAAAATTAACTCCAAACGGATCACAGACTAAGAGCTAAAACTACATTATGCTTTTTAAAAAGCATAGGAGTAAATCTTTATGATGTTTAGGTGATGTTTTTCTTAGATATCAAAAACACAAGCAGAAAAATAGATAAAGTGAACATCGAAATTTAAAACTTGTGCTTCAAAGGACCACCAAGTGAAAAGACAATCCACAGAACTGGAGAAAGTAACTGCAAATCATACATCTGATAATGGACTTGTACCCAAAATATATAAAGAATATTTACAACTCAACAATAAAAAAATAATCCAATTTTTAAATGGGCAAAAGGCATGAAGACAGTTTCTCCAAAGAAGGTATACAAAAAGGCCAATAACCACAGTGAAAAGATGCTCAACATCATTAGCCATGACAGTAATGCAAATCAAAATCACAATGAGATACCATTGCACATCTACCAGGATGGTTATAATCAAAAAGACAGACACAACAATTAATGGCAAAGAAGTAGAGAAATAGTTGCTGATGAGTATGTAAAAGAGTAGAGGCTCTTTAGAAAACAGTTTGGCAGTTCCTCAAAATGGTTAAACATACAGGTTATCATTTGATCCAGCAATTCTACCCCTAGATATGTACCCAAGAGAAATAGAAACACATGGCCACATAAACCCTGTACATGAATGTTCATAGCAGCATTATTTATAATAGCAAGAAAGTGAAAACTGTCCACTAACTGATGAATGAATAAATAAAATGTGGGATAACCATACAATGAAATGTATTTTGGCCATAAACAGGAATGAAATACAGATACATGCTACAAAATGAATGTACCTTGAAAACATGAAAAATGAAAGAAGCCAGACATGCAAGGCCACAAATTGTATAATTACATTTATACGAAAGGCCCAGGATTGACAAAATATAAATACAGAAGTAGATTAGTGTCATCAGGGACTAGAGAAGGAGTAGGAGGGATTGGGAAGTGAATGCTAAATGGTATGGGTATTCTTTTTGAGGTAATAAAATGTTCTAAAATTAGATAGTGATAATGATTACACATTGATTTTTTTTTTTAAACCCAGGGAACTGTATAATTTAAAATGGTGAATTATAATGGCATATGAAATATCTCAATGAAGCTGTTATTTTTTAAGTGATGCAAAAGCAGATTTTTAACAGAAGGTCTACAAATACCTCAACCCAATGTACTTCACTTATACTTTCCTTTTAATATTTATAGAAGAATGAGAAAAGGCTGTTCCTTTTTATGTTAATACAAGAATGATAATCAGCATAAAAAAGAACTTCTATATGATAAGCATTGTGTTCCAGCTTAATTAGCAGGGCTTTTTCTTAGTGATACATCAAAAGGTACATCTTAAAATTAACAACATCTTACATTTGATGAAATATAGTGTTTCTTGGTGACGTATAAAAAGTACCTTGGCAGGAGAAGACATTTTTCATTTCATGTAATTATTTTAATGTGTATTAAAGATTTTTAATCCTAAACTGTTGGTTATTGCTTAAAGCTAAATGAGTTAATTTAAAGTTAATATAAAGGAAGCATCAAGTAAATAATAACAGAGATCATACTCAGATATGAAGAAAGATTGTTGGCAACAAAATTACTTAAGTTCAGGAAACTTTGGCCAAAAGAATAGTCTAAAATTCTTCAAAATATAAAATGCTTTCTCAAACTAACCTCTCTCAAACAATCCTCAGTTCCACCCCCAAATATTCCAATCACAATAAATCATTATTTCTCATTATTCCTGTTGAGGTTGTCTGGAAACAACCATAAAGGGCTTTCTCTGTCATGTTTAGAACTTACCTTATAAACAAGCATTTCTCAATCTTTTTTTCCCCCACCTTGGGCCAATGCTCCTGAAAATCTCCATTAATAACAGCAACTCAATACAGCATTAGTTCTCTTTCCTTTCATTTCCTCCCCTTTCCCCCTTTACTGAGGGTGGGGAAGAAACTATTTTTAAATCTATTTCCCCATGTTCCTGAGATACAAACATTCCTGAGTAGCATCTCAAGAACTGGCTGTCTCCTCTACATCTAAACTATCATTAGTATACTCCTGGGAGGGAAAGAAGAAAAATGAGGGTTGAACTCACAAAAAAAAGTGTCTGAAAACTAAGGCTAAATGAGTGCTGATGTCCCAAAGTAAAGCCTTTCACATTCTGGCATCATGGGAAATAGAAGGGAGCTAGCTCCCCACATTTCATTCTAAATTAAAGCCTACCATACCAAGTACCCAAGCAGATATTGCTTCCTGATTTAATAAAAATTTAAAAAACAAAAGACAAAGACAGAGAAAACAGACTCCAAAGGAAATAATCCAGGGAACAGAAAACAACTTCAAAAATAAAGTCTAATTAATATAGAAAAAATCAAGGATCTACTGCATACATAAATTAAAAACATGATGATATTAAAAAAGGGACACTGAAAGCCCAAGAATGAGCTTCTGGAAGTTTAAAAAAACTAACTTTTATTGAACTAGAAAAATAAGTCAATGAAAATGTTCCCATATTACTGGGGTGGGGGAGGATGATTGATCAAGGAGATGTAAAATACAAAAGAAGTCCTTAAAACAGAGATAATGGAGAAGAGAAAACATTTTTTTTGATCCGAGTATATATTTCCATTTCTAAAAATTAGGTCTTTTTTGCATACTGCTCTGCAACATGCCTTATTTTTAATTTAACAGCATATTAGGAACATTTTTCTCTATTTAGAAATATATTTCTATAGCATCTTTTTCTTTTTGCTAGGTAATATTTTTTTAATTGATATAATTGACATATAACATTAGTTTCAGGTGTACAACATAATGATTGTATATTTGTATATATTGCAAAATCATCACCATAATAAGTATTGTTCACATCCATCACCAGGTACAAATTTTTCTTGTGATGAGAACTTTTAAGATTTAGTTTAAGTTTCAAACATGCAATACAGCATTATTAACTATAGAAACAATGCTATACATTACATCTCCATGACTTATTTTATAACTAGAAGTTTGTATATTTTGACCCCTTTCATCCATTTTGCCAGCACCCCACCCTCAACCTGTGGCAACCATCTGTTTTCTGTATCTATGAGCTTGGTTTTTGTTATTGTTTTGGAATCCACTTATAAGTAAGATCACACAGTATTTGTCTTTCTCTGTCTGACTTATTTCATTTATCATAATGACCTCAAGATCCATCTATGTTGTCATATACGGGAATATTTCTTTTTATGGCTGAATAATATTCCTTCCACACACACACACACACACACACACACACACACACACACACACACACACACCGCATTTTCTTTATCCATTTATCCATCAATGGACACCTAGGTTGTTTCCATGTTTTGGCTACTGTAAATACTGCTGCAATAAACATAGGTGCATATATCTTTTTGAGTTAGTGTTTGCATTTTCTTTACATAAATACCCAGAACTGGAATTGCTGAATCATATGTAGTTCTATTTTTAATTTTCTAAGGAACCTCCATTCTGTTTTCCATAACAGCTGCACCAATTTGCAATTCTATCAACAGTACACAAGGGTTCCCTTTTTTCTACATCTTCACCAACACTTTTCCCAGGGCTGAAAGGAAACAGGAATCTTCAAAACAAGAGTACTTCTAAGTAGTGATTTTTAAAAACCCTAAATTCACATGAAATTGCATAACACTGAAAAGAGAAGACCCTGTAAGTGTCCAAACAGTAAAATCAAGTTATCTACAAAAGAATAATAAGACTTAGAACTAGACTTAAAAGCAACACCAGATTCTAGAAGAAAAAGGAGCAATGCCACAAAATTATGAAGAAAAATAATGTTCAAACTAGAATCCTGTATCAATCAAACTACATCTTAAAAAGTGAAGGCATATAAAATAAACTTTAAGGTCTTAAGTCAGAACTTGGGGATTTGGCTCTAGTAAAATGAGGAAGTATCCCCCAAAAAAGAAAAAAACATGGGATGCAGGAAACAGTGCTTCCAAGCCCAGAGAGCAACACAGGAAGTCCCAGAATGGCAGCCATGAAAAAGACCTAGAGAGCAACCAATCTGGATTAGAACAAAAGGAAAGAGGGCCCCCAGAGAGAGGTGTCTGAGGAAAAAGGAAGATTTAACAAACTAGTCAGTATAAGACACTAGGAAAAACTTTACAGATTAAGACAAAGGCAGAAAAAACATACAAAAGTGTTAGAAATTTTAAGAGGAAAAAATATGTTACTAGTAAGGAACTATGATCCTAGTATTGTATGGTTCTGCAGAGAATAATATTTACTTGGTCGAATTAACATAAAAGTTGTTTATTAATTTTCAACCTCTGGAATCAGCCTATAAACAAAGCACAGATCATTGTAGTTAAGAACAGAATATTGAATGTTATCAAATTTAAAAATATAAAAGCACGGTAAAGATGACAAAAATTGAGAGGTGGGAGGAGGAAAAGAAACTAAGCTAAAAGCAGGGTCTTTAACAATACTCACCTTACCAAATGGAGAAATAAAGTCTAGCGTTGGTAGAATAAGAAAAAGGTTTAAGTGTAAAGTTACTGAACCAACAGAAAACCCAAAAACTGGAAAGGGAAAAAGAAATGTTGGGCATAAGTAAACTGAATCTTTATATCACGGCAAGAAAGCCTCTATACAGCAGGACATCTAAAGTTGGAATGAATCAAATGGTAATGTAAAAGTATTATTTAGTCTACAGCCATGCCACTTTGAACGTGCCCGATCCCGTCTGATCTCGGAAGCTAAGCAGGGTCAGGCCTGGTTAGTAATTGGATGGGAGACCACCTAGAATACCAGGTGCTGCAGGCGTTAAAAAAAAAAAAATTATTTAGCATTTTGGAGGTAATGGCCAGAACAAAGGAATATAACACATAAAATTAAAATGATTCTTTCTCAAAGCAGTACTCAGGAGACCCAAAGACTATTAGCTTTTCATTTTAAACCCTCCCTCTTCTGTACTTTGATATTTTTAATCAAATACATGCATTATTCCATTAAAGGAAATTTCAAAGTGTTTACCATAAATGAAAAATATGCTTAGAAAAAAAACAATGAAACTAGACAAAAGCATTTTTGCTAGCTGTCTAGGTGATACAAATTATTTTAAAGTTTTTATTTTTTAAATTTTCTACAATGACTACATATACATAAATAATGTTTTTATTAATAATACTTTGAATAGGAGCTGAAGAAGTTGAAATTATTTTTCCAAGGAGCTTGGTTACATCAAGAGGAGAAGGATACATATATCTAGATGATGATACAAGTAAATGGCTTTTTCTGTGTTTTAAAATATGAAAAGTCTTGACCATGTTTCTAATACGAAAGGAAGGTGTCAAAAGATAACTGAAAACACAAGCTAGAGAAATAGAATCTTAAATGTAAGGGAAAGACTAGCCTTGAATTAGAGAAGGTGCATTTCTTCCGATGTCAAGCAGGGTACATTTACAGTTAAGTTGGTAGATGTGAAGATAGGAAACAGAAGCAGTTCATGTCTGAGAGCCTCAATTTTTTTTCTATGAAACAGCAAATGATATGCTCAAAAAGAGGACAGAAATGCTAAACACCCTGCAATGCATGAACCAATCCTAAATGCCTAAAGAAACAGTGCACTAGAGTATGGTCTCAAAGGTATGGTCTCTGGAGACCTACAAGGTCATACCTAGTTTCACAATAATATTAAGACATTATTTGCCTTTTTCACTCTCGTTCTTCCCCAAATGTAGAATGAAATTTTCCAGAGGCTAAACGTGATGATTTTGCTCTGAAAACTAATGGCATGTACACATATATATTCGTTTTTAAGTTTTGTTTTAAATTCTAATGTAATAAATATTGATAGAGATAACCCACATAAAAGTTCTTAGGGTATTCAATAATTAAGAGTGTAAACTGATCCTGAGACCAAAATGTTTGAGAATCACTGCACTGGGAAATACTATAAGAATGTTCTAAATTTTAAATAATCTTTTCAAGTAACCACTTGTTTGTTCCTCTCTAATGAGCTACAATAAAACTCAAAACGAAATGTTAATATATTCTCTAGCCTGTTTTTGAGAAAGAAAAACCTAAGCGATGGATTTAGACAACTGTCAAAAGTGGAAAAGACTGTGAAATACAAAGAAAAATAGAAAAAAGGACACTCAGGAGAAACCTGACTTTGGGAAGGATGCTATCACCCCTGACAATTCTCATAACTAACCTAAAGGAAAAATAATGCCCACTATTTTCATTATAATCTAAAATATTATTTAGTTTTAGAAAGTACATGGAGAGAAATGCAAATTAAAACCACAATGAGATTTCACCTCACACCTGTCAGAATGGCTATCATCAGTCAATCAACAAACAATAAGTGCTGGCAAAGATGTGGAGAAAAGGGAATCCTCTTGCACTGTTGATGGGATTGCAAATTGACCCAACAATTCCACTTCTGGGTATTTATACGAAGAAATCCAAAACACTGATTCGCAAAGATATATGCATCCCTATGTTCACTGCAGCATTATTTACAATAGCTAAGATATAAAAGCAACCTAAATGTCCACCAGTAGACGACTGGATAAAGATGTGGTACATTTGTACAATGGAATATTTCTTGGCCATAAAAAAAAAGAATGAAACTTGGGACAACATGGATGGCCCTAGAAGTTATTATGCTAAGTGAAATAAGTCAGACAAAAAGATAAATGCCATATGTGAAATCTAAAAAATAAACAAATGAAACAGACATAGACTCATAAATACAGAGAACTGATGATTGCCAGATGAGAGGGAGTTTGAGGTCTGGGTGAAAAGGTGTAGGGATCAAGAAGTTCAAATTGGCAGTTACAAAACAGTCAAAGGAAGTAAAGTACAGTATAGGGAATATAGTTAATAATATTGTAATAACTATGTATGGTGCCAAGTGGGTACTAATTATAAAAATTAAATTTAAATTAAAAAAATTTTTTTAAAGAAAGTACAGGAAAGGTGATTTACTTCTTAGTTAATGAAAGAAATCCCTGCTTATACTATCCCTAAGTAAGATGATCATCCAGGCTCTGCTTAAACACTTCCCTGGAAGGAGAATTCTCTCACAACTAAATGCAATTTTATAAAACAGTGAACAGTCCATAAGGTTACCAAACTACAAAGTTCCATTAACTACTTTATTAACCATTAATTTTAAAATATTTCAAATGAGTGTGATGGAAATAGTACTAAAATATTTTTCTTTTTTATTTCAAGTATGAAAAACATTTCTATTATTAGTCTTTCCTTTGTACTGCTCCTAGTAATGTTTAAGAAGACAGATAAGTTTCTAATCTTGACTCCTAAAACAAAATTTAGTACTTTTTAACTCTGGCTGCAAAACAAAATCTAGTGGGAAAAATTTTAAAACACAAAAATATACAAGAGCCCACACCAAACCTGGGCTTTGGAAACTCTAGGGTATGAGTTATAAATAACTGGTCTTGTTTATTTTGGTTTTTGGTTTTTTAGCTCTACGGGTGATTCTGGTACTTATCTAATGTCAATTAGAACATTTAGAGCTGGTCAGCAATTTATAAAACGTCCCAAAATACCAAGGGCAGGTATTTTTCAGACTTTCACTAAACATGGTTTTCAAAACACTTAATGTTTGGTTCAATAACACTTCTAAATATATTTTACTCAACAGGATATATGACAGCTTCATTAACACGTTTGAAATCATAAGTATGAAAAGGGCAAAATAAATTATTAATTCAGTATTAGACATACTTATCATCTGGGGAGGAAGGCTGTACAACGGTGTTTTTAGCAGACAGGCTTTCTCATAGGTATACATGGCTCTCTTGTTCTATATAACAACTCTTCTAAGAAAAGGTTTTGTAAATCAATACTATACAATTATATTGTGCCTAGAATTTATAAAGTGCTGTCTCCTGTATTTCCCTTTTTGACCCTCTCAACAATCCTGTCAATAACACAAGTGGGTAACACCTCTTTATTTCATAGATTAAAAAAAAACTAAAGCTGTTGCAGATTAAACACAGATCTAAATCTTCTGAGTATACTGAGTACTTTCCACTAGACAACTGTCTTACACTCCCCACACGACCAAAAAAGTTGTAGCTTTTTCTGCAATAAACTTCGATAACAAGGGTAGAGAAAAACAAAAGCTCATCTTTAGTTTGTTTTTAGCACGACTGACTAAAAGCGTACAAATTAGACTTGTTCTCGCTATGCCTCCTTTGGTCTACTTTGTTCCTCTAATACTTAAATTTTAATTGAACGTTTTGAGATAATGGTAGATTCACATGCAGCTTTAAGGAATCATAGAGTCTAATTTTTACCCAGTTTCCCCAAATGGTAGCATCCTTGAAAACTATAGACTATCACAACCAAAATATTAACATCAAAACAATCAAGATACCAATATATCCAACATCACAGGGAACCCTCACACTGTCCTGTTCCCAATTTTCGAATCCTCACCTTTGGCACATTTGGAAGTATATACTCATTAAGTCCCTACTCAGTTTTGTCCACTCAAAATATAAAAACTATTTTCACAAGCTATTAAAAAACAACTTTATATTACACAAAGTATTAGTCAAGACTATCATAGCATGATGTAGTTAAGATTGTTAAGCCACTACTACACTATCCCTTGCAGAATGGAATTTTCAAGCTAAAACTACAGTTCTAGCTTCATGAAACAAATTTAAAAATTTTTAACTGACCCACATATTGTACAATTCCATTTACACGAAGTTCTAAACAAAACTAATCTAAAGTGAAAAAAAAAGAAGAGTAGTTGGGGAGGGAAATGGCTGAGAAAGGCTACATGTGAACTTTCTAGGGAGAGAGAAATATTCTATACCATAAAGGTATAAATTACACAGGTATATCCATTTGTCAAAACTGTACTGGGATTAGACAACATTTTCTTAGCTATGATATCAAAGGCATAAGCAAAAAAAAAAAAAAAAAAGAAAAGGATAAACTGAACTTCATAAAAATTTAAAACTTTTGTACTTTAACAAACACCACCAAGTGAAGACAACCCACAGAACGGGAGGTAATAATTACAAATCATATATCTGATAAGGGACTTGTATCCAAAATATATAAAGAATATTTACAACCCAACAATAAAAAAATAAATAATTCAATTTTTTTTAATGGGCAAATGGGTATGAAGACAGTTCTCTAAAGAAGGTATCAAAAGGCCAATGACTACATGGAAAAGATGCTCAACATCATTAGCCATGAGGGTAATGCAAATCAAAATCACAATGACATACCACTGCACACCCACCAGGATGGTTATAACCAAAAAGACAGACACAAATAATGGCAAGGATGTGGGAAAAATTGGAACCCTCATGGTTGCTGGTGAGACCATAAAAGGGTACAGGCTCTTTGGAAAACAGCTGGCAGTTCTTCAAAATGTTAAACATAGAGATCATCATCTGACCCAGCAATTCCACTCCTAGATATATACCCATGCAAACCTTGTACATGAATGTTCACAGCAGCATATTTATATAGCTGAGAAGAACCCAAATGTTCATCAACTGATGAATGAACGAACAAAATGCAGTATATCCACACAATGAAATATATTTTGGCCATAAACAGAAGTACAGATACATGCTACAACATGAATGTACCTTGAAAACATGGTAAATGAAAGCCAGACACAAATGGCCACAAACTGTATGAGTCCATACAAAATGTTCAGGATCAGCAAAATATAAACAGATAATAGATCAGTGGTTGCCAGGGGTAGTGGGAGGGAGGAATGAAGAGAGACTGCTTATTTACAAATGGATACAGATTTCCATTTTGGGGTGATGAAAATGTTCTGAAGTTAGATAAAGATGATGGTCGCACAACTCTGTGTATATACCAAAAATCACTGAATTGTCCCTTAAAAGGGTACATGTGAATTATGTACATATAAATAGTAGCATGTGCATTTTATCTCATAAAGATATTTTTTTTAAGTGTACAGTTAAGATTTGTGCATTTCAACATACGTAAATTTTACCTCAAAAAAACTTTAAAAATAATAAAAACAATGAAGGAGAGCAGGTGAGTAAGTAGACATATAGATGAAACAAGCATGAATACAAAAAAGTTCATTATACTATTTCTGTTCATTTTATATGTTTGATTTTCCTTAATCAATTTTTTAAAAACTGATATGTAAAAATAACAAAGTAAACTAACTTTCCTAACATCAATATTTGCTGTTTTTCAACAAAGGAAACAGAATCTTACATCTTAAAAAGACCAGGGAAGTTGCTACCTTCATCATTCTTTGGTAATGTTATATGAAAACAAATACGACAGAAGACACTACGTGTGGCAAAAAGGAAGAATATTTCATCTTAAAAATGTACAAAGAGAATTTTGATCCCCTTAGTTCTAGCGTAGTTCTTTACCTTTAGGTTCCTAGGTTTCCATAGTTAATGGATGTGACAATTTTTAATAAATAGATGCAACAACCCCTAATACTGAGCTGTCCAATACAGTAGCCACTAGTAACATATGGCCATTCAAATTTTAGTTTTAATTAAATTAAATTATAAATTCAGTCCACAATTCGCTGATTACATTTCTAGTGTTCAACATCCACATGTGGCTACTGGCTACCATACTGGATAGAGCAAATATAAATAGACCACTGCCATCAGTGCAGAAATTTCTACTGGGCAGCACTACAGAAATACATAAAAAACATCCTCAAGGAAACGTCCACATTTCCTTGAAGATGTTATAGTAAAGCAATAAACAAATCCTGAAAAACAGGGGAAACAAAGCATAAAAATATCAACCAAGGGACAGCATTCATGGAAGTTTAAACTAAAGCAGATTATGACTATACTGCCAGTTTCCTAAAGTCAGATGTAATGATTACAATGAAATATAAGTAGATCAAAATTATCCTTTCAGTCAAGGATCAAATGAAAAGGTATATTTATAATCCATGACATCAAAGCACTCATAGCAGAATATATAGAATAAAATCCCTTTCCAAAATGAGCTCTGAGACAACAGGTATAATTAAAAGGGTTATTAAATATATTTTGTTCATCTAGAGAAAAAGTTTAACCAGATGATTTCTATACTTCTAGTTCTAAAATTGTGTGGTTTTATCCTGATAGGTAGATAGATTTCCGTTTACGCCTATTAATATGAATACTCAGTATCAGGAAACAGGTGCACTCTTAATTCAAATTGTTAGAATATTTTTAGTGCTTAAAAAAAAAACTGAAGGTGAGCAAATTTAAAATGTGAATTATACATTTTTATATTTAGGAACCTAAAAAGACAAAAACAAAAATTATCAAACTATCACTGCAAATGCTTAGAGTGTGAATAACATTCCAAATATCAAGAATAGAACGCTCTATGTTAAGAAATTTTAAATCAACACTTTCATTGCCAAAACTACTGAGCATCTCCCTAAAGCTGTAAAGTCAAAATGGCTCCATTTAAAGCGTTTTCAAATCTTTGAAAAGGTTACTTTAGAATCTAAGTACATTTTACTTTATCAACATTAAATACTTTTAAATTCACTGTCTTTGCCATCACTGCCAAAACAGGAATCTCAAGAGGGAATGAAAAACATGGAAAATGAAACCAGTCTGTAGGTAAGGTATACAGGAGGGTCACATGGAAACAATCTGAAGGAGAAAGTTACTACTACCGGAGCATCTGGAGTCAAATTAAATAAGGCATTATTTACATATTTCTAGTTCTGTACTAACCCCACATGTTTTCTTATGTTATACACAGGCCTACTTGGGTTTTCATATTTGAATTAGTAAATGAGTTCTATCTTTAAAGTCGAACGCTTTAAAGAACAAAATAACATTCCACATCCCTTTTCCCATTGTTCATAAACCCTCAATGTTCGTCAAATCACCCCGATAAATCCATCTGTTCCCTCTAGTTGTTTCCAAAGAAAAATTCTAGCAATCAAGGACACCAGATTGTAAAACAGTCAGAATTAAGAGTTCTGGCACTATCAAAATATGTTAAATAATCTTGGCAAATTAGCTAAAATCTCTTAAATCGTAATTACCGCAGTTGTAAAAAATGAACACTATGATATAAATCTACGTATCCGAGCAGGGATATGAGTTAGATTTAATTAGAAGACTGCCTCAAATATTTAGTGCGCCCAAATGTAAGATACTTCTTCTCATTTCACACTTTCTCTTCCACTTCCTCCCCTTAAGGTTTTAGGGTTCGCTCCCAGGCTCCACTTATTTCCCTTTTCCTCGTACTCCATCCTGCCCTTCATCTCTACCCCCATACTCCAATTCCATACAATTCCACCACCTTCCGTTCCAAGCTGCTACTTCCCTTTGCGCCCCCTAAGGTCGTAGGCAGCCCCTTCACTTTGCACCCTACATCTCCCTCAGTCTGTATTTCCTAACGGCGCCTCCCCTCGGTCCCCCACCGCTTCATCACCAGGTTCAACCTGCCCTTCCAACCGTCTCCCGCCCCCAGGTTCCTTCCTGCCCCTCCAAACACAGCTTCCCCGTCTCAACGTTTCATCTTCTTCCTCCAACCTACTTCTCCAACGCCCAGCTCTCTCCTTTAGTCTCTATTTTCTCTAACACCCAACTGACTCCTCCTTTCCATCCATTCTTTTCAATATGTACATAAATGCAAGGCACCCACATACACATATTGCAGCCGCCACCCCCACCTCGATCCTCCATCTTTTCCTTTTATACTTGCTTCCTTTCTTCCTCCCCACCCCCCAACCTCCTCCGGAAGAGCCTGGTTCCCAGGCGAAGGTCTCTCACCTCATTCGGTCACTTCAGTGGTGCCAACCGCTTCATACAGGAAAAAACAACCAATCACGTCCCCGTGGGCGCTTCCCCTGCGAGTCCGAGCACTTACTGGGCACCCGCCCCACCGGGCACCCCGCACATACACACGCACAAACCGAGGTCCTGGGGACGAGGGTTGGGGGGAAGAGCGAACGTTCTTACACCAGCCTTAAACACAGCAGACTTCGCTACAGCCCTTCGCCATTTTGGTTTCCCGCGGACTGCCGGTGCATTCTGGGAACGCGGAGCAACTCCAGGGCCGAATGGCAGCTCTCCAGGGCCGAGAGGGGCGGGGACTGCACCGCGAGCGCGGAAGAACACCGCGCCCTGCGTCTCCGACCCGCGCTGAACAAAGAAGGACTCTTTAACGTCGCTGTAAAACTAAGTCCTTCCGCCGCCGTTGCTAACACAATAGTGAACGCTACGGTCCTGGCTGTGTGGTGTCGTACTGCTGATTGTCCAATAAAGGAAATTCACTGTGCATATTCTTCTGAAAAATAGGATATTGCTCGCTACGGCTTGCGGTGCCGATTTCCTTTCCGGGGAGAAAATCTTAAAGTACGTTTCTTCTATCTTCACCCTGAGGCCTGCTGTTCGAATTTCGGTCAGCGGGCAGGAAGACCTTGGATGTCAGATTTAAATTTTGTTCGGCGATTATTGTCTAGCTCCAAATTCCTTCTGATCAGGAGCTACTTACATAGAAGATTTTTGGACGTTTTTTCCCTGACGATTAAAGGTTTTTCTGTTTATCTGCTTTGCAATCTTTCTTAATTGCGATGAAATCTGAGAATAATCCCATGCAAAGTGGTTTGTCTCAGGAATACGGAACTTTTTCATTCTAAGGCAGACTCTAAACCAGCCAATATTCTGCTGCCGACAGGGGTCTCAAGCGACAAACTGTGAGAGTGTATGCTTGTCTCTGAGTTATACTTAGATACAACCCAGCTCCTCTTAGTAGCCACATGTGGTACCTTTGTTTATAACTTTGTCAAAACATTTTTTAAATTATTTTATGTATTTGTCTCACAGGCGTAATTAATACCATGCTTTTTTTCTCTGCAAAATTTTCCTTTGTGGACTGAACTCACTTTGCTCATTTCAAAAGGGGTTCCTTAGCCTGTGACCTCAGGATTTGGCAAATAAATATTTTATCCTCATCATTAAATATTTTAAGTATTTTAGCCATACCCTTCCTCTCCTTTGCTCCTCCTGTCCAATAGTCTTAATCAAATTTTAAGTCTGCTTATTACAGCCTCAACGTCTCTGCTACCTTTCAAGTTTCACTTTCTCTGAATTGTAAGTTTCTTATAAATTAGTCTTCAATGCCCTTCACACTTGATTGACTTTTAAAAAAGTAGATGCATTCCAAAAATAGATAAAATCATTACACAAACAGGTATATTTTAAGTGCACCTAAACCTAATCTTAGAACATCAGTTTTGGAGAACATTCATTTGATCGAAGTTCTCCACGTTTCTTTCAAGGGGTCAAAAAGCGTAAATTCAACATCTCAGTCGTTTCAATTTCAGAAACGCTAATAATTAGAAAACTCTCCCTTATGTAGGTGTACAATATGCCTTCCTGTAATTTCCATTTACTGGTGTAATTTTGGCCCTTTTTTGCCCCACGAAAGTATTCTAATCCCTTAAACATTAGAGAAGTGAATGATGCCTATTTTAAAAGCTTGTTTTTCTATGTAAACATATGTATGCAAAATTGCAGTCAGATTAACTCATACTCATTATTATTCTGTGAGAGTCATTAGGGTTGGTCACAAAAATTCTGCTTTTCCTCTCTTCCAGACACATTGTAAAATCGTACTATCTATCGCATCTTTGAAGTTAGGCATGGCCATGTAACTCGCTTTTTAACAATAAAAATGGAGAGGTAGGAAAATCTTTAAGAGGCAGAAGCACATTTCCAGTTACTTGTAGTAAAAAGTATATATACAACTTTTGACTCCTTGTATAATACATCTTAAAATACAATGTGCTCATTATCAATTTATTGCCTAACATTTTCAAATTATCCTTCATTACTTGCTTTGTGAGATGTATATGAGGCTTTTAAATTTTTTCCTTCACCAGCGGGCAGGATGTTAAGCTCTGCCAGTGGAAAGACCATGCATTATAAATCGTTTTTCCTTCCTGGTTCCAAAGTACACTCTCAGCAGCCTCCTGCAATGTGCACAGCTTCCCCAGAGCTGGGATTCTTCAACACATGCACCTTCCTCAGGCTTGTCAAATCATCTCCCTACACCAACCCCAGAAGAATTTGCGTGTGCTGCATCAGGTGATATTTGTGCTGTCTTGGCAGTCAGAAATTTAAGGTGAGTAAATGAAAAGTGTGTGTGCGGTCAAAAAAATCAATCAACTAAGAGTCATAAGAGCTAGGTTCCAATTTCCATCTCCACATACCTTGCTTATGACACAAGCTTTTAAAGAGTAAATCACCAAAATTTGGTGGGTGTGGATGGGGATATGAGAGGGAGAAGCAGGAGTCGAGGGGTTGGGGGAAGAGAAAGAGAGGGCTGGGCGGAGGGGGAGAGAGAGAGAGAGAGTATGAGAATGAGAATGAATAATCCAATGGTAAGAAAGATAAACTTTCTTATCTGTTTCACACTGCTAATTTGTCCACTGAAAATTCAAAGATGTAGACAAGGTAAGGGGTAGCAGGAAGTGAGACAGAATAACAGAAGTAGGAACAGTGGAAGACAGAGGACCTCAGTTGCTGGTCAGCCTCTGTCTCTATTAGCTGAGTGATATTGGGCAAGTTTCCTGAACTCTCACAGCCTGAGCTTCTTTCTGGACTCAATGGAGAAGATGATAATATCAACATTAAAGATTTAGCATATAGACTAAATAATATGTGTAAAAATGCTTTATTTTTCTCTCACAGCAATTATTACATGTCTAACATCCCACATTCAACTGCACGCTCCCTAAAGGTAGGAAGGCATTACTCTTCTTTATATCCCTGTTCCTAGAAACACATCTAGGCCACAGAGCAGCCCTTATATAAATTTAAAATGGATATTCATCTATTTAACATTGTTAAATATGTTCTATATGTGAAGAACTGTGCTATACATTGTTCAGGGCAAGATAGAAACATTACTAAGCCATATCCACAAAGTACGCTGGAGGGCTTAGAGTCTAGAGACAGTGACATTAACAAAAAGCTAAGATACGATACAAATGTACAGAGGTGAAAAAGGGTGTTACGTATCCTAAGAATGAGAACAAATTTAGTGGAACCTAGTGTGAAGGTTAAAAACAAGCACAAAAAATATGGTTAGATCTTACTGTGAGAGCCCTTAAATGACAAGTGGTATCAGTCAAGACTTTTCTTGACTGCAAGGGTCATGACTGCAACCTGAACAAGCCTTGGAAGGGCAGAAATCCTTACTTTGATGTTGCCTGGAAACAGAGACTAGAAAGGCGCCAGAATCCTCCATCCATCTTCTCTCTCTCTTTCTCTTTCTTAATCTTGTGTCTGCTCTCTCTGGTGTTTTCAATTTTTCCTGCATATGACCTCTATTAGTAGAAAATATGGCTTTCAGTAAGGTTACATATTACTGTAGGAACCAATAGTTAATAAAAGGGAATTTTTCTCCTCTGCCTCCTTCCCCCAACCAGATTCTCCACCCTCAGAATTCTAGCTAAATAAATAAATATATAAATCCCAGGGAAATATTCTGATGAGCTAGGCTTTGGTCACATGCCTAACCTGGACCATGTACTGTAAGCAAGAAGATGAGATATGTTCAACAAAAATTGGATCATTGCCCATCCCTGGAACTAAAAAGATGGAGTCTTTTATTAGCTGCAAACACAAAAAGCACATGATTGGAGTTAGAGAGGTGTTTCCCAAAAAAAGAGGTTGCCATTCTGAACTGCCAAAATACTGTGAGTCCACTAACATACAGCGAAGTATGAATTTCAATAATAATAATAGTAACATTCATTGAATGTCCTCTGCCAAGCTGTGTGAAAAGTTCATTACATGTTATGAAGAAGATAATATTTATTTCAATTTTACTGATGGAGTGATTGAGGTACAGAGAAGCAAATTGTCCACAGTCACACAACAGTTAAGTGCAGATTTTAATTCAGTTAAGTTTGACTCTGGAGATCACTCCTTTACCACTATCCTAAATAGAAATGAGAGAACCATCAGAGACTATAAAATAAATGTAGCCTTTAGAAATTTCTCTCTTGTGCTGGTATGAAAATTAAATTCAAAAGGAGAAATACTGCAAATAAAGAGGTCACTCCACCTGTACAGGTGAGTAATGGGTGAAGAGACTCCAGAGACAGACAGAGATAGCAACGACACTTAGCAGTCATTGTAAGGGATGGGTAAAAGAGTGAATTGGTTTAAGGATAATCTTTGAGATTCATAGATTTAGTGAGATGAGATAGGATGACTGTTTCTTTGTTTCTTCTTCCCCCTTTGCTTTCTTCCCTGCTTCATTTTAGCAAAGATTAAAGGTGGCTGGTGTTGAAATTAACCAAGATAGAAAAAGATGTGAAACAATTTGAGCAAAAAACTAATGAAATAAGTTCTGAACAAGGTGAATTTAAGGTGTCCGTGGAATATTAAATTGTCGGTATGTCTAGTAAGCTGTTGGAAATGCATCTGGAGCTCAAAAAATAGAAAGGGCGGATATTATATGGAAAACTACACACTTAACCAGGCCTTGGTACACCAATCCAATTTGTTTCACTAGTGTTCTTCCCTGACCCTCTGCAATGCCAGGGACAACGGCTTGGCACAAATCATAATTATAACTGAAGCAGAATATATTTAATTATATAATCTTAGGTATTCAAATTTAATTTCACAAAATTTACACATTAAACTGGAGTAATTGAAGAATTGCTGACAAAAAAGCTAGGAATGAGTGAATGAATGAATGAATGAATGAATGAATAGGAACCATTCGTAAATCTTGTTTTGCCATCGTTATCAGTTAATAATGAATGTGCTTAACGATTATCTCTATGCGATAAGATTTTTTTTTCTTCGCGTTCCTCTCTCTTAATTTTCTATTCTTGTAAAAGAAAAGGTTATTTAAAACTCGTTCAGTACAGTGATACAAGTTTTTCATCCTGTGACCCATGAGAAAATTCAGATGCTGTCACCTAGGGGGGCATTTGAGGCTTCCAGACTGTCAAAACATGGGCTCTGTGGGGAGCTCTCCAGGGTCCTGGACTGTTCCTGAAATCCTGATCAGTGAACCAGATCCTCGTGTCTCTCTTCTGACCTATTTGTCCTTGGTCTACCCTGAATCCTGCCCTTCTGATCGTCTGATTGTCTCAACGGTGTCTTGACTGGCAATTTAGTTCTCTGGATGAGTTCCCAACAAGCTTTAACTGTTAACTTTATGCTGATGCCTTCAGAATCTATAGAGCCAGTAATTTTCTCACACCCAAATTCATTTGTTCCATTTCTATTACCATTAGCCTTCATTAATTTATTTAACAAATACTAAACAGAAATGTAAAATTCAAAACTATGAAACTTACAGAATATAACACAGAACAAAATTTATGTGACTTGGGTTTGGCACTTTGTTTTTAGCTGCAAAACCAAAACCATGCTCCATGAATTAGAAAACTGTTCGGTTGAACTTTATGAAAATTATTTTAAAAATGAGAATAAAGCCAAGGATTGGGAGAAAATATTTGCAAAACACATATCTGGTGAAGGATTTATATCCAAAATACACAAAGAACTCTTAAAACTCGGCAATAAGAAAGCATACAACCTAATTTAAAAAAGGCAAAGGACCTATTCAGACACCTCACAAAGAATATATACAGATGGCAAATAAAACATGTCAAAGATGCTTGACATTCTGAAGTGAAAAATTAAAACAATGAGTTACTGCTACATACCTATTTGGATGGCTAAAAGCCAAAATACTGACAATATCAAATGCTGGTGAAGATGTAGAGCAACAGGAACTCTCATCATTGCTGGAGAATGGTAGAAACTTTGAAGGACAGTTTGGCAGTATCTTACAAAGCTAGATATAGTCTTAATATATGATCCAGCAATTACACTGTTAGGTATTTACCCAAATAAATATATACAAAAAAAAACTTGCACATGAATGTTTATTTCTGTTATATATGTTTGTAGTAAAATGAGAAGGAACCAACGTGTCCTTCAATAGGTGAATGGACAAACTGGTACATCCATACAATGGAATATTATTCAATGATTTAAAAAAATGAACTATGAAGCCATGAAAAGACACGGAGGAAACTTAAATGCATAATGCTAAGTGAAAGAAGCTAGTCTGAAAATGTTACAGACTGTGAGTTCAACAATATGATATCCTGGAAAAGGCAAAACTAAAGAGACAGGGAAAAATCAATAGTTGCCAGAAGTTAAGGAAGAGAGAAGAAGGAATGAAAAAGATGAGCACAGGGGATTTTTAGGGTGGTGAAACTATTCTGTATGATACTATAAATGGTGGTTTATGACATAATGTATTTATTAAAGCCCATAGAACTTTTTCACACAAAGAATGAAACAATGTAAATGATGGGTTTCATTTAATAATAAGGTTTCAGTATTATTATTGGTTTATTAATTATAACAAATGTATCGCATTAACAAATGTACCACATTAAAGCAACATAAGAGACAAAACTGGGGCAAAGGAGACAGGAATTATATGGTAACTCTCTGTACTACCTGCTCAATTTTTCTGTAAAACTAAAACTTTTAAAAGTTAAAATCTATTAATAATATTATTCAGTTTCTATTACATGTCAGCCATTGCACTAACAAGTGAGATTACTGGCTCTGTTGCCATTTACAACATAGTGTGTAGGGTGTTCACACTAATGAAATAGTGACACAAATAAGTTCATAAGTATACACTGTTGTGAATGAAAGCTTCATAGGTCTATGAGAGCTTATACATCATCTGGAGGGTTAGGGAAGCCTTCCCTAAGGAAGAGATATTAGAACTCTGATCTCAAAGATGAATAGCAATTAACTAGGTGTGTGGTTTGGTTTGTCTATTTTTCTCACAATACAGGGATTCACTCCTTTAATTTTTTTACTGAAAATGTCTGCAAAAGGGGAGCCACAAAGTGCAACCAAGAGTGAGGCTACAGACCGCTTTCTACCCTTGCTGCAGGCTGTTATGACACTCACATTAAGGATACCAGCACCCCACCACCAAACAGGACTCAGAATGTGAACATCCCCACCAACTGCATGATAGAGCAGGTGCCACCTGGGCTCATGGCAGTCAGGATGCAGATAGCCCCAGGCTCCACCAGCTCAGTTCCTCTCCTCCCTCCAAGGTAAATTCCTCAACAACCAAGCTAAAGGTTTTTCTTCCTCTTATGGCAGCCAGACCTGTGGTTGGAGAACCAGGTGGTGTTAACTGAAACCTATGAAATTTCTGGTTTTGATGGGATCACTGTATTCTCATGTAGGGAGCACCAGAAGTCCTGAAGACGCAGGGGCCTGCACTGCCTACTCCTCGCCTGTCAGGGAAGCAAAGCCAGGCTCCCACTTCACTGCTCCATTCAGCTGCACTGGGTACCATTATGCCTTTTGAAAAAGAGTCTATGTAAGGAGTGGATGACAGACAGGTGTATTTAGTGGCCTCACTTAATACTCCTGAACCATGGAGCCTCTGGATCTCACCCAGCTGCCAGCTCCCCACATCACTTACTAGTTCCTCTGTTAGAGTTAGGGTCAGAGTCGGGAGGTGTTAAGAGGAAAAGCATTAGTGACAAATGGTAAGTAAGGTCCTCTTGTGAGGTGCAATGTGTACACAACTGAAGGAGAGTCTGTGCAGCTTGAGCACAGAGTGCAAAGAGGAGAGTGCATAAGCTGAGACTAAAGAGACTGGTAGGAGCCACACTTCAGAGGACCCTATGGGTCATTAAAAAAAAAGTTCACATCTTTAACCTAAAATCAGTAGAAAGACCTCAAAGGATTTTCAGCAGGGAGTTGAAATAATTGCATTTGAAAAAGACCTCTCTGGCTCAAAAAAAAAAAAAAAAAGATTGTAAGGTTTCTCATCTTTAGCATTATTGACATTTGGGGATGAATACTTGTTGTGGGAGGCTGTCCTGTACACTGTAGGATGTTTAGCAACATCCCTGATATCTATACACTAGATGAAGTACACACCTTTTGAATTGGAACAACTAAAGTCTTCAGACATTGCCAAATGTCTTGAGGGGCCAAAATTATCCCTAGTCAAGAATCACTAAATTAGAGGAAAAGTGAAAGAGAATCGTGGGGACCATTTGGTGGTTTTTACAGTAGCCAAAGTAGAGAATATGATAGTTTAGACTCAAGGAGGTGGGAAGGGAAGGAAGTGGACTGATTAGGAATAAGGTTAGGGTTAGGGATTAGGGAAATGTTTACAAAGTAAAGTCAATGATATAGGTTGCTAAGTTGAAATGGGAGGAGAAAGCGAGAGAAATTAAAGAGAATGAGTGATTCTAACCTTAGCATATGGGTGGGTGAGGTGGTAGTACCATAAGTTTAGGATTTGGGTAGATCCTAGATTTTGAGCCAATGTGAAATTGTAGTCAGATTTTTGGAGGTGTTGGGGTATGTGAGGATAATTTTGCATGTAGAAAGAATATAAATTAAGAATGTAAAGGGTAGACTCTGGTAGTCAACTTACATTGATGGCCCCCAGTGAACTATGCCTCCTGGTATTCATGCCGTGGTATAGTTTCTCCACTTGAATCTGGGCTGGTTTTGTGAGCTTCAGCTAACAGAATGTGGCAAAAGCAACATCCTGGGATTTCTGAGCTCAGGTATTTAAAAGCAGCTTCCACATTTATGCTCTTGGGGAAGCCAGTGGCTATTTAAGAAGTCTACCCTGAGACCACCAAGCTGTGAGAAGCCCAGCCTTGCTATTTGGAGAGACCATGTGGAAGATGAGTGAGGTCCCTCACCAGTAGTCCCAGCTGAGCATCCAGTTGACAGTGCCAAGTTACCAACCATGTTAGTGATGCCCCTTGGAAGTGCATTCCCCAGCTCCAGTCCAACCATCCCAGCTGATACCATGTGGAGAGCTAATAAACTGTCCCCATTAAGCTCTGATCAAATTACAGAATCATGAGTAAATAAATTGTTGTTTTAAGCCAGTAAGTTTTGAGATGTTTTGCTATGTAGCAATAGATAATTGAAACAGCTGCTCTAAGGCTCAGTTTCTTCTACTGTAAATTAGAAATAATAATATACCTACCTCATATTTGTTGTAAGGATAAGTTAAATAATGCCTGGCACTAGAAGTACTCAGATATAGTTATTATTCTGGTAGGCACCAAAAAAGTGTTTGATGGTTGATAATATTGTTAATATTAACAGAGCAATTGTCACTTTCTCTGACTGCCCTATATTGAACAGAAACTCTCCATCATTCTCCTCCCCTTTTTACTTCATAGTCCTTATCACCCCTCAAAATCATATCTTTTATTATCTGTCTTCCATGCTGGAATATAAACTCTGTGAGACTTTTTGTTCATTGTGATATCCCCAGTGCCTAGAAGAATGCCCTATCACATAGATAATCAATAAATATTTGTTGAATAAGTAAAGGAGTAAATGCTGTTGGTTATACATGTCCATTTTTCACTAAGGAAATATTGAAAATTTCCTGTATTTTACCCAAGGCTTAAACTTATTCAGTTATCACTTCTCAGCGCAGCATATTTGATTGGTTAATTAGACAGTAAAACTACTTTGCTCTCCTATAAGGAAATCTTAGGGTACAAACAGTGCAAAAATAGGCAACTACAGTTGCAGAACAATATAAATTTGACATTTTAGACTAACTTAATTCGTTAAACTTTACAAGCTAATTCTTTAGTTTTTATTCCTCCAGCTGGTTCACACCTGTGTCCAAGATCTTTAAGATATTCAATTGGCTTTAAACTTCACCCTTTATTTCAGCCTAAAGCTCTCTTAGACACAACCACTCAGCGTTGAAACCTGCTTTGGCCAGGACACTATCAAGAACATTTCTTCCAGCACATACATCAATTTGACTCTTAAAATGCTTCTCTTCTACTCTTCTGCTCTCAAAACTTTTTAAAGGTTACAGCTAATAAATTTGATCAGATTAACCTGAAATCTGATCCAATATCTTTAGAAGTTCTCCATTTATTTTTCCTGGTTTACCTGCATTGATTTACATATCTAGAGTCTTAAGGACAAGCTTGTCAGCCACCTACCTATGCAAATATTGGGGGTGGGCATCGTCATCCATTGAGCCTAACAGACCTGTCTTTGTCCTAGGCAGGTGGCATAGGTCCTCATGTACTGGAGGATGTTATGATGCACATAGGACCACCACAAATCTCTGCAGACTGTATTCAGGAAATTGAATGGAATGTGGCAACTTACAAAGAGCTGCAGTGTTTGTGTGCTGGCCTTTCTTGCCAGTACATACAACCAGACTTGCTAATAAAGAACTTCTCTCTTAACTTTAAGTCTTCAGAGGATCTCGCCAGATTGTTCTGACTTTTGAGTTTTTCTGTTTTGTTTTGTTTTTTAAATTAAATTAAATTAATTTTTTTTAATAAATTTATTTGCTCTGGGTTTTGATCAAGTGTTTTAGATATAGTCTTTTGTCCATGTTAAATTGTTACTGGCACAAAAATTACTCAAAATTAATCAAAGACTTAAATGTAAGAGCTAAAACTATAAAACTCTTAGAAGAATACATTTCTGTGACCTTGGATTAGACAACGGCTTCTTAGATATGACATCAATAGCACAAACAAAGAAAAAAATAGATAAATTGGACTACATAAAAATGAAAAAAAATGTACTTCAAAGGATGCTATCAAAAAGTGAAAAGATAACCTGTAGGATAGGAGAAAATCATATATCTGATAAGGACTTTTATCCAGAATATGCAAAGAACCCTTATAACTCATAAAAAGACAAATAAGCTAATGAAGAATAGGCAAAGAATCTGAAAAGAAATTTCTCCAAAGAAAATTTATAAATGGTCAATAAGCACATCAAGTGATGTTCAATATCATTAGCCATCAGGCCCCTTTACTTCAACTGGAGACAACTCTGAAGGGCCATCCTAACTTCAGAACTTCCCATGGAGTCAGATGAGATGATGTGGTTACGTTGCAGCCAAATTCTCATTCTGCCCAATCTTTCTTTCTTTGCCTACCCCATAGGTGTTGATTTCGAGAGACTCCGTAATAAACTTTCTGCATGCTAATTTCCATCTCAGAGTCTGCTTCCAGAGAACTTAATCTGTGACAAACCCTCTGCTTTTAGCAAAAGTTCAGGTACCTAGTAGGGGCAGGTGTATGAGAGGCACTCATACATCTATAGGGATAAAAGGGTAGCCATACCAAGGACTATGGCTCAGTGGGTTTCTCATGTAAGCCAGAGTCAGAACATGCACGGTGTTTGTGCTATCACTCTTCTCTGGTGCCCAATGCAGAGGTGATCTTGGGGAGGAGGGACCCAATCTTCTGGGGTTTTCATCTACCACTAGGCTAGCTCTAATCTCCACTTTGATCGTAGTTACTGGATTAATGTCTTTTTTAACATTAGGAGCTTGTTAACATTAATTGAGTTAATAGTCGTTAAATCGACTATTTTATAAATAAATATTTTTTAAATTGCACTGTAGATTTATCGTCTTCATGTAATGTCTTGTCTTCATTAAGGCTTGATTAAAATATTTTACTCTTCATAAAAAAAAAAAAAACAAGGACTAGGGACACTAATAGATTTTGTCACTTTCATTTCTGCATGGTTTTGAAGTTAACACAGGGACTTTATTCCTAGGATTCAACACAGAACACATTTTTCCCTAAAAAGCCCAAGCCAGCTGGAGCGAGAAATGGAGACAATAAAACTTTCATAACCAGCGTATGTATCTCTGAGGGACAAAAGGGTGATCTAGGACAGGGGTTAAAGTAGAATGGGAATAGAGAAAAACCAGTGTAAAATAAGGAACTGCTTTTCCAAGCCCAAGGGGAAAAGTTGAGCTTGGCACAGGTCTGTGCTTATCTCCCAGGTTAGAGTAAAGTGGCAGGGATGTCTAGACAGGAGGTATCTAAAAGATATCTTTGTCATCTTTGATTTCTAGCATTTATCCAGGGTCATGTTACATGAGTGACTAGATATGAGATGAGCGAGCATGTTAATCCTCGCCATCGTACTCCAGAGTTCAGAACAGCATTTTACAAAAAGTGGTCTGAGGATGAAAAACTATATTTTTAGTCTTAAAAACTTCAAGTGCCACTTTCCTTTAAACAAGTCAGTCAGTTTCATCTGGGCCTTCCTTGATTTCATTATTTCCAGAGATGGAAGTATGCAGAATAGGGTGAACTATTTTCTTTTATTTTTTCTTTTATTTTTTATTTACTTGATATAATTTACATAACTTCCAATTTTACATATTTGACCCCTTTTATCCCATCTACCTTCCCCTTTTCCCCTCCCCTTACTTTCTGGTAACCACTCATCTATTGTCTATGTCTATGAGTCTCTGCTTGTTTGTCCTGTTTGTTTGTTGCTTTTAGGTTTATATCTGATATATAAGTGATATCATATGGTTTTTGATTTTTTCTGTCTGGCTTATTTTGCTTAGCATGATTATCTCAAGGTCCATCCATGTTAGTGTGGAATATTTTAGATGTGGATGTATCATAGTTTGTTCAAGGGTTTTCTATTTAGTTTTCAATTTAGTTTTCCATTTAATTTTTGGTGTTGCCCAATCTTTTATTGGTTTGTTGGCCATAACAGTTTGAGGATTACTATCTTAAAGGAGGAATGAATAATGACTTGCCGTTATTCTCTAAATATATTTTAAATACATGTCACTTTGCATTTGTTCATGCTGAAACTCATCTGACATGTTTTTGTTCCACTTCACTATCTTAACAACAGCTTCCTTTAATTTATTCTCATGAGTTTGAGTTTTCATCACAAAGGGATGTGTCATCTAGGCATTATATTTCCCCCTTTAAGTCTCATTTTTTATATCTGTAAAATAGGATAATAATATATAACTCATAGGATTGTTAGAAACATTAAGTAAGAACCTATGTAAAATGCCTAACATGATGTCTGATATATAGCGGTATTAGAAGAATGTAAATTCCTCTTCCTTCTCTTATTGGGTTCCTTGGCAATTGAATACTCCCACTGTTTTGTTTTTCGTTGTTAGAATAGGTCAAAACTCCTTGATGAACTATAGACATATTCAAGAGTTATTAGATCCAACAATATGTATATGAACATTCAGAATTAGATAATTACAATAATATTGACCTAATAGTTTCAGATCATCTTAGAGTCAGGTCAGTATATGTTATAACTAAGGTTAGGAATTAATATAGCAATTTATCAGGATATTGTCTCTCTTCAACTTTAGACGGGTTTTGATTAAAATACTCAACACAAAACTTTAATTATAATGATATCTAGAAATACATAAATAGTATTAATCATGTCTAAAAATAATCCTCTTGTATAATCCATGTGCTTTCCCTCTGATCTTTTTTTTTTTAAACTGGTGAAAAGTGTTATGATTATGGAAAAGCTATCAAAATTTTTAAAATGAGTTTTCTATCAATCACTTGTGGCTAGAATATTATTGTTTTGTAACTATTATGCCTTGGCTGCTATTAAAATTTATAAAAAGTTATAAACTGTAAAGATTTCTCATATCTTATGCTCATATTTTTAGATTGCATCTATAATTACAAGAAGTTTTGCTTTAAAATTGTTTAGTTTTGTTTTTGAATCTTCAGTCCTTGAAAAAATTTTAAGCAAGTTATATTATACCATGATTGAAAAGAAACATAGAAATGGAAAAGGAGTCCATAAATATCAGTCAACAGCCATAGTTGATAAATTTTGGGAACTCTAAGGCTATGTAACTTGTTTAAATTGAACTCTTTAGCCTCGGTTGATTTCACTGAGGAGTTTTGTCAAGTGAGTGATGAAAATTTCTATATAGAGCTCATTCTTACTTTTCTAAGCTTTCACTTTGACTGTGTAGTAAACTCAGTGTGGATGACAAGTATATTAGATTTTATAATAATGTGAAAATCATTGGGCTGCATTTTGTTTTAGAGCACCAACTGTTGTGGTATTTACTTTTGTTTGAATCAACTCTAGTGTTTAATGTCAAAACAATGCATTGGAACCAATAGCTCTTAGGGTAAAAATTATCCACGTACAGATGGTGTCAAGAATGATCATCGGTTAAACTCTAAATGTATAAATACCATAAGTACATGTTCAGAGCTGTGAATGGAATAAGGATTCCCATAGTATTAACCTACCTTCAACAAGCCATACAAATAAAGAGAGTGAAACATAATCTGTTCTATGCGTTTTTCCTAATCTCAATTGCTGTAACATGAGAAATGGTTTCTTAAATCATTTGAGGTAGAAACCCTCAACTGCTTTTAGAGCACAAAAGTCCATCAGTTTATAGCTGGAGGCTTCTCTCCCCATTCAGAATATTTGGTACTCTTATGGACAATAGTCCCACTGTTTAAGTTAATAGACTTTGTATTCTTGGGAGTAAAGGGCTTTTAAAACCATGACATGACTTTTGCTTTGGCTTTTATCCTTCTTTTATTTCTAAAAACTTCTGTAAAGGGTTTATTTTTTAATGTAACATTTTTATTATAATATAACATTAGATTTTTCCTCTGTATTTTCACAAAAGCAAAAAAAACACCAAAACTGTACAAGTCAGTAGTCTCTAACAGATGTTTTTTCAACTGCGAAGTATTGATGTTATTTCTGGAAAAATATTTTTAAAATATAAAACATAAAATAAAAAATACTCATAATAAAGGTAGAGATAAACACCATTAGTATTTTAGTATCCATATTCCCATATAAACTACTTCTTTTAAAAGGAAGAAAGAAATGTGACATCCATGGTTCATATTTAAATTGAAAGTAAAAAATACTAGAAGTGTGATTAGATGTATGTAAATTTTGTATAGTATCTATTTTGGAGACTAATGATAAATAGCTCCATGAAACTAGGATTGGAGACAGAAGGGGATAGATCTATAATTCCCATTCTCGAAAAAAGGGTCTACTGATATAAAAAAAAAATTTAAATATGACTAATTATAAAAGTATCACTATAAAGTACAATAAGAGATGAATAAACTCATCAAGATACATTTTTAAAGTGAGAAACAACATCAAGAAGCATTATTAAAAATGCTTAGAATTGTACAAACCAAAGAGTGAACCCTAATGTAAACTATGAACTTTAGTAAATAATAATATATCAATATTGGTTCATCAATTTTAATGCATGGACCACAACAATGCAAGATATTGATAATAGGGGAAACTGAGGGGGGGAGGGAATCTATGGGAACTCTGTCTGGTCTACTCAGTTTTTCTGTGAACCTTAAACTGCTCTAAAAAAGTCAATTAATTTTTAAAATAAAAAATAAAATAAAATAATGTGACTTCAAACCTCAATGTTTTTCTGATGGATTTCCATCTACATGTTTGCTGATTCCTTTTTTTTCTTCTGACCCCTTAAATAATAACCATGACACCTCTTCCTTAGCCCTTTTCCTATTTTCTAGTCTGTTCTTCTTAAACTAGTTCATCTACTTCTATACCTTTAACTATTACTTATCACCAATCACTTATTTCCTCCACTTCTTCCACTAAAAATACCCACTCGTTCTGTGTTCCCATCTTGGCTCTATCTCTATCATTTTCTACCCCACTTCCACTTCCTATTTTAGGCACATCAGATGCGTATGCTATGTTTTTACTTACTGCTCTGCCTTTTTTCATGCTGTTCCCTCTGCCTGGAATGTCCTTGCCTTCCATCTCATCTTTCTATATCTTATTCATCCTTTTAGGCTTATAGCAAGTGTGACTAGTTTTGTGAAGCCATTCCTGACTCGACCTTCATGTTATTGTTTATAATCACAACTGGGGCTTTTAAAAAAGAAAAATAAAACACTACATAGCCTGGTTTGTATTGTCATTAGTTGTATATTTTGCTGAATTCTTTCACTAATCTGTGACTTCCTGAGAGGTAGAAAGTAAGTATTACTCAACTTTGCATTGTTCTGTTACCAAATATGTACTAGGAATATAGAACAATAAGTACTCCAATTTGTGATAATCAGGCTTTGAGCAAAACTCCGACTTACTGCTTTCACAAGATACCAATGGAACTGAAACATTGATGGGATTGGTTGTCTGAAAGAAACTGCAAGTCCTGAAATGTTAAATTTGATATTTTAATGTTAATAGGCTTTTAGTGTTGAAAGTAATGTATATCTTGCTAAGTCATCAAGAAGCATCCAGCCTAAAACATAATAAAAATTTATAAAATAGAGAATTATACTTATAAAAACTTGTTGACACGAACAATGGCTGGTAATATAACTTTTAAAATACTATCAAAAGAAATCGAGTCTCAAATACTCCAGAAAAAGTAAAATTGGTGACTAAAATTTCATTAGTGTTTCTCTAGAACTTTTCAAGGGAAGGGTATCTGGATAACTCAATATGAGTATCTCATTTGGCATGAGAGCCACAGTCTTACATGAGACACCAAATATTCACAAAGAACATGAAAGAGGGATATCATAACATGGGTTTGGTTTGTTTTTTTTCCTAAGGACAGGAACTTTCATCACATCCTGAGTTTCTGGTCACTAACACACACACAAATAAAACTGAATATGCTGCAGCAATAATCAGCCAAGTATATTTTTAATTTAGAAGAATAGAAATATTTTAACTATTAGAGTTAATTAGCATATTTGGAAGTGGAGATGGAAAATATTCCAAAATAGAGTACAAAACCAATTACTTAAAATGCAGATAGATCCTAATAGAGGAGGGCCGGAGTAGAACTTCAAGATCAGCACCAGATACAGAGATAAGAAAACAGAGAACATGAACAAAAGCCAACAAAAAACTCTCCCTTCCTTCCTCCTTCCTCTAATAAAGGTTAATTTAGTGCTTATTATGTCCCAAGCACTGTGCTAGATGCTAGAGATATAGAAATCAAAAAGCCTTTATGAATCTTAGTGAAGAATAAAGTAAATAAACAATTGCAATACAATTTAGATGCTATAATAGAAGTAGGAAAAAAATTCAGTGACGGGGAAGAGCCCTTAAGTTTGCCCAGGGAAAAAAGAGAAGGAAAGTAAAATTAGTGTATGGGGTTTCTATTTCCAATGAGATAAAAATGTGAGGTGGCTGATGACAGCCAAGAAGTACACTTCTAACAGAGTGTTGTGTAAAGAAAAATGAGTAGGCCTGTCTTATTGGAACAAGGACTTTGTGTTGGGAATAGGGGAATATAAGGTTTGAAATATAGACAGGCAAAGAAAAGTTTGTACCTGGGGAGCAAGGGTCTGGGAAACTTAAAATAAAACTTCTCATTAATCTGTTAACCATGGTGAAAATGGGCACATGCCAGGAGATGCTTTCATCCTCCAGCCTGCTATGAGGGTTTTAGAAGCTGAGGTCCACATGGGGAGTATCAGGGAATAACAAAAGGTGTGAAAATCCCTAGAATCTTCCAGAGTAGACTCAAACCAGATAAATGGCTCTAGTCTCTTCTCTCCTCTCCTGCTCTCTCTCCTTAACCTATCCCCTTTGGCTCCCAAATGGAAGTAGTCCAAAAAATAAAGGAATCTCAGTTCTCATTGGTACAGAATATTAAATTAAAGAAGACTTTTTGTTTCCATTTATTGTTGGCAGAACCATGTATTCATTTTAGTATAACAAGTTTGAATATGTTATTCTTCAAAGGAAAAATTACTACAAACAATAAAAGAATTTAGTAAAAAATCAGGTCATAAAATCAGCATACAAAAGTCATTAGCTTTTTTTGTATAGAAACAAAAACCACTTAGAAGCTATAATAGAAGATCCCATTTACAAAGAAAAAAGAAAAGAAAATACCTAGTTATGAAGCAGAAATGTCCTAAACTTATATAAATCAGAAAATACTATTGAAAGATACAAAAAAAACTTGAACAAATAGAAAGACATATCATATTTTTGGATATAAAAACTCAACAGCATGAAAATGTCAGTTCTAAGTTATTAAATAAATTTAACTCAATTCCAATAAAAATACCTTAAGTTTAAAAAAAATGGAACTAGACATTGACTGTAATGTTCATTTGAAAGAACAAACAAGCATAATCAGGAAAAAAAACTAAAAAAGAGAGTTAATGAGAGAGGGAGCTAGCCTAATCAGATATAAGATCATATTACAAAGCCTCCATAATTAAAACAATGTGGTATTTCCACATGAGTAGGCAGATAAACGAATACAATAAGAAGTCCAGAAATAGACCCAAATGTATAAGAAAATTCAATAATTGATAAAGACAGTACTATGAATCAGTGGGTAAAATGTAGACTTTTAAACAAATGATGTAATAAGTAGATAATAAAAAAAAGATACAATTGGACTCACTTCCTATATCATATACCAGGAAAAATCCTAATGGGATAAAAATCTTTAATGTAAAAAGAAGAAATAAGTAAATTTCTCTATAATTTGGGAGTGGAGAAAATTTTCCTATCCAGAAGCAATAAAGAAAAGATTAATAAATTTGATTTTATAAAAAAATTTAATTACATGATAAAAACAGAATGAGCAAAATAAAAAGAAAAATCCCAAATTGGGGAAATTTTTGCAATACTTATCATAGAGAAGGAATTAATATCCTTAGTATATAAAAAGCTTCTGAAATACCAAAAATCCTATAGAGAAATTGAATGAGAGATATGGATAGAATTCACAAAAAAAAATGCAAATGTCTTTCAACCATATGAAAAGAGATGGGACACAATCTCACTCATAAGAAGAACAATACAACTCGAAACTACAGTGAAGTATGATTTCTCACCTATAAGATTGGCAAAATTTTCAAAAGTTTGACAACACTCTTTTGGTGCAGCTGTTGGAAAGTGGACACTTTTATATATTTCTTGTAGAAATGCAAAATGCTACAACCGTTAATGGCAGAGAAATTGGCAATATCTGGCAAAATTACATGTGTATTTAACTCAGAAGTCCCACTTCTAGAAATTTGTCCCAAACATACACTGGCAAATATAAGAAAAAAAGTTTGCATGAAGCTATTCATAACTACATTCTTCATATTATTAAAAGACTAGAAAAGAACCAACAGTCCACCCATAGGGGAATAGTTGAATAAGTTGTGATACTTTTACAAACTGCAGAGCTATAAAGCTGTAGAAAGAAATGAAAAACATCTTTATGTATTAGAATGGCATGGTAACCCGGATATATTGTTAAGTGAAAAAAAACAAGATGGAGAAAAGTGTTTTGGCATGCTACCATTTATCTCAGCAGGGGTAGGGAAAATGAATGTATATATACTTTTTTTTATATATTTTTAAACATGGAATAATAAATCACATAATTTTTTAAATGATTCCCTGTGGGAGAAAGGAATAGGGCAGGGGAGACAGAAATAAAAGATGTGTTTAATTATACCTTGCTTTTAGTTTAGACTCTGAAACTATGTATATATGTAATATAATTATAAAACAAAATGAAATTTTTTAAATCTCTAAAAATTGAAAGCAAAATGAAACAAAATAAATTTACCCACATATTCATTTGGTGACGTTATCATACAGACAGGAACTATTTTAAGTGACTTTAAAACACAGTAATTTCACTGTACATTTATATTGGGATATACTCTAAGGAAAAAAGAATTGCAAAAGGAAAAATAAACAAACAAAAAAAATTAAACTTATTCGGTATTCATATTGTTAATGGAGGTGTTGTTATGATCCTGAGATTATTGTGAGTGTATTGTGGGTTAAAACAAATAAGCAATTACACTGATATCACTGAGAACTGGGATTTTTGCCCTGAGAGAAAGGAGACATAAATATAAAAGAGGAAAACCCCTGCAATGCTGAATTTGAATTGCCGATACCACGGTGAACTTACAATGTATTTCATCATTAAATAGATATTTCCTATCTCTGCCCTCTGAAATGATCTATAAACGACAACAAACCAGAAGTAACGAACAACCCTAGTGCCCAGTTTGGAGGGTGTATATAGCATTTCCCACTATAGGAGGTCAAGAATCCTGGGAGAAATGGCTGATTCCATCTAAGGGAGAAAATGTAAAAGAAAAGCTTGGAATATTTTGTAATGCCAGAAAGCAAGAAGGCAATCAAAGACCACTGGTGTTATGTCAAAAGAACTCAGAATCCAACAGGCCAAAGATGGAATAGTTTAAGTATTAATAAATTACTAGTAAAGAAAATAATTGCGATGAGTTGAAAAATATAAACTTTATTTAAAATTCATGAGTTCATAATGCTTAGGAAAAATGATTTAGTCACATTAGAGAATTCTAGAGAAACAACCCTTTATTTTGTAAACCAACGAGTAAGGGTAAAAAAATCAAGCATTTATTCTATCTTTTCTATATGAACTCTACCAAATAACCAAATAGTTGGTGAGAGGAAATTTTTCATTACAGAAGTATTCTAGCTAATAATGCAGGACTGATAGAATTAGAATACCACCATTTCACAATTCATAATGAATTATGGTTATAGGCATTGATCATCAGTAGATGCTAAAATTACAAAAAGAAAGATCACCAGTCATTGCATATCTCTTGATGTAAGTGCCTAACACCACATATGAAGTAGTCTTTCCAAAAAACAAACAAAAACAGAAATACAACTCAATCTATTTCTCATCAAACCTAACTTAGATCTAAACCACCAATTTACAGGAAATAGAGAAGACAGAAGAATATATTAAGTGATACCACAGAGATAACTCAGCAAAATCCAGACTGTGGAAAACATGACAAAAAACATGGTTTCTCCAACAAATAAATTTCAAGTTGAGGGACAGGGAGGAAACCTATCGATTAAAAAAAACTTAAGAGACATAGCAACCAATTATAACGTATGGACATTTTTAGATCCTCATTCAAACAAATACTGTATACAACAAACTTTGTGAGACAATTAAAGATATTTGATACTAAATATTTGATGATATTAAGAAGTTGTTCAGTTTTAAGGTGTGATAATAGTTTTGCAATTATGTTTTTAGTCCATATCTTTTATTAAAATGTTTATAGATGAAACCATATGAAGTCTGAGATTTACTCCTAAGAAATGATAAGGGCAACAGGGGGATAGATTAAACAAGATTGTTCATGCGTTAGTTGATCATTACTGAATCTGAGCGATAAAGATTCTTTATTCTCTTCTCTCTACTTTTGTATTGCTTGAAATTTTTTATAATAAAAGGTTTAAAAATGTCACCACCTGGCATCAGAACTCCTCTTTGTTTGGGAAAACTTTTCATATCTTGGAGAGGTGAGATCCTGTGGGCTTGAAGAAGAGGAGTGAGGGAGTGTATTATTAATATCAGAGATATATGAGCACATTTGTTGATTGAGAGAGAGGCGCCAGTAGAGAGAGAGACCTTTAAATGCAGGGAATTGGCAATAGCTGATGGAGCAAGGGCTTATTTTATTAATAGGTTGAGCTCAACTAGTTCTCAAAAAAGTTTTAGAAATTAATTTCTCCCTAGCAAACATTTCTTTTAATATTCCATCCTTCAAAGACTTCATACACTATTGAAATATCAACTCTCTTAAACAAATGTCTTCTAAATCAATACTTCTGACTCTGCCTTTTGAGCATTTCCATTTACATATCCCTTTGTTTCCTCTAAGTTAACATGTCCACGAACTAACTCCTCTAACTGGACACCCTTCTGACTTCCCTACTTATGTCAATGGGGCCATAATTCCCAAAGTCACCACCTTGCTAATCGACCAGGTCTTCTTTATTCCTTCCTTTTCCCTGAATTCTCTAAATGTGACCCCCAGTCTCAGTCAACAAATTCAGAAAATTTTTTTCTAGGTCTCTTTCCTTTAGTTTTCTTTTTCATTCCTATTACCGTATCTCTATAACACAATTTGCAGATTATCCATTCTTTCCAACAACTACTTACTGAGCACTCACTAAGTACCAAGCACTATTGTAGATTTGGGGATATATCAATGAACAAAAGTACCACTTGCTGTTTTCATGGGTTTTTGCATTCTCATGGAACTCTCTAGAGATTCCTTTACCAAGGAGGGTGGGTCCTTAGTTACAATAACCCAACAACTGGAAGAGTCCTAAATCATCAGTCTTGGGCGATTTTCCCATCTTGATAGTTCAATTAAAATAGAAAATTTGACTCTACCAGATAAGAGGACAAAGTCCTCTGGCTCTACCCTGGTAGATCCTTGTATGACACTCTAGAGGAAGCAGTTGTTCAAATGCCTTCCTCTGAAAACCCCATTCAATTTTTAGACAATTGTATGAATCTCACACTCAGGCAACAGAAAACAAAATTGAAATGGCCCTTAAACATATAAAAAGATGTTATCATAAAATAATTGCAAATTAAAATTAACTGAAATAACATCCTGCACTTTTTAGATTACTAAAAAGCAAAAGTGTGAATACATGCTCTGTTGATGAGACTATGGAAATAAATAAACTATTGTTGGGAGTAAAAAATCCACAACTCCTCGAAGGGTGTTTGGAAGGCATTTCAATTGCATTTGTTCTTTGACCCAGCAATCTTACTTCTGGCAAGTCATCCTAAAAATGTATTTGCATTTATGCAAAATGACAAATTTACAAGGTTATTTGTTGTAGAGTTGTCTGTACTAGCCACGACTGGAAATAGCCCAAGTATCCATCTAAAACAAGGTTTCTCAGTCTCAGCACTAATTGACATTTTGGGACCAGATAAATTCTTTGCTGCAGGGGGTGTTCTGTGCATTATAGGATGTTCAGCAGCTTCCCTTGCTCCTACCCACTAGATGACAGTAGTATTCTTCCCCCAAACCAAAATGAGTACAGAAGTTGACAAGATGTCCCCTGGTGTTAGGGCTGGGGGTAGGACTGGACAAAATCTCTTCTACTTCCCTGTTGAAAACTGATTTATTGAACTAGTTAAATAAACAATGGTACATCCATATGTGGAATACCATGCAGCTGTAAAAATAATGAGGAGTTTTCAGTGTACTAATATGGGAAATTGATTGGACAATAAGAATATGGAAACAAGAGAAAAGGGAAGTTGTCGTTTTGATTAGTACAATGGTTCCTAGGAGAGACAGAGGGAAGCCTGTATCCCTATTATCCATAATACTTTTTAAAAGTGTATTTTAGATAACTTAAATTTTCAGCTGAGTATAAAGGCTATAATTTTCATCAAGGCTGTACTCAAGAAACATAGTGAAGCTATAAAAAGGGAGAGCAAAAAGGTCATTTTATGTTATAACAATATTTCTCATATAAATTAATTTTTTATAGAAAGTGTTTAAAAAGATATGAAATGTTAGAAGGTTAATTACACTTGCTTTTAACTTAGGATCTTGTGCTACTATAAAGAATTGCTCAGAGATCTGCTCTAGAATCTGTTCATAACTAGTTATGGAAATTATAAAATTATACTTGTCTAATGGTTTTTAATTTCCTTTTGAAAGTACTTTACTCTTTAAAGTCCTAAGCCAGAACAGAAGCAAGCTGCTGCTTTTATACTGCTGAGGATGTAAAACTATCCTCCAGTTGTGACTCAAATAAGAATAGCTACTTCATTGGAGAAAAAAAGATAAACTGCTGATAAAATGTCTATCACTGACATTGTCCCATAAAATTCCTCTCTGATTAATTTTGCAGCTGACCCTGAGATCTGTTTATTTCTTTATTCATTCAGCATCATGTTTGAATGCCTACTGTGCAACAGGCATTTTGTTAGGTGCTGAGAATAAATATAGTGATAGCCATAAATGAGATATTTTTTGCTTCCAAGGAATGAGGAAATTAGACCCTAAAAACCTCATACATATAGATTGTTATGGGAATACAGAGAGGAAGCACAGAGAAATTGGTTTATAGATTTGCTTTTTTTTCTTTCATTGCTCATATCATTTCTCATGATTATAATAACTATCTTGCTCTTTCATTGCCTATGTAAAATCTACCCTTCCTCCAGAACCCAGTTTAGGTTCTACAGAGTTCCACCTTCTTAGGGAAGTCTTCCTGGACCATCTCCAAGACATCATAAATGTAATATTTATCATTTATTGATCATATACTATGTGCTAGGCCCTATACGTGCAATACTTTTATTATCCTCACATCAACTCTTCGAAGAAGTGATTATTATGCCCACTTTACAAATGAAGAAATGAAACTTAGAAAGGTTAAATAACTTGCCCAGGTTCTTCCTCCTGCTAAGTGGCTTGGAGATTTGAAAAAAGGCCTGATTCCAGAGCCTGTACTCATAAATGCCTAATGGTCTACCATTGTGTTGCTCTGAACTCTCATAGCATTTGTCAACTGTATTATTCATTCAGTCATTCATAAAACATTAAGTATCTATCGTGTACCAGCCATAATAAATGACTTGTTTACTGCTTAGGCTATTGTTTGTTTGCTGGATTGTGGGTACCTGTGTGTAATTGTCTAGCCTTCTCAGCTTGATTGTAAACTTATGGTGAGGACTTTCAGGTAGGCTCCTCAAGGCCCCAGCTTGCATTTGACTTACATTCAGCTGATCCCTAAATCTTTTTTATTCTACCTTGAAATGCCTCTCAGATCTCTTTCTTCCTTTCCTTTCCCATTGCTCATGCCCTAACAAGACTTGCATCATTTTCTTCCGTGTTTATACCAACTAATCTCTGAGCCTTCATCTTCTTCTCTCTTCAAAGATTCTTCCTCTCTGCAACTTGGATTCGTCTGTCTAAGATATATATCTTACATCATTTCTCTCTTAAAACACCCCTCATTCCATAAGATAAAGGCAACATTCCTGAGTCTGTAGTTAGCCTAAGGTCAGTCAGAACTCTCTTTTCCTGTGCCTGCCTAATATACACCCACTAGTCCAGTCACATGTCCCCAAACAGAACATGTTCTTCCATTGCCCTGGGTCTTCTGCCATGCTTGTTCACATGGCGAGCTCCTTCCTTCTCATCCTTCAAAGACCAGTTCAAATGTTATAGATGTTAGTGCTGAAATTGAAAGCTCCTTCTGTGCTTCACTTTGTTCATACTTCCATGTTTTACTTGTTCACACTGTGATTTGTTCAGATATTGACTTACTTGTTTACTCCTTTTAGTTTGAAAAGAAAAGATTGTGGCTTCTTCCAATAAGTTCTATTGTAGAGCAGGCTCACCATATAAATAGGTGACAAATCAACAATGTTATTTAGATAAATAACATTTCTTTTATTCTTCTCTTTTTAAAATAGCATTTCTTTTTTACCTGTGCTTTCCCATTAGAGTTAGTCTACATATACCCAGAAAAAATTTTTAAAAACCCCAATGTGTATTGTTTGTTATATGTTTCTTTCTCATAAGATTTATTTTCCTTTCCCACTTCTATAATGACTGAGAACTCAGGAGTGTTATCCAAGGGTGTCTTGGAGACCATCTTTTCTCAATTTCCACCCATTCTATTAAATTCTGAGGTAATAAAGGAGCTTTCAGGCTTGTTCTTACTCTTAAGTCACAGAGCTAATTTTGATTCAGACTGATGTCCTAGTCTTCTTTTCATTTGGACTATTCACTGGTCAACTGTGATTTATTTTAATGGCAAACATTAGTCACAACAGAAAGACAAAATCAGATAAAGTCACTATAATGGCTTTTACCAAAAATTAAATTCTTTCTCCCCTATCTTCAATGGACAGAGGCACATGACAGCTTCAGGGGTGGGGAGGCAGTTTCCCTGGTCCTTATCAGCATGTCTTCTGTTTCCTGCTTATTTTAGGGAAAAGGCACTCTGTTGATCAGCCCTCAGGGAGTCAGTATTCTCATGAAGTTGACCAATGCTTACCCCAGAAGTTGGAGCACACTCTTCTGTGGAGAACTCCCTGTTCAGGACTAACTGTACTCTATGTATGAAAGTATTTTGGTGCTAATTACATTTTTTATATTATAATTTTGTTGAAATTAATGACCCAAGTATGACATGTATTTGATTTATACCATGCTATAGACCACTTAGGACAGAAACTATACTTTGGGCAGAGTAAATACCTAACAAATATTTCTTGAATTAAGTGAATTGAAACCAGGTCTAATAACATAATTTGAGAGCCCAGTAGGGGTGAAAAATAAAAATATAGGTCCCCTTTTTCAAAAAGGAGGGGACAAGTGACATAAAAAGTACTAAAAGATAATAGAAATAATTCAAATATCCATCAACTGATATTCGGTTAAATAAAAGTGGTATATCTATACAATGAAATATTATTTCATTTTGGAATATATTCCAAAAGGAACGAGGTACTGATACACGCTACAACATGAGTGAATCTTGAAAGCAATATGCTAAGTGAAAGAAGCCAGTCACAAAAAGACCAACCACATATTACATGATTCCACTCTTATTAAACATCCACGACAGAGAAATCTATAGAGATAGAAAGCAGTGGTTGCCTAGGGCTGACATGGGAGAGAGACCTGCAGGAGTGAGAGAAGGCATTTTCTTTTCGAATGATGAAAATGTTCTAAAACTGACTCTGGTAATAGGTGCACCTACCTGTGAAAATAATAAAAACCATCTAATGTGCATTTCTAATGGGTGAATATTATGGTATATGAACTGTATCTTAATAAAGTTGATTTTTTTTTAAAAGGCACTAAAATATAAAGTTTTTTCCTTTCTTCTGCGGTCTCCTTCTGAACTAACAATGGTATTTTTTTTGTTTTTTGTTTTGGATATTTAATGTCATTCTAAGTAAAGAAGAATTTAAATTATTAGCAAGAATTTTAATTTTACCTTTGTATTGTGCAATGCCAGTTTTAAATGCAAATACAAGAGCATTTAACTCATGTAGAATTACCAAAATTATATGATTCATTTATTGTAGCTCATACATGCCCATGAATTTCATTCTTACCAGAACAATGGAAAAGCTGCACAAAACTAACTCAACTGTTTTTATTTCACTTTTTAGATGCACACAATCCACCAGGACTACCTCCAGCTTACTGATGAATAAAGAAGAATTGAAAGGAAAAAATTATGGGGTACTATTTTTCCCTTTCCTTCTATGTCATCATGTTCGTGTAAGTGGTTGGCTAATACAGGGAAGTAACATGAGTAAGAAAGGATATAATAATGTTTCTTAGTCATTTGTGTTTTTTAAAACGCCATTGCTTGCTTTCTGCTTTCAAAGCAAGTGCTGATTTGAATGGAAAACATGGTCTCTCAGGGCTGTCAGGAATGCACTTATTTTTGGACATAACATGCTTACTTTGTACTTGCTTTGAATTTTACTGAGCTCTTGGATATTGCAGATCTACATTGGAATTCTGTGTTCCTGGGGCAAATCTAGAGAGTCACATGCAAATTTGGCAGCAAAGAAAAGGACACTCATATCTCCTCTGTTCATGTGCAGGCTTCATTGTTCCATCAGACTTTGCTCAAAAATGCACAAAGATAAAATTTTTAAGAATTTCAAGATGGAAACAGCAGAAGATTAAATCAAAAGTGTGGGGCACTTTTGAGGGTGAGCTCTGTGTAACTGCACTGGTTATACACCCATGAAGCCAACATTGATTTAAATATTTAATTTCTAAATGGTTTTAGATACATCTTTGGATAGGCAATACATCTGAGGACATGAAATTGCAGATTCTAATCTTTTTTCCAACTCAGTGATTCTGAGCAAATCATGTTTTATTCTTCAGGTTTTCAGATTTTGATTGGATGTTTTCATCTTTCCTTTCTACTGTCCTGGTCTAAAAAACTAAAAGAGTTAATAACATTTTGCTCGACAGTTCCAGATTCAGTTTAAAGAAAAGTTCAATGAAAATACATTCCATAATTACTTGGATGTCTAGGCATAAGACTAAGTGAGAAACAAATTACCCTGTTCCAAAGATTTTAACCTCCAAGAGGGGCTGTGGTTGACTGAATGAAAGAAGTGTTGAGCAGTTGGATCCTCTGGGGAGTATGGTTGTGTTTCTCTGGGGCACACATCTAGGGCATGCATTATGGTTGACTGAGGCATGCATCAAATAAACCAGGAAAAGTCTGAGAAAAAGCTCATCAGCCTCTCAACCCTCTTTCAGAGTAAATAAGTAGAAAGGTAGTTTGTAAATTACAATTGCAGGTGCTCAATGGTAAATTTTAAATAGCTTTTACTCACAGATAATTTAATGGCTTTAATAAATAAAGGTCATTTATACAGATTGCCTAAGAGATATATTTAAATAATAAGTTATTTATGCTACTTACTATTTAACTAGAAAAATACTTCCTTAGGGTTCATGTAGCTAAAGCATAGAACACTTCTATTATTTTATAACTATTACACAAATAGATCAAAAATATTTACTGAATGTAGAATGAGATGAAAGAATCTAGTTTTGAAGAAAAGCAGTGTAAGCTGGGGTGATGGGTTGTTAGATGCTTTTGAATGCAGTAAATTCTACTACCTATTAGTCTTTTAGGAAGAAAAACCATTAACTGATATTCTCCTTTTTAATCCAGTACTATATAATATGTAGGGGTTTCATATATAACCCTGGGACTCATGTAGTAATTCAAATTTTTTAATGGTGACATTACATTCAATTTTATTTTAGTAACATCATATTTAAGTGCTTTGAAGATTTAATTCTCAGAACACTGCATTTATAGTGTACACATGGTATTTGATTATCAATATATCCTATTCTCTGACCAAATACACTCTAGTAAGTAAAAAATTTATTTACTTAGTTTCTTGATTAAGATTTCTATACTTCTCTATGTAATACATCATCAAAACATATTTCAACTTAAAAAAAAAACTTTTCATCATTGTCAAATAAATATAATGAATTTATTTATTTTTTCCAGACCCCCTGCCCTTCCAAAGGGGTGAACAAAATTCACTTTTGTTGCCTTCTTGTGTTACAAGTCTGCTATTGAAACAATGTACTCTTTTTAAAACTACATGATACAAGTGTAAATTTTATCCCTGTGCAGATGGATGATACACTACCATTTGGTAAAAGGAGGTGGAGGCATGGGAAATACAACCCCAGACCAATTTTCATGGTATTGTTCAAGCATAGAACAATCTGAGAGCCCACCTGGGACCTTCTACATTAAAGAATACTCAGTGTGTGAAAAGATGCACCAACCTAACCTTTTAGAATGATGATGCATCCAACTTTATTTCTTAAAGAAAACCATTTAACAATATAACTGATGACAAAAAGAGATTTAATTTTTTTCTCTCTCAATTAAATTTTCTGGGCATAAAATTGTAGATTCAAAGCTTTTCCTACATCTAAGTATCCATTTCCTTTATTTGACTTAGATGAATTTCCAAGGTAGTTGACTCTATCTAGGGAACAACTTTATCGTGGTTGACATTAATCCAGGCTTTATTTAAAATATTCTTTATCTAAAAGAAGTAAGTCTATGTTGCCAATCTAAAAACCTGTAAAGGACCATTGCCAGCATTGATCCTCTGAGAACTGGGACGCTGCATTGGAAATAACAAAACCAAAAAGGGACAATTTTTCTTCTTCTTCTTCCACTTTTTTTTTTTTTAATCAACCATGTTGATAGATCAAGGAAATGCTATGATTGCAATGTTTCCTGATCAGAGCGCAGCAGTCGACAAAAATTTCCCATTGTTTCCTAATGGATAAGATGTTAAAGTGTAGGTAGGCTGATGGCATTGCAAGTGTCTTCATAGCTGATGGGACATTGTACCCAAAGGGTATTCCCTACAATTCTGGAGGGAATTTTTTACTAAAGTGTCCTGGGAAAGTTCTTGGACTTGCCCAATTCAAGATTTTTATCAGTAACTTAGATAATGGTTTTGAAGGGCTTTTTAAAAGGGTTTGTTTGTTCGTTTGTTTAAGCCTACAGCACCTGGTCTTCCTAGGTGGTCTCCCATCCAAATACTAACTAGGCCCGACCCTGTTTAGCTTCCAAGATCAGACAAGATCCAGCATGTTTAGTGAAGGGTTTTTTAAAAGCATAACTTGCTCAAAATCTTCACAAAAGACAAATATATAAAAGATAAAAATAGAATGGCTTTGGTGAAGGTAGGGAGTAAACAAAGACACTTCCACATGCCTATAGATCTTTCCAGAGCTCAGAGCTCTATTGACCCAGGTTAGAATACTACTTAACTTTTGTTGAGATTTACTATGTGCCAGGCATTGTGCTAAGAACTCTATAACCTATTATGTCGTATAATCTTCGCCACACCTTTCTATGAGAAAGAATCCCTTATTAGTTACATTTTACAGATAAAGAAACTACAAGTCAGGGCTGTTATTTAATAATCGCACATTGGTAAATAAAGAAGCCAGGCCTTAACCAGTTTTCCTGACTCCAAAGCCCATGCTAAATTTTAACTGCCACATTATTTAGCCTTCTATGAAAGTGTACACATTACAGGTGTCAAATGCTGGGCTGCGCAGATTGATGAGAGGAACAATAGTGGCATTGGGCTCAAAGCAGCCCAAACCCCCAAACACACCGTCCAGCCAAAGTACACTAGATTGATCTATATCTGCTTTCCCATCTTTTATCTCTGTCTCTTTTCTTCTTCTACCTCTCTTCCTTTCCCAGCTACTCGTCTGTGGCTTCTCTTTTTCTGCAGCATCACTTGATCAAATTTGGCTTTTTGTGGTTTAGCACAAGCTTCATCCTATAATGTTCTCGTTGCTTCTCTGACTGAATCTGACACTTACTTCTGCTTTCTAGGAGCCCACACATCTGTTTTCAGTTTTGTGATGCCCCAGGTGTGGCCACCAGAATGGCAGATGTGGGGCAACTGTTGTTGCTGTGAAAATTGAAAGAGTGAACATCAAATGCATTCTGTTCCTTTTACTTAGAATAGAAATAAAAGACACATCTCTTGAGGTGAAATTAAGTGCTCTAGTTCCCACACTGATATGTGAACTTCTTCCTTCCTAATAATTCGCTAGTTTGAGCAAAAGTATTTTAACATTGCTTTGAAAAGAAAAAAAATTGCTTATTCCATACTGGCATGTAGTCACTAAAGAAATACTTGTAAGAAATGTGAAGACTGCTTAATAATTCTTTCACAGCATGTATGTAGTTGTGTGTGCGTCTATACACACATATTCACATCTCATAGTTAACACCTCAAATGCAGTAAGCAATTCATATTTGTGTAGAAGCGAATATATAGAAAGAATCTTTCTGTAACAATCAACAAAAATGCATATGAAGAAAAATATGTGCTTTCAAGGAAAATTAGAAAAAGGATTTTCACTCTGATCCTTTTAAAGTTCTCGCCATGTTACGGTCCAAATGAACTATGAGTCCAAAGAATTTGGGTTGCTGCAGGAGCCTGGTTTTGGCTCTTATCACATCGGCCTTCTAAAAAGGAGCCTTATGGAGGACTAAGGAGATAAAGCAAGCAGACTATACCTACCTCTGTGTCATCCAGAGTTACTCATAACTTTCTGTCAAGTGATAATGTTCTTTCAAGCTGCTTCAGCTCCTGTGTCCACCATGACATCAAATATTTCTAGAATTCCTGAGCCCAGGGCAGTGCTTGCCTCTCTGGAGTAGGGAAGCACTGCCTGTTTGCCTGCCAAAGCCCCAGATTTGCTACTTTATGTTGGAGTTTCCGTTGAAAAAGTCAGTAACATTTCCAGAGCTAAGAACGAATTAAGAGAAAGATGCAGGAGTCAGGCAGTTGAAGATCAAAATAGCACCTTAATTTCTGATAAAGGCTAGTTCAAAGGATGTAGTTTAGCAGAATACCTGGACAAACTGACCCACACACTCACAGGCAGAGAAACAAGGAAGGAGCATGCTCACTTTCTTCAAAATTTACCAATCAGGTAATACACTCTGCCTGCCATAGGGTGGTGTGGAAGGAGGAATGGTCTGAGGTAAAAATACATACAGATTCCTGGCAGGGGCCAATGGCCTGACCAACTGGTCAGGGACACGAAAAGAAAAAAATTGGAAGATTGGAGACAAGGAACGTAGACATGTGAAAGGATATAGGGAGTAGGCACTGAGTATGAAGATTTTTGTACCATGTGTTAACGCCTGCCGAAAGCATCTACCACAGAAGTACTGAACAAAGCAGACAAAATTTCTAAGCTAGTTGATGTTAGCCAGCCATTGCCATTGTCAACCCTGGAACAGGTATGATGGGCACATAAATAAACTGGTTATCATGGAAGAAATGGAAGCTATGTAATGGCCCCAAAGCATGGAATTCTACTTCCCAGAGCCAGTCTAGCTATTGCTGCCTCTGAATGTTCAAACTATCAGTAACATAGACCAATGCTGGGGTCCTTGTGAGGAACTATTCCTTAAAGAGATCAGCTAAAGTGTCCCTTCCATCTCGGAAAAGCTAGTGGTTCATCCTTGGAAGGGATAGATACTAATTCTAGGTACAGATTGGAATTTGCCTGTTTGCAGAGGCATATCCAGCACAGTTTTCTGGGGCTTGTGGGAAGCTCGACCCACAGACATGAAATCCCATTCAGCACAGCCTCTGACCAAGGGATACATTTCACAGGGAAGATGTGAGAATGGGTCCATGATTCCATGTCTTGTTTGAACAGTGTGGTCAGAAAATAACTTAGGTTTTCCATTATCCATTTGGCATTACCTGAGTAGATATTGTGGAGTTGTTACATTTTTTCTTATAGCTGTTATGGGCTGAATTGTATCACCTGCAAAATTCATACATTGAAGTCTTAACCCCCAGTACTGCAGAATACGACTGCACTTGGAGATAGGGCCTTTAAAAAAGAAATTACGGAGAAATTAAGTCCTTAGGGTGGCCCTAATTCAATGTGACTGGTGTCCTTATAAAAAGAGATTATAACATGGACATGCACAGAGAAAAGACCATGTGAAGACACAGGGAGAAGATGGCCATCTACAAGCCAAGGAGAGAGGCTTCAGAAGGAAATCAACTATGTCAACACCTTGACCTGGGACTCTTCGCCTCCAGAACTGTGAAAAAATAAAATTTTTTTGAACTACCCAGTCTGTGGTATTCGTAATGATAGCCCTAACAAACAATTCACATGCCAAATTAACAAAAACTAGCATTTACACAGACATACCTTGGGTTCGGTTCTGGACCACCACAACAAAGTGAGTATCGCAATAGGGTGAGTTGTAATCTTTTTGCTCTTGGAAGATCTTGCCTTCAATTTGTAAAAAAATCGCAACATTTGTGAAGCACAATAAAACAAGGTGTGCCTGAGGGGGTTAACTACAGTTTACAAAGCACTCAAGGTTATATATCTTTATTGAATCTCATGACAGCTCTGTGAGGTGTTTAGTAGAGTGTTGTAATTTTCAGTTAGGAAACTGAGGACACCGGAATCCTGAAGATCACATAGTAAATGACAAAATTAAGTCTTAAACCCAAATATTGTGACTGCAACTCCCCTCTATCAAGTGGGCCCTTCTCTGGTTAAAAACTACTGGTAGCCAAATTCTTTACTTAAAATGGCACACAAGGTGCCTCTCATTGTGGCATGCCCTAACTTTCCTGTTTCATCTACTATCATTCTTCCCTTTCAGCCCATGCTTTTATCAATATGGAATTACTCACCACTCTTCACAGACCAAATGCACTTTACTCTCTCATGCCATTGTGTGAACTGTTTCTCCAGCTGGGATACTTTTGCTCCTTTATCAACTTGACAAATTACATTCTTCCAAACCCAGCTCAAATATCACCTTATCTGTGAATCCTACTGTGACTTTCTCTCCTCTGTGCTCTCATATTTTTGCATACATTTCTACAATCGTACTTATTTTATGAGATTGGGAAGCAAATTAACAGTGAAAAGGCCAAGGCTTTGGAGCCGGGCAGACATAGGGTCGAATCCTCACTCTGCCATGCTTCATTTAATCAAATAGCTTGTATTGAGTATGAATTAAATGAAACACACTGAGCCATGTTTCAGGAATACAAAGCTGACAAGGCTGTGCTTACTCTGAAAGAAATTCAATCCTAATGCAATCTAGTTGAAGATTCAAACAGTAAATTAAAATTTAGAGAGATGTGCACTGCTAGAGCTATGCACAGGGAGCACTAGGCAAGGGACTTACTGATCCTTCCCTAGCTCAAGGAAGACCTTTTAAAGGACAAACAGGAATTAGATAAAGTGGAACAGAAAATTTCAGGCAGAGGAGTTAAATACACAAATGAGGGTGAGAGAATAGCAAGGTAACTCCCTAAGCCTGTCTCCTCAACTGCCATAGGAAGAGATATACACGTACCTCTTAGGGTTGGTGGTGGATTAAATGACATATCATATGTAAATCACCTAGTAAAGTGCCTGACGTTGAATAAGCGTTCAAAATATTGCAGGCATGATTATTATGTTGCGGTTATTTCTATGTTTCTCTCTGTCCTGCTTGACCATGGGGTTCCTCGACAGCCAACAATAGTCTTATTCGCCTTAGTATCTTTAACTTCTGATGCTGTGCCTGGTACAAAGTGAGTGCCTGATACGTATTGTTGAATAAGCATATGAATGCATGAAGAACTCAGCGTGTGTTTCAGGATCTCATCTACTCTAAAACAAAGGTAAGAAGATTAAGAAAAGAATCAAAAAAACAATGGCAGCCTTAAAAAGTCCTTCAAATTTTTCAAAAACTTTCCCCTTTTCAGTTAATAGAACAAGTGGGGCTTCCTTCTGTGATTATTATCTCCTGGTTTGTCAGAAATTACCAAACCTGCGACCTTAAAAAACTCAGAGAGCGACAGATGTAGGATGAGTTGATTTTGATGTGAAAAAGAAGAATAATAACTGCAGGTCAGACCAAGTATAAATCCAAACCCCTTGATCTTTTCCCCTTCAACAATTATCAGTAATTTGTTACAAAGGATTTAAAACATATATTTAACTGAGAAGTTGCTCAATAATAGAAGACTTGAAGACAAAAATCTCAGGAACTCCCTCTTTTGCTCCTTGGCAAGTTCTAAGGGAAGATCCTGGGAATATAATGGAAAACATTGATTTAAAAATTTTATAAATATGTATATATAAATAGAAGCTTCTAGGTCTTCATTATAACCATTCTTTTCAGCACCTGATATATAAAATAGATATCAGTCTTCAAGGTCAGATTCTCTTGAAACAATTTCAAGCTATTAACTGTGAAAGTAATTAAATTGTAATTTAAGCATATTTTAAATAGGCTTACAAATATTTGTCCAGTCAAGCATTCCTAGAGGAGATGCTGTACTTTTAAATTAATCTTAAAGAGACTCTACCTGTATGTGTAATCTGAATTTATGCTCCAGATTACCAAATCCAGATTCTACTCTCTACTATTCAATCTATGTTCTTCAGTTTGCATGCAGATTCTGCTAAGCAGGTGGTTGTAGCTTGCAACTGACAACACTTACCAGCTGTGAAATTTATATATCTCTTTAATTACTTAATTGCTCTCAGTGCACTCAATTTGCAAGTCAAACCTCTCCCAAATGGTCCCAAAACTTCTTTACCTATGATAGATCATAGCGTCCCTTGGTAGAAAAATGAAATATCTGAATAATCTTACAGTTTTTTAATGTTTATAATTATTTATTAGAAAAAAATAACATGAGTATTTTCTCTTAGTTTCGGAGAGAAATAAAAAGTTATGTTCACTGCCAGGTCTTCTGCTAGTCCCTTAACATTCTTTCTGAAACTGAAATAAGGACAGTACCTCCCTTGATATTTATAATGAGTCCAGGATGACCAGAGAGGATCAAGGAAATATTAAGTGCTTCGTGGATGATGACTATATCATTACAAACTGTTCCCATGTCAATGGCATCTAAGGTAATAAATACAGGTGTTGTGAGTGTCACAGTCTCAGGAGGAGAGTCAGTGAAGGCTTTTCCGTCTACTCTCTCCTTACCTAAGAAATTGAATGTTTATTTTGAAAGGGTTTGTCTCATTCAGCTTCGTTGTTTTATGGATGAGGACAACGAGCTCTAGAAAATTCAAGTGGTTTGCCCAGCTAGTGAGTGATGGAGGGCAGATCCTTGTCTCCTTGGGCAGCATCTTGACCACTTGACCACCCGGCCTCCTTTGTCCCCGTTTGTTGCCATCAACTGCAGCCAAGAGAAAGGGCAGAACATAAATAAGCCTTTTGCACAAGGTACAGAAATAATTTTTTTCAACCAGAGATACCCAGGTGCTTTCTGCTTTAAGCCAAACCACATATGAAAATAGAAATTTACACGAGGCTAATTTACAGAGTGCTTCTTGATTTAATTTAAAGGGATTCACTATTGGATACCCCTAAATACCTAGCTCCCCTTCCAAATTTTAAAGTTGACTTATGCTGGCTCAGGAACACATCTGTTACATAAATTAAAGTGTTTATGCACTCAAACTGATTAGCAAGTGTTTTTAAAGTTTTTAACACTATGCCAGGTGTTATACAATTTTTTTTAAATAATAAGTACAATGTAAGTTGTGTTCCCTACTGACAAGGAACTTGCATCTTAGTTGTGGGCACAAGACAAGTTTAGGAAACGACTTGAAAACAAAGCAGTATACGACAAAGTGTTAAATTGTACAGAATGGAAAATTTATAGGACATGGATAATAAAGAAAAAATGACAAGGGAAAAACTTTGTGAGACTTAAACATCTCTGTACTAATTTTATTTGTATGATCTTTTTATTCACGGGCTAGCAAATGGAAATAGGTAAAAGCAATGCGAATGAAAAACTGTCCTTTTAAAACACTGCAGTCATTTGGCAGGTTTGTAAGAGTTTTGACGCCCCCTAGTGGCCAGTCATAATATATTGTTCATCAGCATTTCCGGTTCTGTAACAACTTTTGGTGCCAAAAACAATGGAAAAGAATTTAATTCAAAACTACTTTTCAAAGTTTCTTTGAATAATGAAGGCAACATAGTGTAGTGGTTAACATGTAATCTCTGGAACTAACTTGCCTCAATCCAAACACCAGCTTTGCCTTTTACTGGCTGTTTGAGTATGGGCAAGTGTCACTTAATCCTTTCATGTCTCAGTTGCCTGCCTCTAAAACAGTAAGAATAATAGTACTATAGAAATAATAGTATTTCTCATTGTTATGAGAAATAACAAAACTAATATTACAAAGTACTTAGAATAGTACCTATCACATAGTAAGCATAATATGAATGTTTGCTAAGTAAATTAGAACAAATTACAATAAAGATCATCCTTATCTATAAGTTATAGTGACAATAATTTATGTTTTTACTAACTTGGGAAAACTGTTTACCTTCTTGGGGCTTAAGATTCTTTAATAATAAATAATTATGTGTCAGGAAAATTTTTTAAATAGACTATTTATTTACCTATTTAGTTTATTATGACTTTCTTTTTAGAGCAAAAATTTTAAGTTAACAGCAAAATTGAGATTTCCCACATACCTCCTGCCCCTACCCAGACATAGTCTCCCTTGCTGTCAACACCTCTCACTATACAGAACATTTGTTACAACTGATGAACCTCTTGACACACCACTATCACCCAAAGTCCATAGTTCGTATTACAGTTCATTCTTAGTATTGTACATTCTATGAGTTTAGGTAAATGTATGATGACATGTACTCATCATTATGTATTTTCACTGCCCTCAGTGCTCCACCTCTTCCTCTTTCCCCTCCCCCAAGTCCCTGGCAACCACTAATCTTTTGACTGTCTCCATAGTTTGCCTTTTCCAGAATGTCACATAGTTGGAATTATACAGTATGTAGCCTTTTTCGATTGGCTTCTTTCACTTAGTAATATGTATTTAAGGGTCTTTCATGTCCTTTCATGGCTTAATAGCTCACTTCTTTTTAGTACCAAATAATATTTCATCATCTGGATGTACTATAACTTTTTATCTATCTACCTGTTAAAGGACATCTTGGTAGCTTCTGAGCTTTGTCATTACGAATAAAACTGTTATAAATATCTATGCGCATGTTTTTCTGTAAACTCCTTTTTAATTCCGTTGGCTAAATAACAAGAAGAATGATTGCTGGATCAGATAAGAATATATTTAGTTTCATAAGAAACCGCCAGACTGTCTTTCGAAGTGACTATACCATTTTGCAATCACCAGCAACAAATGAGAGTTTGTTCCTGTTGTTCCACATCTTTGCCAGCATTTGGGGTTGTCGTTGTAGATTTTTGACCATTCTTATAGGTGGGTAGTGGTGTCTCATTGTTGTTTTAAATTGTAATTCCCTGATGACAAATGATGTAGAGCATCTTTTCATTTGTTTATTTGCTGTCTGTATATCTTCTTTGGTCAGGTGTAGCTTTGTTTTTTAGAACAGTTTTAGAGTTATAGAAAAATTGAGAAGACAGTACATAGAATTTCCATATACCTTGCACCCAGTTTCTCCTATTATTTCTATCTTACATTAATATGGTACATTTATTACAATCTATGAACAAATATTGATACATTATTATTATCAACTAAAGTTCATAGTTTATTCAGATTTCCTTAGTTTTTACCAAATGTCCTCTTACTATTCTAGGATCTCATCCAGGTACCACATTATATTTACTTTTCATGTCTCCTAGGCTCCTCCTGACTGTGACAGGTTTTCAGACTTCCCTTGTTTTTGATGACCTTGACAGTTTTCAAGAGTACTGGTCAGGAATCTTGTAGAATGTCTCTCAATTGGAATTTGATGGTTTTCTCTTGATTAGATTGGAGTTATGGTATTTGGGGAAGAACACAGAGACAAAGTACCATTTTGATCACATCTTATATTATCAACATGATTTATGACTGTTGGGATTGACTTTGATCAGCTGGCTGATGTAGTTTTTGTCAAGTTTCTCCTGTGTAAGGTTATTCTATTTTCCCCTTCCCATAATCTTTGGTAGGAAGTCACTACGGTCCACTTAAGAAGTAGGGATTTATGCTCCCTCTACTTGAGGGCAGAGTATCTATATAAATTATTTGAAATTCTTCTGTATGGACAATTTGTCTCTTCTCTATTTGTTAACTTATTCAATTATTTATTTTTATTAGTAGTGACTTATTTATTTTATACTCTAGGTTATTATCAAATATTACTTTTATTTATTTATTTTTGCCCAGATTTTTCTACCTTTTCCTTTGTCATACACCATATCAATGTGATTTTTGTTTTAAATCCCAGACTTACTTTCTGGCATTACAAATTGCTCCAGGCTCATCATAAATATTTCCTGCCCCAGTCCTAGAATCAGCCATTTTGCCAAAAAGTCCTAGTTCTTTTTTTGGAGAATGATATTAAAAACCAAGATCTGGGTGCTAGGTGTGTTCACGCTAAGGGTGTCATTTCTTTTAGGACCTCTGGGTTAACAGACCAAAGAAATATTTGGGTACATACTGATTGGTATATATATACATATAGATATATTTCTATGCGTAACTATACAGATCTATATAAAGCTAAATATGAGTTCTTCCTGATGTATCCAACTCTAATTCATCACTACATGATTATTTTAGTCTCCTCTTCTTGCTTATCTATAAATTCTCACCCCAACAATGAGATACTCAGTTCCCACCATCTGCCATCCATTTACTCAATTGTTCAGTTCTAGTACACATGCATAGCAATATCAGAATGTTAACCCAAACCCCCAAATGAAACAACTTTATCAACTAAAATAGAGTTCTTCTATGCAATTTGCTTTGCCTTCAGTATTCCAGATTTCAATCATTTCCAATTTTACTCAAGATCGGCGCCTTTCCCCGCTACCTCCATCAGTGAAGTTGTTTCGTATATTTTTAATACAGTTAGATTCTCTTGTCATGGTCTGCTTTCCCCTTTCCCTTCTTGGAATTCTCTGACCTCCTAAATGATTTTATTTTAATTTTCATACATTAAAGCTCACTCTCTATGTTGTACAGTTCTATAGGTTTCAATAAATACATAATATCACAGACACTGTTAAAGTATTATGTAGTATAGTTTTGGCTCTCTCTGTGTCACCTGTACTTCACCTCTCCTCCCTTCCACTCCCAAGCCCTGGTAACCACTGTTTTTATTGTCTCTACAGTTTTGCCTTCTCCAGAATGTCATATAATTGAAGTCATATAGTGTGTAACCATTTCAGACTGGTTTATTTCACTTAGCAATATGCATTTAAGGTTTCTCCATATCTTTTTATGGCTTAATAGCTCATTTTTAAATCTATGAATAATATCCATTGAATATATGTATAATCTGTCCAGTCAAGCAATGCGTTAATAATTGAAAATGCTGATATAAAAAAGAAGTCATCCCTACTGGACTTCTGTGGAGAGCTTCACTGTCATTGGAGCTGGTGGCACATAAATCACAGCATGATATGAACTACATTACATGTATAAGCAGAGTGCTGTGGGCACAGTCAGGGAAAGTGGATGTCTATGCGGGAATGTGATGAAGTGTGAGAACAGAGAAAAGCTGGCATTGGTCTTGAGCCTTGAAGAAAAAGTAGGCACTTGAAGGGGAGAAGGAAGAAGGAAGATGATTAGTGAAAATGAACCTGCCAACAAGTATTGCAAGAAGGTGAGAGACACTGGCTTGGGTCTAGATAACAAGTGCATTTTTCTAATCTGCATGCATGACCTCAGAGTTGGATTTGAAGGTCAGGAGGAAGGCTCTTTGCAGTGCTCCTTTACTTGAATAATAACTTTGACAATAGCTCTCACTTTTCAAGCATCTACTACCATGTGCCAGGCACAGTGCTGTGCACTTCACACATATTTTTTCCACACGGAACTGGACTTGTGTGTGTGTAACACACATACCTGCAAAGATATGGAAGGACTCTATCATTCTTTCTGTTAAAAGCTGATACTACTGATGGTGATTGCTATTTAAGTGTGTGTGGGTGACTAAAGAGATGTTGCCTTATGCATATAAAGAAAGACTGCCCTTTAATGTCAGCTGCAGCTGCCATTTTCAGCCCTTCTTCACTCCAGCTCAGCTCTTCTTCTCTAAGCCCCAAAGGTTTAAAAAAACCGTCACGTTACCAATTGCTGCATCTATGGGAGTGGCTACCTCCTTTGTGTCTTATCCAGGGATCAGGCCTCGAGAGCACCTAATTTTCTTCTTTACCTCTAAGATTCTATATTTGCTCAAACAGTTCCAGAAATGAATGATAATAGGAACTGGGATCAGAACTGGAGAATACTAAGCTTTGCTTTTATGAATGTAGCAAAATGAGGTCAACTTTCTCTTGATTCTGTTCCACGTAAGTTTTCTGAAGAAAGTCAAAGCAAATCTGTTGATCTGCATTTAGGTTGCCTGCTTCCTACTCAGACAGTTAAGAACTAAACTTTTCTTTCTCATGTTGACTCTAAAATATATGGCAAGGCCTTGAGAGTGGGCCAACACTCCATGGAGACCATCAGAACAACACTGCTCTGGAAAAGAGGTCTCTAGGGCAAAGACTTATAAAAATGTGGAAACTGGAAGAGTAAGAGCTGCCTTAGTTCCAACTCTCTTCAATCATTATGACTTTTGGCACTGGAAGATGACATGTCAATTTATACCAAAAACCAAATTACCAGTTTGAGATAATCTTTGACAAAGACTTGGCAACCCTATTGACACTGCAGATCTTATTCATATTTCAGCCAATACAATCTGCCAGGAAATGTGTACTGAGTGACATATCGCATAGCTAAAAATAAAGCAGTGGTTAATTTGACACCCACTACTAGATGACAAAAATGGAACCTACCAAGTGACTCATAATTATTATTTCCAACATTTTGAATACTGGTAATTGAGCTTGCTGTATTCATTTCCTCAGATGTAAACTTTCCCAAAAGCTACACTCAGATTCGTTGTTGAATAAAATTTCAAGATCTAAGGAATTATAGAAATTAATAATTGCGCAAATATAAACATATGTCCTTATCTACATTTGGTTAGTTAGTTTTTAGTTTATGGTCCTTATAATTTTATAAGTCAGTATTGTAATCATCCCTTTCCTTTTAGGCAGAAAGTTATTTCAGTCATGTTAAATTAGAGTTAGTTATGTATACAACCAAGTCTGCTATTAGACTGAAGTATCCTAAGATGTGCGTTTCAAGTGTTTTTGTACCTTCCATATAGCAGAGGCTTCCAGTTATCCTCCAATATTCACAGTGCTATACCTCCCAGTTTTTAAGTGGGTCACACGGCCACTCAGAATAAAGACCACATTTCCTCAGCCTGCCTTACAGATGGGTGAGATGGATATGGCCCTGTAGCTAGGTCCAGACAAATAATACGTAAGCATAAGTAAGCATATAGCAATCTCCAGGAACCTTCCTTAATTTAACTTTCTTCTTCATTTCTTCCTTCTTCTTGCTGGCTAGCTGGTGGGTCCGATGACTAGAGGTGAGCAGCTATCTCGAAACATGAAGTGATCTTAGAAGAGAGGACAGGCCTGGCAGAGCAACTTCGTGGAGCGAAATCACCATGCTAATTCTGGCTTGCCTCATCCTGGACTTTTATGTAGGGTAAACTTCTATCTTGTTCAAGCCACTGTCACTTATAATTGAACATAATTCTAACCAATAAATCCTAGAATCTCTAGCATATCTTTACATATCACCAGAGCAGAATATATAGTAATAAAAGTTTATTGAATAAATGTTACAAATTTGGGAGTGTGCATTATTTTTGTTAGCCCAGAAATTCATGGGCAGAAACAGGAAAACAGTGAGGTCATCCTAAGGTCAGAGGGAAATGAGATCAAGGATCTCGAGCAACCAGGAGACCAACAATTGCCAGACAAATAAGGAAGAAAGGGTCAAAGCTAAGGCTTGAAAAAAAACATAACTCAGTCTGGGGGACCTGGAGGTGAGAGGAGTTTGAGAACATTTGTCTCTGGCTTAAAGGATAATGAGCAAGTAGCTCAAGGTCTATATCAGAAGTTCTCAATTTTGCTCCTCGGGGGACATTGACAATATCCAGAGACATTTTTGGTTGTCACAACTGGTTAGGGGAGGGGTGGCGCTGTGGGCACCTAGTAATAGAGGTCATAAATACTGCTAAAATCCTACCATGCACATGACAACAAAGAATTATCTGGTCCAAAATGTCAGTACTGCTGGAAGAAAACCTAGGCTAGTTCACTGTAGCTCTACAGGTTGGACTCCAAACTCCAGCTTCTCCTGGAGTTCAGACCAGAGATAATATGGATCATTTAGCCAGCTTGGATAATAGCTTGGAAACAGACAATCCAGACTTTCACGTTCAGTATCATTAAACAGACTTCGTGACTAAGCTGAGTACTTGCAAATTACTCCTAGAATATTAAATAGCTTATATCTCAAAGTTCCTTCCACAAATAAAGATAATTGTGCTCTACCTAGGGCTGAGACTGTGACATGCTCACAAGCCATTAAGGAGAGCATGGGATACAAAACAGATATATATCGGGGTCCTAAGATCTCAGATAAGGAAGCCCCCTCCTATTCCAAATGTGGGATGAGGAATGAAATTAATAAGTACCTTTTCCTTTGCTATATGTCATCTGCATACTAAATGTGGGGAATCGTCCCCACATTCCCAGGACCGGGGCTTGTGCAGCAGATCCACGCCAGAGTGGCTGAGAGGGCAAATCTGTTTTTGACCCTGCAGCTGACTTGCCGTTTGAACTGAAGTAACCCTCTGACTTTTCCAGGTACCTTTTTTTTTTTTACAGTATGAAAGTC
>NW_006441955.1:35963774-35984816 GCF_000325575.1 Pteropus alecto | reverse complement strand
AGAGCAAGTTGATTGAGCCTCTCTGGCTGCTAGGCCCTATGTGCATAAATCAGCTCACTTAAACCTCAGACTGTCTCTGTTGGCACTAAGATGACGGTATTGTGGAAATAAAGTCCTATTTACATTTCTGCATCTATGTTCACATATATACATTTATTTCTCACATTAATAATAATAAATATTTTCCACATTAATAATAATTACTTTTGTTTCTCAAAAACTTTTTTGCCCAACTGCATTAAATATGAATTGACTGATTAATATACACAAAGCATTATGCTTTGTTCTTGTGTTATGTGGTGCCTGCCCACAAAAGGCTTTCATTCCAGTGGGAAAGCAGACATTCACGCAAATAAATTGCAATGCAAGGTAGAAAGTCATATGCCTTAAAAAAGACATAAACAAAGTGTTATGGGTACATAGGGAATGGAATAATCAATGTGGTTGGAAGCAATAGGTTTAGTCACACATTAATTTGTTTTAAAAAGTAGTTAATGTACCACTGCTATATGCCAGACAGTCTACTAAACAACAGAGATTCGAAAATGAATCAATCCAAAGACCCCTTAGTTGAGTGGTTAAGAGATGTATATCAGGAAATGGCATTTGAGCACCATAGTGTTGAAAGTTGTGTCTAATCCCTTCAAAGGTCAGGGAAGGTGAGAAGTATTCCAGGCAAAGAGAAAGAATGAGCAAAAGCTCAGGAGGCCACATCAGCTTGCATCTCATCAGCCTCCATGTTCCGTGTCGCTACGCAAATCCTAATTCCCACCCATAACCACACTTGTTAGACTTTGGGTGGGGAGGGTGGCTTCTCCCTGAGTCTACTCTGTAATGAAAATCCTCCAAGAAGAGTTTTTGTTTTGTTTTGTTTGTTTTAGTTAATGAGTGTGCAATATTTCTCCCATTAGCAATTATCTAGATTGTTTCTGATTACAAATTATTAGTAAAATCATATAATGAACTTTCTTATACATGTGTCTTATGTGAATATTTCTATGGACTAAAGTTTTAAATTAGGGTAATAATAAGCTTATTTCAAGGATGAGTCACCATTGCTAGGGATCTCAGATTCCTAGGAAGATGAAGGGTATACGTGAGAGCATGAACCCCAAAGAAGAAAAGGAAGAAAAGGAAGATGGAAGTCTCTAAGACAAACTTCACCTGCCTCATAATTTTGTCTAATGGCAGCTCTGCCTATAAAGTCAAAACTGAGGTTGGCCAAAAAAGTCTTTACTGCTTCCAGTATTCTGCCTCATTTCTATCTGGATGTGCCAAGCACTACTACACTAAGCACTATTACACTAGCACCACTAACAGATAAGCAGAAGTGTCACCAAATTTTTAAGATGAATTATGGGAGAAAATGTTAACATTGAGGAAAATCTATCTATTAACTTTTTTCCTATGACTGAAAAAAATGAACTCTGTTTAATTTTAGCTCTTGAAGGTAAATGCTTTAAGAACCCTGGGTCTGATGCAAGCATCAGAACCTGCGTGGAAGTCCAGACTGTGTTACTCTTGTAGGTTCTGGTTAGCTAAATGGTGTGAAGAGAGCATTAGGACAGAGAAGAGAGGAATGTAAGGAAGCCGCCCCTGCTCAAAAAATACTCCTCCCACCCTTTTAAATTCTACCAGGAAAGTTCTGTCTTTTTAAAGAAATTTAGATATAATTCACATACCATAAAATTCACCATTCAAAAATGTACAATTCAGTGGCTTTTTAGTATATTTACAAGGTTGTACAACCATTGCCACTATCTAATTCCAGCACATTTTCATTACACTATAAAGAAGCCCTGAACCCATTCCCTGTCCATCTTCCTTCCTCCAGCCTCTAATCTACTTTAAGTCACGATGTTTTTGCTTATTCTGGACATTCACGTAAGAGAAGTCATACAATATGTAGCCTTCTCTCACTGGCTTCTTTCGGTTAACATTATGTTTTTAAGATTCATCCATGCTGTAATATTTATCAGTACTTCATTCCTTTTTTTATGGCCAAATAATATTCCAGTGTGTAGATATACCAATCTTTTAATCCATTCATCAACTGACGAACATTTGAGTTATTTCCATTTTTTAGCAATTATGAATAATGCTGCTATGAACACTTGTATACAAGTTTCTTTATGGGCATAGGTTTTCAGTTTTTTTGCTTACATACCCAGGAGTAGAATTGCTTGGTCATTAAAAGGTTTACTCTTAAGGCCAAGCCTCAAAAGAAGCTTTTTTTTCTTTAAAGAGACTTTATTCACAGCAAAATTCAAGGATTTCTCGTACAAAGATTTCTCTTATGCCCCTCGCCTCCCCGCATACATAGCATCCCTTCATTATTAACATTGGGAAGTTCTTAAATTATCCATCAATGTGAATTGTTTCTAGTAGCAAATCAGATTACTTTCTCCTAGCACCTTGGACAAGAATTTTATTTAGGAAGTAGGGGTTGGGGAAAGCATTGCTTTAGAAGTTAAGGGAATGTGGGGGAAAGTATTTACATTCTCATCTTAACAGAAACTGACCACAGCTGAATTAGACAAACAGGAGGATTTATTAGCAGCCTATCATAACTACAGAAGGGATGTAGCTGGAACTCAAGGATATCTGGAACCAGGAGATACAGTACCACTGTCTTTCTCATCTCTTTGCTTCTCTCAGCATGAAGCTTCATTCTCTCAGCATAGCTTCCTCGTAGCTGGGAGCAGAACTGTTAACTTTCTTTCCTCAGCTCTCATAGCTTTGCCACTAGACAAAGACCGATTTTTTTCCCCAAGCTCCAAGCCAAAAAACTTGAGAGTGGATGCTCGTTCAGTTGGCTTCTGATTTGACCCAGCTTTGACCAGGCTATGAAATACTCTGGTTGACTCAGTTTGGATCATGTATCTATAGAATGATACTTATCAAATTCAAAATAGTGGTTACTTCTGGGAATCATGAGTGATAACATTCATAATGGACTTTAGCATTAGTTTAATGTTCTAACTTAAAATATTTTGAATATGTATATACTTCTTTATATGTGTATGTGTGTATATATATATTATATATATATTACATATATATATGTGTGTATATATATGTGTGTGTGTGTGTATATATATATTATGGCCAGTTTTTTCCTCTTTATTCTCTTATTTATTTTTCAACTCACCCTCACTAAATAAAACATAATAGAAAAACAGAATTAATCATAAAAATGAAAGAATTAAACTATTGTTAAGAAGGCTTTTATTGAAATAAATTGATGGAATAGCTTAACCACTTTTTTCTGCAATGCTAACCTTACGTTCTTGTACTTTAAGTTCCTAGGCCTAGGATTTACCTTTTTAAAAAACCATTTTCTTTTTAATACAGTGGTGATGTTCTAAAAACCTGTGGGGAGGAAGATGTGAATATGACCTTGTGCCATGTCTCTACTTTCCAGAGTCATTTTAGATGCAGAACTGATTGCATATTATTTCTAACCAGCAAAGTGATTCAGTTCTTTGAAAGAATAGAATTTTAATGTCTCTTTCTATTAATATCTTGCATTTTTAATATGCTTGGTAGAGTGGATTAGTCGTAGAATCCACAAACTCTATGGTTAAATTTATTTGACCACAAAAGTCTTTGCCGGTTTTGGTAAATGCTCTGTTCCTTTTTTAGTACTCAGAATTTTAGCAATCATATGGCTGATATTGTCTGAGTTACAGAATTATCCAAGGCAAGGATTTATGTCTGCTTTGTTCATTGCTATATATTTCCCTAGTTCCTAGCACAATAAGTGGGTAGATAGAATGCCCTCAATAAATGTTTGTTAAGTAAATAAATGGATTTGATGAATTTAAGAAATCCTTACTTTGTGTAATTTGTGCTTAATTTAAGGCTTGGTCTACATTCTCTTCAAGTAAGAGCTTCTAACAATATACATAATAAAGTGCCAGGGAATTGGAGAGTGGACTAATCAGACTTGGGTCCCATGCTTGTTGGGGTGGCGGGGAGGCAGTATTAGGACTGGAGTGGAAGAGGAGCTAAAGAAGGGAAGTGCAGCTACCAAAAGAATAGGAGATAGAGTATTGGGGAGACAAAACCAATACTGTCTACATGGTAGTCCATGAACTCATCATAAACTATTCGATCGCATTAACAATTTCAGAAAGAAAACAAAAGGAGAAAGGAGAAAAAGCTAGGTATCATGGCAAGGGGCAGAAGGAGGTTGGAGGAACAGAAAGGAGGCCAGAATGAGTGAGGTAGAAAGCACTTGGAGATGGAGATGGCGAGGGAGATTGGGCAATAGATTAGGCCAGTGCAGCAGGCTGGCATGAAGAGCTAGGATTTTATTCTCAGTGTGGTAGAAGTGACATGACTCATTTACGTTTTTAAAAGATCATTCTGGAGAACGAACATGGAGAGATGGCAAGAGTAGAAGTCTGGGAACTAGTTAGGAGGTTATTTCAGTCATCTAGGCAAGCAATGCTGACGGCCAAGACCAGAATGATAGCAGACAAGGTAGCGAGATAAGTTACATTAACGAGACATTAAGTAACTATTTCACAAATAATTAGTCGTAATTGAGCTTTAAGCTAAAAAAGAAATTAATAAGGCAACTTGGTCTATGGTCTGAGGGGCAGGAGAGCTGTCAGGTAAGGTTTCTTTGAGCAAATGACATTCAAGCTACAACTGGAAGGATGAGTGAAGAGGGAGAGGAGAAGAAAAACTTCTAGCAGAAAGGATGCAGGTGGGAAGGCTTTGAGGCCAGAAAGAACACAGCTCATTCCAGGAACTGAAAGGAAGTCATTGTGGCTGGAGCAGAACAAGAGGAGCAGTTATGAAGCTGGTGGGGTCAGCAGAAGCCAGATCTTTTAGGGCCTTCTCAGCCTTATACACCTTGTAAGACTGTTGAGTTTTAGCCTAAAAGCACTAGGAAACCATAGAGGAATTTTAAGCCTTAGAAAAACATTACTCTTCCCTCGTTTAACATATATTTAATAAGCATCATCTATACGACTATCATCTATCTACATGATCAAATTTATAGTTTAGAAAAAGTACTTTGATTTCAATATGAGAAATGAATTCTTGCTCCCTCTTAGGAACAAGAATGTGTGCAGAGGACTAGTAGGTGGGCTTCTGAAGTAGACAGTGGGTGATGGTGGTGGTTTGCACCACGTAGTTGTCAATGGGCATAAAAGGAGCTGGATGATATGGAGATTGGTAGGTTGGAGGAGCAGGAATTTGGGAGAGGCTCAGAGATTGGGTACTGCACAATAAGCATTGGCAGATGGGGTTCAGCAAAATGTTGGGACATTGTATTAGATTCGAAGGAACATCTAGTTAGTCCCCTGCTTCTTATCCGATTAGTATCTTAGAATGTACTTAGAGGACTGTATAAAGCTTACAGAGTGATTAGCAGGAAACAGATGGCTTACTTAGGATGCTTCTAAGTGAACGTATCGCCAGCGCCGAGCTGATCAAGAAGGGAAGGTTTCGGTGGTGAGATGTCCAGCTGAAAGAATGCATGAGGAACTGACATGAGAATGAAACAGCAGGCACCTACTTTATTGTGGGGAGCACGCTTCTGTGCTAGGGAACTGCATGGGCTTTATATATGTCAGAGAACAATAGTTGCATTTTGCCACACATGCATGATACAATAAGCTGAGTAATACCTACATATTTTAGGCGCAGGCACCCTACTACATTAATGTCACATTCTAAATCCAGAGTCCTATCCTTAGCTGCGAGCCTGGATCATAGCCACCTGGGACCCACACTTATTTACAAAGGGTTGCTTATAAAGATGTGTGTGGGATATACGGAACCACAAAGAATAACCTTAGGTATCCAACTAGACAGAATAGGGGGAGAGAGCAGTTACCAGAACCCAGAAGGAGAAAGTCATATGGAGAAGGTCACCTTGACCTATAATCTTTGGTCAAGGGATTCACAAGGAAGAAGCCAAGGGAGTAGAAATTATTACTTTCTTCCCTCTCATCAGTTCACTGCCAAGAATCCCCATTGGTCAACCCCAACTAAAAGCCAGAGGGTTTGGAAACTCTGTGGTATATTCAGGTCACCCTCCAGATGCGAGTGCAAGGTGATGGGTGAAGAGCTACCTGGTGGAATAAACAGAATTCAATGCTGGAACTCAGCCAATCAAATTAACAATTGAAATTCTCTCCTCTTAGCCTGCATTGAAATAGGATTTCAAACATTTCAATTAGGAAACAAAAATGGAAGTATATTCACAACTGTTGGAGGAAGTCCCTCCACCCATTCTTATCAGGATATTTAGCTGTAAATTCTCATGAAAATAACCTTTTGGGATCTGCATCTTTTGCCACTCTTTTAGCAAGATCTTTTATATTACAGTTTGAAAAGTAAAGAGTTTTATGGTGAAATTCAAAGACATTCAGTTTGCATCCTGCTCCTGTGTGGGTTGTTTTCAAGGACCTAAGCAACTCCTTGGAGCTTAAAGGCATCAGAGCCAGGGAATGCTGGCCAGATAACAAAATTATTTTGCTGCATCATGAAACTGAGCTACCCAGGCCTTCTGCCTTTGTTTTCTCTATTGCCCAAGTTACAGCAAATTTGTTTTTCTAAGCACATTGTCTTTTTAAAATCCATGACAAATCATGGAAAAGTCATCACTCTTGCTTACAATTCAGAGTCAGCACATTTTCCATCTAAGACTTAGTAAAGAAGGTTAGCCAGGTATCTTATTTCTTTGCCCTCTAAAATGTTATGATCCTGGAACCGGCTTTTAATATTTGTCTTAATGGCTCTGGTTTCCACCGCAAGTTAACAATGATTATTTGTGGTCTGACAGTTCCCTTGGCATTACACCAAAAACAAGAGCAAGAAAGTACATTCTCAGCCAGAGGGGTTTAACATCTAAGCCAGGCATTAAGCTGTGAATCCAAATCTGCTTCTCTTCTATACCTCTTCTCTCCCTTGAGTGAAAATGTCATCTGGTAGATTCTTTGGTTTCCTAGCTCCAGAAAGCTATTTGAGCTCAGCAAATCCCAAAAATGTCACAGCATTTTCAAGTCAGTATAAATGTCGATCTGTTTTCTTAAGTAGAATATGTCTCCAAGTTAAAAGAAATGAAGTATATTTTTCTCTACGTAGAAAGTTGGTTATCAAATATTGTCTTAGGGCAGAGCTGCAGCCTGAGATTAGTAATGTAGAATGATCAATGGCAGGTTGTGAGATGCATACAAAGAAAGTAGAAAGCTATCGCTTCTCCCCCTTACTCTTCTTCCTCCAGTTCTGTGCCTACCATCCCAGCTCCACCTATATCTTACCCACCTTTAGAAAGAAGAGAACAACAGGAAGGGGAGGGAAGGGGAAAGCTATATAAAGAACTTGGGAAAGCTTGGTTTCGGACCACTTTAACTACCAACATTCAATAATCACAAAAAAAGTTTCAATTATAAGCCCTGGAAGCTAAAGACAACTTAATTTTGCCTTTAGTTTTAAAATTTAAGACTAGGGAGTGGAAAATGCTATTTAACAAAACTAAAATTTAATTTAAATAATCCAGTTCTAAAGTATAATCATTTAAGGGTAAGAGATAATAGAGAAAGACAGGAGAATGAAGAAGTAGAGGGAATAATAGAGAAATGACCTCAATAATTATCAAATTCCTGAGAAGCACAGATTTAATGTATTCATATTAGTGATAATATGGTAATACCATTTTTTACATTTAAAATTTTTATTTATTTTTATTTTTTTGCATTAAAAATTTTTTAATTTATAATTCTTTAAATATAACATATTTTCCTTTTAACAGTTAATTTAGATTATTTTCAAAGTAAATTATTTTAAATTAAAAAAATTTTAACAAAAATTTATGTATTTAAGGTGTACAACATAATGATTTAATATACATAGTGAAATGAGTATAAGTCAAGCTAGTTAACATACCATCTCCTCGCATATTTTCCACAGTTTTGTATAATAAGTGCGCCTGAAATCTACACTCCTAGCGTATATCCAGTGTTCAGCACATTATTTTTAAGGATCCCCAGACTTATTCCTGCTACGTAACTATTAATTTGAATCTTTTGACCAATATCTCCCCATTCCTACCTACCCTCCAACCCCGCCCTGCCCCAGCCCCTGGTAACCACTGTTCTAATCTCTGCTTCTATGAGTTCAATGTTTTTTTTGTTTAGATTCCACATGTAAGTGAGATAACACAGTGTTTATCTTTCTCTGCCTGGCTCATTTCATTTCATAATGTCCTCCAGGTTTATCCTGATAGAATCTCATTCTCTGCCCACACACTCCTCTCCAGCCTGTTACAAACCTATTTCCTCATTCCCAGAGCCTGTTTAGTTTCTAAACTGACCTTCAAAATCTACATTATCCTAATTTCTATCGGCCTGGCTTATAATTAATAATTCTTTGCTTTGTATCTGTCCCTAATATTTGTGGGTACCTGGATAAAACATTTATTGCTGACTCATTGTCCAGTTTAATAAGATCCTTGTCTTTTTCTGAGCAATGAATCTAGCCGACTCACCCAAGTCTTAGGCACATCTGAGTTTGGATCTTACACTGCCAAATTACCAGCTGTATGATTTTGGTTAAGTTACCTAACTACTCTGAATTTAAATTTTCTTATTTGTCAGATGTAGGCATTGGGTCATTGTGAGGATTATTTGAGACTTCATATGTAAAACAAATAGCATAATATCTAGCAGGTAGATACTTTTTAATCTTTTTTTCCAACCCATCCAGTAGGAAAAAAAGTGAGGGAAGAAGCTATGGTTTCACGGATGCCTAGATTTCTGTTTTATGTCTCACCAAGAAGAGAAATAGGATTCTCTGGGCTTATGAGCAATTTAATAGCTAAAGTTTCTGGCAACAGATGAGTCTCCTAGTTTTAATCCCCAAATTAAGAATCACAAGAAAAGCAGCAGCGTCTGCAGGATCAATGGCATTATTCAACACTCGTGGAATATTTCAGTCAAATCTCCGTAGTGATTTTTTTTGCAGGCCTTTTCTTTTTTTGCTTGGCAAACTATCCTGCCCTAATTTTTAGAAAGGGAATTGGATAGGAAAAGGAAAACTCTGAATATTAATCAGCTCCCATTTTTATAAATAGTAAAGAGAATCGAAACTGCCTGATGAAATCAATCCATTAAAAATTCTCTTTCATAAAAGCAAAAAGGATTCTAAAAAGGTGAAAAAAAGAAATAATCTTTTTTTTCAAGCATTGAGAATGATAACAGAAAAACAATAGACAACTAATAAGAATAAATATGGTTAAGAAAGCTGTTTTATAAAGTATAAACCAGTAATTGAAGATTATAAAGTATAAACTAGGCAAAGTAATAAATAATAAGTGTGATTAAGGCACTAATATTAAAAAAAAATAAGTGGCTATTATAAATAAGTTCTGTCTTAGGAAAAACACTCAGTGATAAGCTGTGGAAATAATCTCATGATATATGGGTAGATCTGCTGGATTATGAGCACCTGGGGAAGGCAGGGAAGCATGTAATGGAAAAGAGGCATCTTGATAGCCTGGCGTCTTTCTAGCTGTCCTATGCAAAGATATTCCAGGCACAGGATCTAGGAGTTATCGAGCCAAGCTTGCTCATATTCTGTACTCATCTGGATCTCTCCAGAGTGTCTGGGACTTGGAATGATGAGGACAATATGCACCTTCGCCCTTTCTCACAATCCCAGGGCTTTTCCCAACCCCCTATCCCTGCGCCAGTCCTGGGCCAGAAAAAGTGGCTGACCAAGTGAAAAAGGCAGGGGTCTATCCAGCTCCTGATGCTGCAGGGTCAAGAAATTATGCAAAATCTGTCTATCTATGATTGCCTCATAAAGGGTCATAAATTTCAGTTTGCCTCAGGCTTCCATTCCACCTGATTTTAACCCATTGTATAATTCTCTAGGCAGTTAGCCTAACTTCCCACAGCGCTAAGGAACGAGTCAGAACCACTCTGTTCCAAATAATGACAGAGGACACAGTCCTACCCAATTTGAGCATGTGGCCCTAGGAATAGCCTAAAACCAAACCCTGGTGTCACTGTACTGAAGACAAAAGGCAGGAAAGATTACATTGTCAGGTCAGTAACAATCAAAGCTTACTTTCCTGCCTCTTCTGTGTTTTGTTTTCCAAGTAATCTTCTTTATTAGGCAATATTAATGGTGAGGCAAGGAGGTATAGAGATTCTAGAAGAGGAGAACACAGCAGTAGGCAGCTGAGAAGAGAGACACTATAACTATCAAGTCCCTTGCTTCTTAGCTCTCGCTTCTAAATACATCTCCATTCCTCCAGAAAAATTAAGGCCCAGTTTGCAGAGCATCTAGGTTTCATAGGTTCAGACATTCTCTCCTATAGACCCAATGAGGTTTAAAAATGGTCTTAGCAGCTCCCCTGCCGAGAGGAGCCCTGAATGCTACAATGACATGAGCCCCCGAAAGCCTGGTGAACAGAGCTAAATCTCCTTCTGTATCCCTTCTTTCTGGGTCAAATGGCTTTTCCATCTTTACACTAGCACTGCAGAAGATATCTACCTTGAGCCCCAGCTAAAAGCCAAGGTCCTACCTTCCCACTTCATTCCAACTATCCCATTTCTTAGGAGCTGGGCCCCATTCACATTGCTCCTCCCTTAATTTTGAATAAATTACCTTGAATGACACTACTCTGCTTAGAATTTATGGGAGTACATGTTAAGATCAGTGAATACTGGAAACACAGCCTTACTTTTTTTAAAAAACTGTAAAATAAGGTCCTTGATTAAAAGCAGTGTTGTATGCTGGTGAATGAGGCATTAAGTAGGTGTGTATAATATTTCTGGAAGATAATGGTTGTCAAGAAAGACAGATTATCTAGAATAAATTTCTATTCCAATGAGGATAAATTAACGAATTTGGTAATTTATAAATTACCAAATTAGTAATAGCAATAGAAGAGGGGCAATGTATTTTTTGAGCATAGTAAAGAATGGAGAGTTCAAGGGCAGGTTAACATTCATCAGTGGTAGTAGCCAGGTCAGCCTGTAGGTTGTTGAACGGAACCCCGTATTAATAATAATCTCCATTAATAATCTCCATTCCCGACACATTTCCATGAGGCTATTATGCAAATATTGAATTGTTTGGGGAAAGAATCTGAGAGTCACAAAATGGGTAATTTTGTCCACCTGATTATTCAGAGTACCTTCTACTGCAAAAGCTATTTGATGAGCATTCACAGGGGACATACATATTCTCACATTCTGAGATCATGCCAAGATTACATCATCCTCCCTAAACATCCAGCTACTGATCCCCTAGTGTTTTACTCTTCCTTCCAAGTTTTGGAACATGTGACCAAACCTTTAGCTCCTGCCCTTGAATTTATATAAATCTGTATTTCGGTTACTCTTTTTCTTGGCAAATGGATCATAAGATATGCTGGTCAAAGGTATGCCCACTGGGAGGATTTCTATTACTCACTGTCTTTTCAGGACACACCTAATTGGACTGTCACAGCAGTTCAGTTTTGACTAGCAATGTCATACTATGGAGAGCCATCTGTAACCCAGACTTGAATTTCTTTTTCCTTTGTTGGTTGATCATAGGGAACTTCTCATGAGGATATAGGTGTGAAGCGAGTGTGAAAGGAATAGGCATACTGCAAGGGAGAAACTACTCATGCAACTTACTTGGGCCTTCAGAAGTGACTTAAATCTGATCTTATATATGCCATTTCTCCTTTATGGTGGAATGCTAGGCTCACTAAATTTGTAATTTGGTGGCTCTGACAACTGTCAGTTAAGATGGGCAACTCACTTTATATTGGATGTCCTGTGGTCAGGTAGATGTCCCTGGATGCCTTGGTAAGACACATGCATTCCAGAATTGGGAGAAAAACCCCATGAAGATTCTGAGACCAGCTACTTGAGTGTGTTTTTTAGAAGTCCAGAAGTTAGAGGCTTGCCAGAATAACCTCTCTAAAGTGAAATACAAATTGCAGCATTTCTCATCTTCCCCATAAAGAAAGAAGCACAGAGCCTGGAAGTCTCTTTGGGTTCTGGAGGCAACATAGTCCACACTTAGGAATATTGTTCCTGCACATACACTGAGTGACATGGAAGGCTATGAAGGAATTTGGAGCAGGAAAGGGCAGTCAGCAGGTCCAAAATGTGGTGCAATCAACCTTGCCACTTGGGTTATATGATCCAACAGGCTCTATAGTGTTGGAGGTGTCAGTGATGGCAAAAAATGCAGTAAGGGTCTATGGAGAGCCTCGATAGGAGAGTCACAAGGCTGGTCCCTGAGATTTTGGGAAAAGGTCATGCCATTCACAGCAGAAAATTATATATCATTTGGAAAACAGTTCTTGGCAAGTTACAGAGGGCAAGTTAGTCTGGTAGAGGGAGAATGCTCTACTATGGGACATAAATGACCCATGTGTCTAGAACTTCCCATTATGAGCTATGTTGTGTCAAGTCTACCAAGTCAGAAAGTTGGGTGGGCCCAGTGGCAGTCCTTCACAAGATGAAAATGGTGTATTAGGATCAAGTTTAAGCAGGACCAGAGGGCACAAGTAAGCTGTATGAGCAAGTAGTTTAAACCTTCATGTTACCCATCACAGCTGCACTAGTTTCTCTCTCATGGCCTGTACCTATGGCCTTGTGGAGGGTCCCAACGACCAATTAAAGCTCCAGATTCATTTATAGATGATTTAACTCATTAAGTGCGTATAGACTAAAAATGAATGACTGCATTGCAGCCACATTCAGAGATGGTCCTGGAAACTGTGGAGAGATAAAATCTTCCCAAAGAACTGAGTTAGAAACAAACTACCTGGTCATCTGCTCTGGCAGAAGAACAAATGGTCTGAGGTAAGAATACATATAGATTCCTGGGTTGCGGGCAATGGCTTGGCTGTCTGGTTGGAGGCTTGGAATGAAAAGGACTGAAAGACCAGAGGGAAAAAGGTCTGGGTAGAGAAATGTGTATTCAATGTGAGAGTAAGTACAAAGCGTGAAGATCTTTGTATCACATGTTAACTTCCACCAGAAACTATTCACCAGACACTAAATGAAGAAGTAGACAAGATGGCTCAGCCAATTGATATTAACCAGATTCCATCACTGGCAATCCCAGAGCCGACATGATGAACATATAAATGGAATGATCATGTGCCAGAGATGGAGGTTTCACATGGGCCCAACTGCATAGACTCACATTTAGCAAGACCAATCTAGTTACCAATGCCTCTGAACGTCTAACTTGTCAGCAATAGATACCAACACTAAGCCCCCAATAACATTATTCCTCAAGGAAATCATCCTGGACATTAGAATGCTCCTTTTCTTAAAAAGGTAGTGGTTCTCTCTCATAAGATAATACCTATTACAGGTATGAGTTTGCCTTTCCTGCCCACGGAGCCTCAGCCAGGACTACTATTCAGAGGCTTATGAAATGCTTGCTCTATAGGCATAGAATCCCACACAGCATAATATCTGATCAGGGGACCTGTTTTAGAGCAAAGGTGCAGGCATAGACCTATGACTATAGTTTCTACTGATCACATACCACACCATTCAGCTGCAGCCAAAATGACCTTCCTAAAGGGGCAACTGAAGTACCAACTAAGTCTGTCTGTCTGCTTGTTTGTCTGTCTGTATTGTTGTTAGAGTAACATACCAAAAATGCTAGCAGTGATTATTTCAATATGGTGGTTTTTATTTTCTTCTTTTTGCCGATCTGTATTTTCTACGGTTTCTGAATGTATTAGTGTTAAATTAAAGGGGGAAAAATAAAAAAAACTCCTGTTTTTGTTTTTGTTTTTGTTTTCTATCGCTCTAGAAAAGAGTCCTTTAACATCTGAGCCCCAAAATCTTTGCCTTTTCTCTCTTGAATTCTCTAAAAACTTTGCGGCTCTTCGTCACCAAAAAAACCCTACGGAACTTCCCTAGAACCACAGAACTACTCACTTCTCTGCAACCACTTACCACAGAAATCTGCATTGCTGAAGCATTTTGTCCCCCATTGTCCATGAAACCTCTGAACCTGTCATTGTTTTTTTTTTTTATCAATGTTCTAAAAACTATTTATAGAATCTGGCAAAGAAATTTACCTTGGTACTTTCTGAGTTCTAGAAACGTGCTATAGTTTATCTCAAGTCCCAGAAACTCCTATTTCACAGTGAATCTGTATTAATTATCTATGGCTGCATAATAAATCAGTCCCGAAATTAGCAGTTAAAGCAACATTTATTACCTTACACAGTTTTCAAAGGCCAGAATCCAGGAACAGCTTAGCAGGGTGGATCCAGTTTACCATCTCTTATGGATTTGCAGTCAAGATGTCATTTGAAGCCTTGAATGGAGCTGAGGATCATCTTCCAAGACTGAACGTTGGCTCAGTTCCTTGTAGAGTCGACCTTTCCTTGCAATGTGGCAGCTGATTTCCCCCAGAATAAGTCATCCGAGAGAGAGTAACCTAGACAGAAGCCGTAACTGCAACATCTTTTATGGCCTAGTCCTGGAATTGACATGTTGATTATGTCATATTCCACTTGTTAGAAGCAATTCACTAAGTCCAGCCCAGACTTAAGAGAAGGGAAGACTCTTGGAGGGGGACTACCAAAGAATTTGTGGACATATTTTAAAACCACCACAGAGTCCAACTTTAGAAAGACTTCCACATGCAGTAGGATCCATCCATTGCATTAGTTTCCTCTGGTTTATAAGCTGTCTCCAGGGAATAGTGCCAAATTGCAGAGTTCAGCCCAAACTGAATATTCAGAATTCTAAATACCATCGCTAATTATCCCACTGAGCTATAGAAGCCATCACTTACTCCTCCTGAGCACATGTGGGTAAACCCTGGGGTGTCATTAGATCTCTGAAATTTAAAAAATGCATATTCCTTCTCTCAGTTTTCCAAACATGCTATTATATTCTTCAAACCTCCAAAATATGTTGAGCTCTAAGGTCACAAAATACAAAGAAAGTCCACAGTATATAAAAAGGAGAGGTTTTCCACTCAGAAAGAACCATTAATTGTATTCTAATTTCGTTCACAGAAACAAATGAAAAACAAACAAACAAAAAACAATTTACAGAAATCTGATGCCTATTCAACAGTAATGGTATCGAATGGTAGATTTAGAATCTGTAGGCCTAAAACCTGCGGAAGGAAAGATCATTGTTCTATGATCAATAAAAGTTTGATGAAGAGCTGATTACTATTAACTAAATCTGACTTCTGTTTCCAGGCACGATGGAATATAAGAACTAAATTTATTCTTCTGCCAGAAATAGCGACAATAATAACAACAAAAACCCAAGGTAAAATACCTTGGAAACTTAAGAAACAACCTTAAGAAACTAGAAGAAAAAGGACAAATTAAGCATAATGGGAATAATAATGATGAAAATAAAAATAAATGAAATAGAAAACAATAAAAAAATTTAGTGAAACCAAAAGCTGGTTCTTTGAGAAGATCAACAAAATTGATAAGTTAAAAAATTTCTATCCAATGGTCAGGGGAAAAGAGAGAATATACAAATTATCAACATCAATAATTAGAGTGGTAACATCACTAAAGATTCTACAGCTATTACAAAGATAATAAGAAAATATTATAAATAACTTTGTACCTATAAATTCAAAAGCATAAATGAAATGGACAAATTCCTTAAAAGACACAAATTACTAAAATTTACTCAAGAAGAAATAATTAACCTGAATAGCCCTATATCAATTAAAGAGTTAAATTTGTGGTTCAAAACCTTCCTGCAAAGAAAACTCTACAAGCTCTCAAAGTACATTTGTAGGAAAATATAGATAGGAAAGTCAAACTTCTAAGACTCCAGATACATCCAAATGAAGCACTGAATGGGGCAGTCTGCTTTTCTTAAAATAAATATATATATATATTTTTTTTTTTTTAAGAGAGAAAACCGTAAGTCCAGATTGCTTCACTGGCAATATAAGGAAGAACAATGCCAATTCTGTACACACTCTGTCAGAAAATTGAAAAGTAGGGAGTTTTACCCAACTCATTCTATAAGATTGGTATTATCCTGACAACAAAAACAAAGACATTACAAGAAAACTACAGACCAATATGCCTCATGAATATGGTGCAAAAATTCTAAAAATATTTTTGGTAAGTCAAATTCAACAATTTATAAAAGAGATAATACAACATAACCAATAGAGTTTATCCCAGTAATGCAAGCTTAGTTTAACATTTGAAAATCAATCATTGTCATGTGCCTTATTAACAAACCGAAAAAGAAAAGCCGTATAATTATCTCAATAGATAAAGAAAAAGCATTCAATAAAATCCAGCAGATAAAAACTCTTAACAACTAAGATTAAAAGGGAACTTCTTCAACTCGATAATAACATATATCAAAAACCAGTGGCTAACATCATACTTATCAGTGAAAGAATGCTTTAAACCTAAGATTAGAAACAAGCCAATTATATTTACTTTCACCCCTTTATATTTAAATACTGAAGATTCTAGCCAGAACAATGCATCAAGAAAAAGAAATAAAAGACATCTAGGTCAGAAATAGGGAGTCAAATTGTCTTTATTCACTGATGAAGTAATTATCTACGTACAAAATCTGATAGAATCTGCAAAAATCTACTAGAACTAATAAATGAGTTTAGTAAAGTCTCAGGACACGAGATTAACATAAAAATTGATTGTATTTCTATACATTTGGAATGAACAATTAGAAATTGAAATTTTAAAATACCATTTACAATAATGTCAAAAATATGAAATATTTAGGGGTAAATTTGACACAAGATGCGAAAGACCTGTACACTGCAAACTGTAAAACATTGTTGAGAGAAATGAAAGAATAACTAAATAAATAGAGAGCTATAACTTGTACGTGGGCCAGAAGACTAAATATTTTTAAGATGTCAATCCTCCCCAATTTGTTCTAAAGATTCAAAGCAATTCCAATTAAAATCTCAGTAGGCTTCTTATAGAAATCGACATGCTAACTCTAAAATTCATGAAGAAATGCAAAATCCTGTAATAGCCAAAATAATTTTGAAAAAAAAAAAAAGTACAAAGTTGGAAGGCAAATACTACCTTATTTCAAGACTTACTATAAAGCTACAGTATTTAAGATTGTGTGGTATTGGGGTAAAGACAGACAAATAGATCAAAACAATAGAACGGAGACCTTGAGAAAAAGACTTGCATGTCATTTTCAACAAATAGATTCAGTGGAATAAGGACAGTCTTTTTTTTAAAAAACAAAAACAAAAACAAAAACAGCGTTGAAACAATTGTATATCCAGATATGAAGCAATGAACTTAAATCTACACCTCATATCATATGCAAAAACTAACTCAAAATGGATCATAGACTAAATACAAAACCTAGGTTAGGTAAGGTAAAAATTTAGGTTAGGTACAAATTGCTTAGACCAAAAGCACAATCCATAAAATAAAATTGATAAATTGGACTTCATCAAAATTAAAAACTTCTGCTCTTCAAAAGATATTGTTAAGAGGATGAAAAGGCAAGCCACTGACTAGGAGAAAACATTTTCAAAGCATATATCTTATAAATGATTTATATTCAGACTACATAAAGAACTTTTAAAATTCAACAAGACAATCCAATGAAAAATGGGCAAAAGATTTGAATATCTTTACCAAAAAAGATATACAAATGGCAAATAAGTGCATGGAAAGATACTCATTATTAATCACTGGGGAAATGCAAATTAAAGCCACAATAAGATAGCACTGCACAACCACTATAATAAAAAGACAGACAATATAAAGTGTTGACAAGGAGACGGAGAAACTGGAACTTCATACACAGCCAGTGGGAATGTAAAACAATACCAACAAATTTGGAAGTCCTTTTTTTTTAATTTTTGCTTTTCTACCCTGGATTTTATTGAGTAGCAGTAATGGTAGTGTTCTTGAGCTGGCTCATATGCATGTGGTCGGCTGGGGCATAGGGTGGCTGGAAGCCTTTCTAAAAAGTTAAATATACACCTATCACATGATCCAGCAAACCTCTAAGTATTTACTCAAGAGGAAAGTAAGTATATATTTACATAAATACTTGTATATGAATGTTCATAGCAGATTTATTTGTAATAGCCCCAAACTGGTAGTCTATTAATGGGCAAATGGATAAAGAAATTGTGACATATCCATACAATTGCACATTAATGAGAATGAAAAACAATGAACTGATACACATAACAGCATGAATGAATCTCAGAACAATTACGCTCAGTAAAAGAATCTAGATCCCCTGCCAAAAGTACACACTGTATTATTCCATTCATATATAACTCTAGAAAATACAAACTAGTCTATAGTGACAGAAAATAGATCAATGTTTACCTGGGTAGGGAGGGGCTAGGGAGAGAGTTCAGGGGTGCATGAAAATTTGTGCAGGTGATGAATACACTCTCTATGTTGATTATGGTGATCGCTTCACAGGTGTGTATATTGATACATGCATCAATATTTACCAAATATTGATGCATGCATCAATATTTACCAAACTGTACACTTCAACTATATATGCAGATTACTGTATATCAATGTACCTCAAAACAGGTTTTTAAAATTGTAAAAGTGATAGTTTAACAAAAACTTAAAGAAAGTGTGGAAGTTAACCTTGTGGATAACTAATGGAACATTATTTAAAAATTATTAACCAAATCTTTGCAGCGAACATTTTTTTTTTTTTTTTTTACCCAGCAACCTTCCCTTCTGCTATAATATTGCCTTCTGCATCAATTAGGTTTTAGTTTTGGTTCCAAGTGACAACAAATTCAAAATGCTAGGAACTAAAACAAGCAAGATTTTTATTTTTTCATCCATAAATCTAGGCAGTTCAGGGCTGGTATGACTCCATGATCATCAGAGACTCAGATTCCTTCTAATTTGTTGCTACAGCTTCTGCTTTGTAATATTGGCTATTCTGGGTCCAGCCAAAACATTTTCATTCCATGTAGTGGGAAGGATGTAAGGGGTATGTCCCTCCTATTTCAGACATTTTCTAGAAGTCGCATATGCTCTTTTGCTTATATACCATTGGCTAGAACTTAGTCATGTGATCACATGCAGGCAGGGCGAACTTGGAAATGCTGTCTTCATTCTGAGCTGCCTTGTATTAGGAAGAAGGAGCATAAGGATACTGAGAAACATCTAATTAGTCTTTGCCATATCCATTTCTTTTTGGAGGACTCCTCCTCTTCTCTTACAAAGCATTTGGTTTACTGAGGGCTGCCAATTATCTTACTATCCCACTGGTCACAGAGATGGGCACATGACCAAAGCTGGGCCAATGAGCGTGCTAAGGATGGGAGATAAGAACTTGGGAGCACCTGGAAGTCATGGGACAATCCTCAGGAAAGCCTATGTGCAGAGGACAGTGAAGACTGAAAGAAGGGTTCTGAAGGTATTCAAATCCCTGCTCCAGTTACACTTGAGGCCCCCTTGGCTACATTACTTTCCCCTCATTTTTGTTACCTGAGACAATATACTTTCTACAGTTTAATTATTAACCAAAGAAAACACTAAGAGACTAGTTTCAACCCTCCAGCAGGCTTCCTAAGGCGCCAGTTTCTCTAAAGAATTTACACTGTCATCAAGCAATTCACATAAGAAAAAATATAAATGGCTAGTAAACATATAAAAAGATGCACAATTTCACTTCTAAAAAGAGAAACTCTTTTGTTTTTCTAACAGATTGACAAAGTTTCAAAAACTGATCTTAATGAGGAAACAGACATTTTAATATACTATTATGAGAATGTAAATTGGTACTGCATTTGTGGAGAAAATTTTCCAATACTGATCATGATTTAAAATCCATGTATCCTTTGACCAGAAATTTTACTTTTAGGAAACTGCACTCCAGAAAACTATGTGTAAGGATATTCATTAAAGCATTATTTGGATAAGTGAAAATCGGAATCAAAGTAAAATATTTATTCATTAAAAAGGTTTAAATTATAGTACAGTCATATGATGGCACATTTTAAAACAATTTTATAACAAAGTCATTTATAACTATGGCCCAAAGGTATTAAGTATATACAGAATAAGATGAATTTAGGTGGTAATATGTAGGTGATCTACTACTAAATGAAAAGAACAAATTATAGGACAATATATAAAATACAATCTAATTTATTTAAAAAAATTCACATATATAGAGCCTATATATGTCACATATATAGAGCCTGGCTTCCTTATCTAAGACCTTTTTTTCACTTTAAAAAAAATCACGATAAGACAAAAATCAAAGGATACCAAGAGAGTTGTAGAAGAGATTTGCTTTGTTTTATTGCAGGCAAGGGGTGTGTGTGTGTGTATTGTTTTGTAGTCAGACCAGGCATTGTCCTGATACCAACCAAACTGCCCCATGCCCATCTGCCTGAAAGTGATCTTGTTCAATGATTGGGCCCCAGAATGAGCTCTGCTCACTAGGCAATGAGTGTCATCAACAGGAGGAGTGTCCTCTCCCTCTGCCCAACCTTTCCCAAACCAAGCAAGCAAAAGTTCCAAAGCAGATATGTTCTGATGCCTCCTATTAATTTCCTCAGGGCAGAAACTGTGACCCCTTGATGATAGCCAACTTTGGCCTTTTATGTGAGTTCTTGAAGGGTCGACAGGTTTCTCCCCAGTCTTTTGTAGAAACACAAAAAGCAAGCATTGTTTTTTATACTAAGATGCTTAAAGCAGGGTATTTATGGATGCTCTACAAATTCTCTTTTATTACAGATATGAGTCCTATCTTCCTGGAATGATCAAACATATCTTGGTGTACTTTGCTTAAGAATAATAGACAGTAGTTACTGTCTGTTCATCTCATCGGCTTTCCATGAAAAAAGAGAATCATTATATACAATCAAGTTAGGGGCCTCAGGCTGCCAGCCCCCTCCTCTCCACTCTCAAGGGGGTTTCCTTAAGGTTGTGCATAGACAAAAGCCTGGAAGGAGGTACAAGAAACCACCTCTGGTGGTTACCCAGAGCAAGAATAGAAGATGAAAGTAGGAAGGTTTTCTGTGTGGTTTGAG
>NW_006441955.1:35960514-35963749 GCF_000325575.1 Pteropus alecto | reverse complement strand
GCTGAGAATTTATGCTGTGTGCCCATTGTGTGTGTGTTGAAATAAATCTCTCACCACCACGCCCCTGCCAAAAAAAAAAAAAACCCACACAAATTTTTTAGGAACATCTTGGCCCTGTGTTTTCTGGTCCACCTCCAGGTGAGTTAGGTGACTCTCTCTTTAGGTATGCATACTGGTTAGGTGCTTTCCTTTTATAAAGGGTATCAGTTGTAGGTCGATTACGCTTAATTATACCATATAACTTCTATGCTTCAGGTTCTTCTCAGAAGGCATAATCTTGAATTACCTGGTGTTAAATTATTAGCAAAAGTTTAGTTGTAAAAACAGTTGTAAAAATGTTCAGGGGGCATTGCCTGATGGGAATGAATCCATTCTTTAGTCATTCTCAATTTTGCCAGGTTTGAAGATAGATTCTATCCTTGGAGAGATTTCTTGGGCCACATTGTCTCTACCCTACTCCCTCATGATGTGCCCCTTTTCTGACTTACATGTTGGCATTTTGCCTTGGGTCTACACTGAGAGGTGCTTTAAGAAACAACCACATTACAGTCACCATGGTATATACTGTAGAATTGTTATTGAGAACATTATCTAGATATCACAACAATGTAGAAAAGACTGTTTCTTCCTGAACATCTGGTTTTCTTTTATCTAATGGACACTGTGAACCTTGTAGTAGCTTTGCTTTCCCTGGGGCAGCAGAAAACTCAGATAAATTTTTGCGCTTTTCAGTGCCTGGATATTATATTATAATATATCATATCATATATCATATATCATTTTGTATCATATTATATTATAATATCATATTAATTTTAACCTTAAGTATTACATTTTTCTACCTTTTCACTTTTGCTTTGCCTCTTTTTCTCATTTATACTAGTACATTTTTATTGTTATATTTTATGTATGTGTATAAATGTCCTCAAATCTTTTTTTTTTTTTTCGAAGAGATGAGGAGAAAGGATACTAAAGAAACCACTTTATCTTTGGAGCATATAGTTTGCTAAATTTTACATGATTCAAACCAGGATTCCAAAGTGTTCTACAAGGTTTCTAATTATACCGTATTAATACCAGTGTCTTCATCATCAACACTGAACTCTGTTGTCACTACTCTAGAGTGACCACGAGAGTTACAGAACCCTGTGAAGTCAACATTGTCTAGTTCAAGCTATTGTATTTTTTAGTGAAAAAAATGTCAAAAACTTGAACTCTAGATCTGGTTAATTTATTCATTTATTTAAATATTTAATCCTAGTTTGTTATGTATCAGGCGTGCAATTAGATTCTGTAAATACAAGAGTAAACAAAAAACAGACATGGCCTGTGCCCTCATAGAGTTTATAATATAGAAGTGAAGAAAGGCATTAATCGAATAATCCCACAAATGTAATTACAGGTCACAAACAGGCTCTGGGAGCATTTGGTGTGGAATCAGAATTTGTCTTGGGAGTTGAGGAAGATTTCTTTGTATTGAGATCTGCAGGATAAGTAGGAGTTTGGGAAGAGAAAAGGGAGAGGCAAGAAGCATTTGGGGAAGTGGAAACAGAGAGTGCAAAAGCCATGTAGCAGTAGGGTGCACAGTGCAATGGAGGAAATGAAAGAAGAGCCCTGTGGCTAAATGCAAATATTGAGGGACAGTGGTGCTAGCTGAGGCAACAGCAATAGACAAGTGGAATGACACTAAACCAATGAACCATTGAGCGATGATAAATGATCCCACCTTTCTAAGCAAGTTTTCTAGGGTGTAAAACTGACCCTTAAGCAAATGATGATGTCAAGCTACCTACTGAACTACCATTAAAGTTATATGGAGATTTAAGCTAAACCTTCTCTCGAGACTAGCATATTGGAAATTTCCATTTACTCAAGAAAGCTAATTATAGAAAAAGGGCACTTGGGGAATTTTTTTTTTTTATGTATATCAAATTATGCACTGTGCAAAAACAGTCTCAGTTGTAAGTAGTCTTGTAATGGGTAACCTAGAGGGACTGGTGTCTGCCCCACCTCCTTCAGGTACCAAGGCTTTTACTTAACAGTTTTGTTAATGTCCACAGAAAACTTAAAGTATGCAAATCACTTTCAGATATATTTAATCCACACAATAAGCCTATGACTGAAGTATCATGTTTTATCTTTCAGAGATGAGAAAACTAGGGACCGGAGAATTAGGTAACTTACCCAAGGCCAAACAGCTAGAAAATTATAGAGATGGGATTCAAGCTCAGGTAGTCTGATCTAAATCCATGTAAATAACATTCACCATAGGATCTCAACAAAACTGAATTGCCTGTCAGGCCTTATAGGGATGTGAAAATGAGGGGGGAATAGAAAAACTGGATCCACCAGTTCTCATTCCATGAACCCAAAGTAAAAGAAATCTCATCTTCTAAGGAAATGCCCTCAACTTCTGCTATCAACCCTGCCAGGTAAGGCATGAGCAGAAAGTGATTTATCTATCAAAGTAACTTCATGAGATGGTCTCCAGCTTAAAAAAAAGAAGTGAAACAGACAAATCCTTCTGCCTACAGAGATAAAATACTGTTTCTCCAGATGGCCTTGACAGGGGGTGAGTTCTGACAGACCTATACTTTATAAAGAGAAGGGAAATGTCACCAGATTTTCCTATCTAGAATTTTGTTGGCATTCTGTAAAAAGGGGAATATAACATGGCACCAACTGTCGATATTTCTGTTTTAATAAGAAAACCACTTTTGGAACAAAATCAGACCCACACTGGGATGGAATAGGATGTCCTAGAGACGAGTTCTAACTCGCTGTGGGATTATTAAGAAGCAAGCTCTCAAATCCTGCTGAGTCAATGGTCAGGATCTATTTTCAGTTCTCAACTTGTCCTGAGACACTGTAAGTCTCTTGCCAAGTTAAATCAGTGTAGCATCTGTGGGAACCGATTAAGAACTCCACATTGCCTAGAAAGAGAACGACAGACTGCTGTGAACTCTCATCTGGATAAAAGTGTTCAGAAGTGAAGAAGATTTGCCAGCAATCTAGTCATGGAGTCAAATTTTCATTAACAGAAGGAAATGGGAGGACCTGTTCTGGTTGGCCCTGGGCAACTAAGGTTTCCTTTTTTTTCTACTTCTCCTGATGGTCTCAAGCTTGGACACCATTTAGCCTGAAAATTAAGGTTTCTTTGGAGACTCCTTTGCCTGGGTTCTTGACTTCTGCTATTTAGACCTCTTGGGGAGGCTGTGCTCTTACCTCCTGATCA
>NW_006441955.1:35944955-35957095 GCF_000325575.1 Pteropus alecto | reverse complement strand
AAAGGGCACTTGGGGAATTTTTTTTTTTTATGTATATCAAATTATCCACTGTGCAAAAACAGTCTCAGTTGTAAGTAGTATTGTGATGGGTAACCTAGAGGGACTGGTGTCTGCCCCACCTCCTTCAGGTACCAAGGCTTTTACTTAACAGTTTTGTTAATGTCCACAGAAAACTTAAAGTATGCAAATCACTTTCAGATATATTTAATCCACACAATAAGCCTATGACTGAAGTATCATGTTTTATCTTTCAGAGATGAGAAAACTAGGGACCGGAGAATTAGGTAACTTACCCAAGGCCAAACAGCTAGAAAATTATAGAGATGGGATTCAAGCTCAGGTAGTCTGATCTAAATCCATGTAAATAACATTCACCATAGGATCTCAACAAAACTGAATTGCCTGTCAGGCCTTATAGGGATGTGAAAATGAGGGGGGAATAGAAAAACTGGATCCACCAGTTCTCATTCCATGAACCCAAAGTAAAAGAAATCTCATCTTCTAAGGAAATGCCCTCAACTTCTGCTATCAACCCTGCCAGGTAAGGCATGAGCAGAAAGTGATTTATCTATCAAAGTAACTTCATGAGATGGTCTCCAGCTTAAAAAAAAGAAGTGAAACAGACAAATCCTTCTGCCTACAGAGATAAAATACTGTTTCTCCAGATGGCCTTGACAGGGGGTGAGTTCTGACAGACCTGTACTTTATAAAGAGAAGGGAAATGTCACCAGATTTTCCTATCTAGAATTTTGTTGGCATTCTGTAAAAAGGGGAATATAACATGGCACCAACTGTCGATATTTCTGTTTTAATAAGAAAACCACTTTTGGAACAAAATCAGACCCACACTGGGATGGAATAGGATGTCCTAGAGACGAGTTCTAACTCGCTGTGGGATTATTAAGAAGCAAGCTCTCAAATCCTGCTGAGTCAATGGTCAGGATCTATTTTCAGTTCTCAACTTGTCCTGAGACACTGTAAGTCTCTTGCCAAGTTAAATCAGTGTAGCATCTGTGGGAACCGATTAAGAACTCCACATTGCCTAGAAAGAGAACGACAGACTGCTGTGAACTCTCATCTGGATAAAAGTGTTCAGAAGAAGAGAAGATTTGCCAGCAATCTAGTCATGGAGTCAAATTTTCATTAACAGAAGGAAATGGGAGGACCTGTTCTGGTTGGCCCTGGGCAACTCACCTTTTTTTCTTTTGCATTCCTGGTTCCCTAAAGCATTTCTTTGGGGTTTCTGGTCAACTTGATTGCTATCTGCTTACCTAGTTTTCAGAACACTCTAAATTCTGCATGCTTTTGGCTTCTGAATCACTGATTTTTCTTGTTCTTTGGGTCTTGTGTACTTCTTGACTCCTGTTTTTCCATGCTCAATGGCCCACTGCCTAGCAGATATCACCTGCCAGCTTCCCTTACCTGTTTGATTTTTTTTTTAAACCCATTTTTACAAAGCACCACCATTGTTCATAGTCCCAGAACTGACATTTTTAGAGCTTAAGGTGGAGCAATCAAGAGGAAATACCCTTTTGGAAAAAGGAAACGCAGGATTAAAGAGAAGGATTGCTTAACCTTCTTTAGATAAGAATCTCAGGAAGGCAAAAACAGAGAACATATAGTTTAAAAGAGCTGAATTCAAATAGAAAGCTGTTTATTATTGGTAACAAGTAATAAAATAATAACCATCTAAGAAGAAATTAAAATAAGAACCCTGATAGATCACTGATTCTTAATAATTTTCTATTTTTCATATAAAGAAAATTCTGTTCCTTTGAACTGAATGCTTTTAGGTTATCACCAAATATTGAACATGTGACTTTAGATTTTTTAAAATGGGTAAAATATTTTAACATTCACATATATTTATAGCATTTATTTTTAGTATAACAAAATTGAAACCAGTGTTCAATTGATCTAATTGAATTGTGCTATTTTCATAAAGATACACTGGCTCCTTTTTAAGAGGTTGTAGGAATTTAAGAGAGTTAATTCTTAAGGTACACATATAGCAAGCCATTCCATATCAACAATATATTTTTCTTATAAATAAATATATAACTTGTCCTTGTCCCTTCAAAATTATGAATTATAGTTGTAATTTTCTTTGGAATCAGAAAAATAAACCCAGTTATTTCTTCTTTTCCAGAACAGTAAGTAAATGTTCCAATGAGCCATCTTATTGTTAATCCAAGTTCAAATTGCTCCATAGCTTCCAGTTTCTGCAAATGCAATGAGCCCAAGTCACAGAGTAGGTAAATAGATTCTATTGTCCAGTACTTCAATTTATTTTTGTTTAATAATCAACCTTTCTTTAATTTTTTTCTACTCACTCTTTGGCTTCTTCATTCTCTCCTCATTAGCACCTCCAATAAGACAAACCTAAAGGACATGAGGGGAACAAGGACACCTGAGTTTTTTTTTAACTTAAAGTTTGGTGGAGGTGAAGCACCTAAAACACAGCCTGGAGAACAACTGTGTTTCATAAATCCATGCACTTCTTTAGGAATTGCAGCACTAAACGAGGTATGTTTTTAGGTTTGAAAAAAGACGATAATGCTTTCTGATTCTTTTGAGTCTTAACATTCTGAGAAAAGAAGATGGCATATTCTCTGGGGCCTTTTTTCCCTGTTAAGATAACACATAACTGACATAAAGATTTATTCTCAGCTGTACTATATAACCTTTGTTTCATTTTAAAGTGAATAGAGCAAACCAGCAGAAATACGTAGGGAGTCAGATGATCTCTGAAATTTCTGGCTGTGCAGCTTCACAACATGACCTTGGACAAATTTCTCAACTTCTCCTCACCTGAGATTTTTAACTAATTCCAACCCCACAGTCTGTGACCTATGGTCAAGTCATCCTTGATGCTGGTTGCACCTTGATAAGATTCTAAACTTTAGCTTTCTCATGCATCCGTATTTTTTTTTTTAACGCCTACAGCACCTGGTATTCCTAGGTGGTCTCCCATCCAAGTATTAACCAGGCTCGACCCTGCTTAGCTTCCGAGATCAGACGAGATCGGGCACATTCAGGGTGGCATGACTGTAGACCCAGCATCTGTATTGTTATAATTAGTCCTTGGCCCTGGTCTGTATTCCAAAATTTATCTTCCAGTTGCCGATCTGGCACAATTGATCCTTCTAGGTTTAGAGCCTTCTCCTTCATAAGATAGTGGGTATACACTCTGACCATCTTTGGACAGTTACCACCTCCAACCTGCTGGTGTAAATCCCAGAGGATTATCTCCCTAGGAGCTACTTGATTTTGTGCTAACTTGACTTGGTGTTCAACTGTTGCCTTGGGCCACATAATGACGACTGCTTTTGTAAACTATGGTCTGATACCTTGAAATATTTTGAATACCAGTTGTCATGTCAAATTCCCAATTTCTAATCCTACTCCAGCGGTTATGTTCAAGACTGGTTCTCTTCTCCTCTCTGGTATTAGCAGGCCAAATCCAGCTCATTCTCAAAATGCCAGATATATGATTCTGTATTGTATGATACTATAGCAGCATGAAATTGGTAAATTACATTTATTATATTCTGTTCACTACGACAGGGATGTGGGTGACATAGCTCAAAAAGATCTCTATTAATGTAACAATGGTCAAAAGTTTTACAAGAGTTAGTACTTAAAGAGACTAATATTGTTTCCTAAAAAAATAGTTTGCGGGAAAAGTTCATTTTTCTAGAACTCAAAAATGGATTGTTTTTACCTAAAGCTTTTGGAGAAGGTTCATTGAAGATACTGGCTCCGCATGCATTTGTTTGACAAAGAATTTCACAAAAATTGCTGTAAACCTATCTACTTATCCAGTGTACTTTTGAACTTAAAAAAAGAAAAAAACTCTTTTTATTGTCTCTTTTCACACACAAAAAAAGCCATCATACATGGCCTTCGACATGGCATTTTATACATCTATGTGCAGCTAGTGATTACTCTGTGCTAGGCATTATGCTAAGAACTTTATGACTAACATATGTCCTCATTTAATCCACACACAAGTTTATCAGCCTAATAAACTTGTTAGTAAAGATGAAACTGAGGCATAAAAATTTCAAGTAACTTGCCTGAGGTCATAGCTAGTAAGTGGCAAAACCAGACAAGCAGAGTCTGTCTCTGGATAGCTCCTAATCACTACATGGAATCAAGAAACACTGAAAAATAGAAAACAAAAACAGACAAAAAGCAACCCAAAAAACCAAAAACCTCAGGAAAGATAAGGAATACATACACTCCACAAGAAGTTTGGAACCCTTACTACATTTTCTGAATTGGTTGGTTCTAACTGGATTTTACTGGGGGTAATCAGTGAGGAAACATCTGGGTCCTCTAAGAGCTCTGCTATCATCTGAGAGAATCGGATGTTTCCTGCATTTGGATGGTTATTCCTGTGCTCGAGGACTGGGAAACATTTAGGGCTGGTCTTCAAAAGAAAACACTACAAATCACTCAGTGAACAGTACTCTAGCAGTGCTTACTAGGTCATCTCTTGCTGCATGATGTCTCTACTCAACTTTTCCCTTTTGTAGAGAGCATGGCATATCCTTCTACACAAAATTAAGAGACTAATGAAACCATATTGTGGAATACTGTTAGGATATTATGATGTTGACATTTCGTATAGTTTGTCCTTATAAAACCCTGAGACTATTGCCGGAGGCTGAAAATATTATCAGTCTCAAGACAAGTTCATATATCCTGCTATTCATAACCTGTTCATAACCCACCATAATAAGGTAATCCCTTCAATAACTCCCATGTGACAGGTTTTAAATGATCACTTCTGACTTGCTGGCCACAGTTATTGTGAATTCTCAATATAAATATTTTAGTGCAACATTTTTATTAAAGGAAATTTCAATTTCCAGAATTATGGTGTTATGCCTCAAGTCAAACAAAATCCTAGCACCAAATTAGTATTCCTTTTCGTGAGGAACTACACGCCCCAAAAACCAACACTTCTTTAGGGAATGTATCCATAAGAATAAGGAATGGAATAAAGACTATTGTCATTCATGATTCTATTTCAAACTTTGAATATTGCTTTCTAGTTAAAAAAAATCTTTAAAATCTATTGTTTTTATACTTTTTATCCTCCTGTCAGTCTTATTTATTCATTATTTCATTCTTCCAACAAATGTTTATGGATTACTTTCTATATGCCAGGTACTGTGCTGGGTAATAGGGACATAACAATAAATTAGAATTTGCCCTCAAATTTTAATCATTCCTTTTTTTTCTAAAACATTTCATATTAAAATCAGATACACAAAATACCTGCCATACTTCATATTAAATTTCTTCTGTTCTATACTATTAAGATAATTTTATAACATTTTGGACACAATAGATTCATAATATTTGGTGGTGGTGGTAGTGGAAAATTAGAGAACCGTTGTATTTTTAGATTCCAATATCTAATTTGCCTTTTCATAGAAGATAAACAAGAGCTCTGTTTCTCATTTTATTCTATGTTCTCATCATCTAATTACTTCATTTTTCCTGGGATGCAAATCCAGTCACCACCTTGCCTTACCAATACCCTATACCATCTAATGGAAGTAGATACTGTAAAGTTAATGTGTTTATTCTGTTCTCTGAGAAATTTCATGTAAAACTTGGGTTCTTTTTTAACTGAATCATCTATCTTGAGCCTAATCTCTATTCTATTCTCTTCACTGGTCCCTTTCTTGCTTCCTATTTTGAAACTTCAAAGAAGCTCCTGATTGCGTCTACTTTCCCAAATCACTCACTATGAGGTTAACTCAGAGGTCACAAAGTGAAATGTCTATAGGGACCAGACTGGAAATACAAGTAAGTTCTGGGAGCCAGAGCAGGAAAACTAGGGAGTGAGGGGAACTGTGGCGAACTGCAGAGGAGAATGTGGTACTCAGTGCCAGCTCGTTGTGGTTAAGTGAAGGAAAGGCTTGGTTAGCTGATCATCTGGCTTTTGAAGGAGTCAAATCTAGGTCTTTATGTAAAATGTCCCAATCTGTAATCGCTGGACCGAACAAAACATGTCTGCCTAGAGCTGCCGTTTGCAACTTCTGCTTCCATTGGTATTGAATTTAAAGAAATAAAAGCGCCATGGGTTTCCAAAATGTCCTTGAAGAATGTGAGTTGAGTTCTGTGATCCAACCCCACTATTAAGGGAAAAGGGAAAGGAAGGGTTTTTATAAGGAGTTTGATTTGATATTGGTCTAATTAATAAATTTTCATTAGTCTAATTAGTAGGTTGTCATTTTGCAGTGTTTTAAAAAAATGTAATAAAGTAATCCATCTTTTATGTAAGAAAAGAGGGATGAAATATAAATTTAATTTAAAAATGCATATTCAAATTTGTTTTTATTTGTAGTCATAAAGGAACATTGGCACTGGAAAAATACATTAAACATTAATAAAAATATTTATGAGAGGTAGGAACAAGATAAAAAGACATGAGAGTGGGAATAAAACTTCTCAATGTATACTTTTTATTTAGTTTTAATTTTTGAACCAGGTGAGAATATTATATATTCAAATATTAAAATAAAATTTAAAAATGAAAGTAAAAGGCATTAACATGTCAATTTATTTTTTATTGCAGAGAAGTATGGTAGTTTGAAAAATAGATTAGAATGCATAAAATATATAACAGGATAAAATTCTATAAGAGAAGTGGAATTATAAAAGTTCAAGAAGAAGAAAATAGAACAATAGTACATATTTGATGTCTAAAGAAAAAAATTTTCATTTATTCCTTAAAGGGTATCAAATCACTATGATATTTATATTCTACTCTTATTCCATATTAAGCTTGTGTGATCATTTTATTTTTAAGTGACAATATTTCTAACATAACCCTGAAAATTATTCCCTTTACAGTTGTTTAATTTTATGAGAAAAAATTTGGATGTTGATATAAAAATGGAGAAGGGATACATATATTTTCCAAAACTCTTTTGAGAGTGTGTCAGCAAAAAAGTTTGAAGACCACTGATCTTGATTTTCCTATGTTTGAAACCACTGGAGTTACTCCTTTGTCTCTGGAAGGCCAAAGTTATACCACACATGACGATTAAGGGACCACAAATTAGTACCTCTGAACAACCATGTGGGTTAATTTTGGATTAACTGGCTTTTACTTGGGAAAGCAGAAACTTTTAAGCTCCATAAGAATGGGTGCCAGGTAAACAGGTAAATTTAGATGTTCGTAAGGTAGATCCAGTGTATTACATCAAGAATTCGCAGGGCCACTGTAACAAGTGTAAACAAGGACCAGATCAAATTCGCTATAGGCTAACCTGCTTGGATCCATCTTGGGGCTCATACAGGTAGATTTAAAGCCAAAAGCACAAGTCCAATATGAGGGCTCATCAAACCAACTTAAAATGAGGTTCCCAGCCTGGACCCTGGGGGTTTCTTGAGGCCCAGTTTCCTTTCGCGCTCCTGAGACATGCGATGACAAGGTAACTACCCAAGTTTGAAATGAAAATAATCTAAACTAATTTTCTCATTTCAAATAAAACAATATTAACTACATTTAATCTTTGACTCCAAATGAGAACTGAACAATCATTTCTTCTCATTTGATTGACAGTTTGTCCTTATTATCTGTTTATATCCCTTTACCATGAGAAATCCCAGACTCCCAGGTCACCCTTCATCTCCCACCCACTGACCCACTAAAGGCTCTTTATATCATGTATTTAGAACATTTTCCCCACCATTCCCCAGTTTCTGGTTCTTCCACTATATCCTCTGAAATTCAGAGTCCCTCTGCAGCAAACTTCCTGTATCCTCAATCTCTTCTCTGAATATTTCCTTCACTTTCTTGCTCTAAAGCAAACCTGGTTCATCCTCCATAAATGCTGTTGCCCCACCCCTATCCCAACCTTTACACCACTGGACTTGGAGGTGGAAGAGGGATCCTCCTTGCTCTTCATTGCTTCTTTCAGGCTATTCTCACTAATTCCTACCCCTTTCCAGTATTTGTTTTTTTAACTCATGTCTTCTGATGCTGTCCCTCTCTTCATCATGATAGTCACTTACTAACTCATAGATCACTGTTATTTCTCAAGGACTTTAGTCTTTGTCTACTGGGATCTTCTCTAGCACTTCTCTTATTCTAAGTCTTGCTGTTTTCAATATGAACATAAATAATCCTTATGACATTCTCACTTTGACTCTCTTCCAATGATACCATATTCCACACTCCTCAGCCATTCACCACCATTGTGCCATTCCATCCTAGACTTTATCACATCTTTATAATCTTAATTTCATGCATTCCACTCCAATTACCATATCATTGTTGTCAGTCTTGCAGAAGTGAGGTGAACTTCACCAAAAATTTGGTTTGGATGTCGAGACTGATGATACCACACATGTACCCAGACAGTATGAAAAGGTTTATTACTCATATAAAGAAGCTTTTTAGGAATAACAGAGCAGGCTCCATGCTGATATAAATATAGCTTGAGGAGGCAGAGAAAGATTGTCTTAGGTTTTTATGGTGGTTGAGGGTGGGGGTAGAACCAGGGTGAAGATTCCTTCATATGGGCTGGGTCTTGCACGGTTTGAACTTCCCACTGGTACTGAAAGAATGAGCACCTATGCTTTCTTATCAATGTTCCCAGGTATGGGGCACAGGAAAAGAGGAGTGGTGGGGCTTGAAAGCTGTCAACAAATATCAAAAATGGAGCCAGACTGTTTATTATACACTTCCTATCTTTCCAGATCGTTCCTTCTTGTTCTCTGACTCCTATAGTCCCTCAATCTTACAAGGATTTACAATTCATTGATCCTACCATCTTTTCTCTAACCTTAATCTCTCCATATTTACTCTTTCTCCATCTTAAACTCCATGTCGAATCATAATCACTCCCTTACTTACATCCTCAACTTCTTTGCTCCTCTCTCTTCACTCTTATTTCCTTGGTAAAACCTGATTAAATAGAACTCTAAGCCTGCTCTGACCCTGCACCTGGCAGCTGATTATTGCTAGAGAAAAAACACACAATCACACTGACTTGTTCTACTTAAATTCATGACCATGAACTCAAATGGGCCCTTTATTACACTCATCAAGCATGTGACATTTTTTTCCTCATCCATGCATCTTTCCATTCTTCTAGATGATTATTGCATACCTTAGCTTCTCTCCTCAAGCCTCCATTACTCTCCTACACTGTCTCTCCACTGATGACCTTACTTCCTATGTCTCTGAGAAAATCGAAATGATCAGAAGAGAACTTCCAGATTTGTACCACCATTCCTACCCACTTGTCAGCCTGTTTCCATAGATCAATAGTCAGTCTGTGCTCCTGTCTACATATTATTTTTTCACTTGGGTGCTAGATTTCAAATTCTCTTTCCTTCTCAAGGACACCTCTCCAACATTTCTCTCTTCTTGCTCCTAAATTTTTCCTTCTCTTCTAGATTATTCTCATCAAAAACAAATATTTCTTCCAAATTTTTTGTCAACCTACTTTTGACTCCACTTCCACCTCGGTCACTGTCCCATTTTTGGGCTCCCCTTTTCAGGAGAACTTCTCAAAAGAATTGCCTACAATGTTAGCGATCTCCAATTCTTCTCTCATTTTTCTTAAACCCACTCCAATCAAATTTTCACCTTGTCGCTCCACTGCTATGCTACCAATGGCCTCAATGGTACTAAATCTAATGGTCAATGTTCAGTTTTCACTCATATAGGAACATTCACTCCTCCTTGATATACTACCTTCACTTGGCTTCTAGATGCCTCACTCTTGTTTCTCCTATTTGACTGGCTATTCCTTCTCAGTCTCCTTTGCTGGCTCATTTCACTTCTCACACCTTGAAGGTACAGAGCTTCATCCTTGGTTCTTTTCATTTATACTCACTTTGTTGGTGATCTTGTTTAGTCTCCTGGCTTTAAATATCATCTAAATGCTGATATTGCTCGTATGTCTCTAGTCTGGACCACTCTCCTTAAACCCAGACTCAGATATACAACTGCCTACTCCAGATCTCCATGTGGATCTCTAATAGAGATCTCAAACGTAACATGTCGAAAACTTATCTTTCTCCTCAAGCCTACTCTACCTGTATTCTTCCTCATCTCCACTGATTTTTTTCATATTCCCTATCAGCTTTATGATCCTATTTGATTTCTGTAATTTTTAAAGCTGCTTCTTCAACTACTTCAAGCTGCAAATGTTTAAGAGAATAACATCTCCTCCCTCCCCCCTCAGAAACCACTGTAATTAAATCGGACTGTAGGTAGAGTAGGTTGCTGTCCCCAAAGCATTCAGATGTTCCTTTTCAAAGAGCACAAGGTCTAGGCTACAGGGAGGGGAAGATTGGCTCCTGTGAGTCAGGCTCTGATTGGGGCTTGGCCCTGGGATTGGGAAAAGGGAGGGGACAGACTTTGTAAGCATATGCCAGGTATCTGATAGTCCTATAGAATTCTGTGAAGAAACTTTATACAGTTTAAAATTTTTATATAAACTAACAGAGACCCAAGCTACAACGTTGGAATTTGGGTTGCTGGTTTTTCCTAAGTACTCCGCCTGTATTATTGAGAATTTCCCCCTTCTCCCTCACCATGTTTGTATTTTGTGTTGGTTTACACTTGCACATATTCAATTTTCAGTTATTCCCCTTTACAGTCTTCTCTCCTCACCTCCAGGACCCTCTCTCTTAAATCAATCAATCAATCAATCAATCGATCACTGACAAGTGTAAAGAAAAAATTTTTTAAATTTATTGCCTGTTGCCCCAACTCCCCAAATGTAATCTCTGCGAGGGCCAGGATTTTGGTTAACGTATATAACCCAATCAACTAAAACAATGTCTGGATGCTCAGTTAATTTTAGTTATTGAATGAATGAAAGAATGAATTAAACCAATAGGATCCATTCTTAGCTTCCTTAGAAATTACAGGTCTCTTAACCCAAAATGAAAATCAATGAAAAATGAGTTTATCTGCCAGCAATAAAATACCGCCCAGGTTTAAAACCTGTGTCTGTGAGTGGGTTAGAGGAGGGGCAGACAGGAGATTATCTCTTCAAAAACATAAAGCGGCAGAACAAGGCTTAGGTAAAAATTACACTGAGAATGTGTGATTGTTTGCTTCGGGGGAAACTAATTCTTAGAGCAATAGGCCGAATCAATTCTAAATGAGTTCTAAATGGCCACCTAAACTTTGCCGGCATCAAGTGAAAAAGTGGTATGTGAGCTAAAAAGCAGCAAAATCGCATCTTTCTCCATTCACTACAAGATATCCGTTATCAACAGCTGTTTTCTCACTAGGGTGACTCTCTTTTCCCTTACTTGGACTTGACTGTCAAAAGAACGATACCACACCCTGCGTTATGCAGCCGCAACCGAGTTGCATTGCCACGTCCCAGGTCTCCTGTCTACAGGACTGTATTAAATTCAATAATGTTTTTCTTTTCTTCTTTTGAATCAGGGTTCCTGGGTGGGGCCAGGAAAACCCTGAAGCTGTTTGAAAACGATACAAACTGAAAAGGTCAGAATTTTTAAAAAGTACATTTAAAAAACTGTTTAAGGCCCTTAGAGGCTAACTGAATTTGGGGGGCACGCTGAGTTCAACAAAGAAAAACCCTGTTCGCGTTGGCTTCGCCGCAGGCGCAGAGTCCAGTCCTCAGGGGACGAGCTCGTCCGCGTCTCGGGCGGCGGTAGACGCCCCCTCGCTGGGCCGCACCCGCCACCGTGCGCGAGGATGAGGCCGAGCCCCATGCGTCCCCTGAATTTCCATGCAACCCATCCAGATAAGTCCAGACTGAAGGAGCAGAGTCCAAAGTGAGCGTCAGTATCGTCTGGCGGGGTGGCGGGATGTGTGGCGGGCGCAGCTAGGGGAACAGGGAGCCGGAGGTTAGGTCCGCGAGGTCCGCGGCGGTCGGCGCCCAGACCCGCGCGGAACAAGCCCTCGCGGGGCTAGTCCCTCGCCGAGCTGGGCGTGCGACGCCCGGGCTTCCGCGGCGCCCCCTTGCTCCTCCGCACGCCTCCGCACGCCTCCCCTTTAAGCGCAAGGCGCAGTTGGATTTGTGTCGGCCGAGGCGAGGCGCGACTCCCCTTTATGGCGGAGCCGGCGGCAGCGGCTCTGACAGCCACGACGGCCGGCGAGCGGAGCAGGAGGCCCG
>NW_006441955.1:35927681-35944485 GCF_000325575.1 Pteropus alecto | reverse complement strand
CCCGACTGTGCGGCCGGCTCACCCCGCCCGGGCTCGCCCCCGCATCCCAAGAGCCCCGGGACGTGACCCGGGTGCGACTCTTCGCCCCTAGCAGTCGGCGCTGGGCAATCTGGGCTCGGGACGTGCCTCGGTCTTCTCCCTGGTCTGGTTCCTTTCTCCCTGGTGGGCCCGGCAGGTTCACTGTTCTCGACTCTGTGTCCTGAGTCTTCAGTCGGTAGTAGGTAAGGTGGTGTGTCATTCCTCCATATTTTAGAATACTATTGCAATTTGTCACATCAGTGTTTCCCCCAAACCCCCGAAAAGCGGCGGCATGTGCCTCGTGCTGAGCCCCTCGGTTGGGTATTTTTATCACCGTGATTTAAATGAGAGATAGAGCTCAGAAGCCCGAGCGAGTCCGATGGTGTTTGCTTTTTAAAAGGAAAGGGGACATTGTCTGGTGGTGAACTCAAATACCCCAACAATGCAAACGTAATTCTCAGTCATGTCATGTGTACTGTTCGCGTGTTAATTTTTCATGATTTCCCGTTCCACTCTGTTTCACTGCCAGTCTGTGTCTTCGAACAGTGCTACTGCCTTCATGCACTGTTGGTCACCAGGGGGACCTAGTAGACATTGTGAGTAGCTGAGCGCAAATCCATCACCCCATTGGAAAAACAACTACAAATCAATGCCTCGCGTGGGCCAGCAGTGTTGTGTGCATTCTGAGGACAGTATTCCTTTACCACTTACATTAAAAGGCTTAAAGGTGTTGATAGATTATTTTGGAACAGGAATTCATACTCAGCTGGTGCTTTTATAAATCATTTTAAAAGTTGAGAAGAAACCATCATGGGGCGAGCTGATCTTACATTTTTGTTTGGAAATTGCATGTATAAATCATTATCCTGCCATAGGTGATGTACTGCAGATTGGAAGCATGATTTGACAGCCCATAATATGAAGGGTGCAGGAGTAAAACTGAGCACTTGGGGTCTGCAGCAGCTCCACCAGTAGTAATTGTGCCTTGAGTAACCGTGGAGCAACCCAGTCTAGAATTCAACCCGAGCCAGGCACCTTTATGTGAGCAAAAAATTACCTTTCCAGACTATCCCCAAAATAAGTTTATTGGGCTATTTAAAATGTTTTTTGTTTTTACTAAAACTACCTAGCTATTTATATTTAATTTCTTAGGTTTTGTGTGAGACTTTGTTTTAGACTTTGATTCGTTTGGCCCTTAACGTTCTCCACAGATATGGCTGTGACATTTTTTTGGCACCATAGCACAAGAGCTTTTAGATTGGCTGAGTTAAGATTAGTTTTACAAATAGTTATGCTTCCATTAATGGCTATTTCTATATAATGATTAAACAAACTATATTGAGTATAGTATTTGAGATAAATTTAAAACTTTGGAACCCAGGGGATTGGTATTTTAAATATTGTCTTGGCATCCGTATTTATTCCCTTTATGAATTTTCTTGTTGTCTCTTGCCATACTGGTTCATTTTAACCAGTTAAAAGAAAGGCCTTCAGATTACCCAAGTGTCATACCTTCTGTTCGTTATTGCTTAAAGGCCTCACCTCTGCTCTTTCCACTTCTACCACTAGATGCTTCAACCTCTAAATTGTTTTGGGCAAAGTCAAAATAAAATATTTTCAACTGAGACTATATACAGTGCTTCAGTTTCTCCACCACTGAAGGTTGAATTTCTATATACAGTAGTACTATACCTTTTTTATTTTTGAGAATAAAATGTTCCTTTAGGAGCAACAGAAGGCATGAGAATAAGAGCTGAGTTTTGTTCATTTGTGCATCTGGTTCATTGTAACCTTGAAAAAGGTTTTTTAACTTTTTGGTTCCATAGTTCCCATATCATGAAGTGGTGATTATAGTTCTTAGCTGCTTGCATCATATGAATGTGGTGAGGATAAGATGAAGTTAAATTGGTTTCGTTACCTCTTTACTACATTTTTAATAGAAAAGTGCATGAACTTAAGTGGTAAGTACATATAGATAAATATGTTGTTTTCCTTCAGCCAAAGGTCCCTGGCTTTCTACTCCCTCCTTTTCTTTATTTATTGGGCATTTATTGACTTAAATGCATGATATGACTTATTTTATTGACTCAGTCACTTAATAAATATTCGTTGGGTGCCTGTCACATACCAGAAACTTTGTGAGGTGGTAGGAATTCTCTGGAAGCTAAGCAAACACCTTTGTGGTCCTCCTGGAGCTTAAAGTCTAGTCAGGGAGATAAACATTAATCAGATCATCTCAGAAATATATAGTGACAACAGTAATTGCTATGAAGGAAAAGGAAGGGAGTAAAAGACTGCCTGAGAGGAAGAGAACAGTTTATTTCTCTCTTTTAAAAGTATTTTACTATGGATTTTTTTTATACTTACATAAAGCAGGAAAGAATAATCAACTCTCGTGTACCTATCACCGGCCCTGACCAATTAGGAGTCTTTTATTTCCTTTCCTTTCTTCATATCCTCCTTGCCAACTACCTAAAGGATTTTGAAGCAGACATTTACAAATATATCATTTCATCCAAATACTTCAATATATATTTCTAACAGATAAGGATATTTTTAGACATAATCGTACTTCCATTATCATGCCTAACAAAGTTAATAACAATTTCTTATTTTTTCTCCACCCTCCTCCTAGATATGCATTACCTTGAGAGGACTGAGTAAATTTGATTTGCCATCATGGAGTGGGCTTACTGTGATTTGAGAGGGTCTCTTGGCAAAAAAAACCCAAAAACTCCCCCCTTACCAACTTGTTCCTACTGGAAATTCTTCATTTGAAGGAAACTAATTCACATTTCATGTCTTGGGAGAATGTCTTAGGAAATAAATGTTTAGTTTAATATTTACATGTGAATGTATTATTTTAATTTAAAATGAGTGTGTAATTAGTCAACAGGTATAAAAGATCTTGTTTGTTTGAGGGTAGGGGAAGGGGTAAAGAGTACAGAAAGAATTGTATTTCAGAGATGGGGGAAGAGAGGAAGGGCCCAGCAAGAAGAGCGAGAGGTCACAGAGAACAGCTTTGTATACGTGCAGTTTTGCAGGTTGTCTTCAGTTGGGTGGGATCAGAAAAAACAGTTATGTCCTGAGGTGTTCAGGCCTTAAGGGTTGCAATTACTTCTTCCTCCCACAGATTACAGAAAAAAATTTTAAGCAGTTGACTTAAATATAAAGGAACTTCATTTCAAGTATTTTCATTAACACAGATATCACTGTGGTAATTGATAATGCTTCTAGAGAACTGTGCTGTTATGCAATTAATTATATATTTTCAGCTATAACATGGATTAAATAGGCATTTATGGACCAATGTGGAGCCTAATCACTGTTTATAGCTTTGTTTATATAGCAAAAGAGATTCTACTGCTTGTGAAGATAAGAACTGATATGGTATATCCATATAGTAGAATATTATTCAGCAATAGAGAGAAATGAAGAACTGATACATGCTATATAACATCGATAAACCTTGACAACATTAAGTATAAGGAAGAAGCTGGTCACAAGAGATCACATATTATATGGTTCCATTTATATGAGGTGTCCAGAGTAGGCAAATCTATGAAGATAGAAAATACGTTAGTTGTTGCCTAGGGCTGAGAGGGTTGGGGGGAAATGGGTAAGAAGTTTCTTTTTGGGGTAATGGAAATGTTACAAAATTGATACTGGTGATGGTTGCACAACTGTGAATATACTAAAAATCATTGACTTGTATACTTTAAATGAATAAATTATATGGTATATGAATCTTATCTCAATTTATAAAAAGAACTGAGTTTATTTTATTGATCTAATCCTTCTCTCTGTGCCTCGTTGCAGATTCTACCAATGCCAGCTTTTTGGGTACAGAGAGTACTTTTTTCCAGAGGAGCGCTGTAGGCATACTCTTTGCCTATGCCACTTCACTCTGAGTCAAAAAGGCTTGTGACCCACCTAAAATAGATAGCCAACAAACATTTACCTGAGCAACAAGCTTTTTGTGGCAAAGCATTCTTCCCAGAGCACACTGACTTACCCTTCCATCCTTTTCAACTATTTTTTTGAAAACTTATCTGGGAAATAAATACTTCCTGGTTTGGCTAAATGTTGTGGTACATTCAGAATAGTTGTACAGAGTAGAATCAGAAACTGGATATGTTAACCAGTTTAGACCATTTTTAGGCAGCGTTTTTCTTCCACTTACCGTTATGGTGATACTACTTGTGGCCTGCTGGGTGTGGTAACAGACACCTGCATTTGTCTGTTTTTAGCAGTGTGTTTTCTACAAATTAGGATCTACTTCGTTTAGGGTTTACTCATAGCCCAAGTGGGACTGATAACATAGCAGCCCTATAATTTGTTGGTTTTAGCTTTGAATGCCTTCTCCTTCTCACTGTCATTAAGTCCTGAAGAATGAAAGTTAAGACAATTTAGGGTAATTCTCTATACTTAGGTTATATGTATTTTTCCATTCCAGTCATTCTGCCTGCATGCTCTGTTGCATATAAAAAGCTAGCGAAATTCCAATGGAATTCGAAGTCTCAGATACTTAGATACTTGTGAAGGTTTTTAAGGTTTTAGATTGCAAAGTTTTAAATTTCTTGAGGCGTTGTCCTCTTAAAAATGACTGCTCTAATGGTTTCGAAATGTGTTCGGTAAGGCTGTCATGAATGAATGGATAGATGGTATGTTGTAATTAGGATGTTAGCAGTAGGTAACATTTCTGTTACCTGGCTCTTTGGCTTATATTAGTACTATTTTCAAACATGACTGCTGTAGGTGGTTTGGTTCTTTATGACTTATGTAGTATTTCGTGGGATTTAGTGCCAGATAGGATTACTGATACAGATTAACTGATAATAGTGACGATGTTGACAAATTCTATAGTAAGAGTCATATGGCTTCTTGCCCATTTTCAGCCTCCGGAATTACTTTAAATCTAAGGACAATTAGAGCAATTGATTGTTTCCTATTCCTGAAAGGCTCTAGAGGGAAAAGGACTAAATGTAGGTGGTGTGGTTCTCATCACCTTTGCTTGAAACTAAATCTCCACAACTATGATTAGTTTCCTAAGACTGGTATGTATACAGAGAGCATATGCATCTCATAATGTCTTAAATCGAAGCATAGAATTAGAATGCAGCCATTTGGTGTTACCATTAGTTGCTTTTGTACCCCTGTTAGAAACTCAAATAAATGGTAAATTCTCAGGCAGATTTCGTCCTCACCACACTTTCGGTCTGGAGCATACAGTAAAAGTTTCTTCACTGTCATCTTCCCAGTGCCCCAGTTTTTCACCTTGATGGATTATAGTGTTGTTTTGTATTGTCTATAGAAGTTTTCTTTTTTTAGTAGTTAGATGCATTTTAATGTTTTCATTTCTTAAAGTTGCCTCTAAAAACAATGCTGTACCAGTCTGTTAAATACCAGCTTTTTGCATTATCTGATTGAAAAGATACATTTTTAACATATCTATTTCTAGACATTTAAATATTTTGCAAATAATTTTCCTGTAAGACCTTTTAATATACAAAGTATACGAGCTTAGAAAAAAGGAATATTTTCATGTGAATATGTTTTAAAAACCCAAAATATTAGTGGATGAATTTTCTTTGGAAATAAGTAGTTCTTTTTTTTTTTTTTTGGTCGACTAATGAAATTAAATAATTATCTTTTTAAGGTATGATCATGGTATCGTGTTTTTTTTTCTGTTCATTGTAACCTTTAGTGTTACTTTTATAATTTAAAAATTTTTTCAATTACAGCTGGCATTGTATTAGTTTCATGTATATAACATAGTGATTAGACATTTATATAACTAACAAAGTGATCACCCTGATAAATCTAGTACCCATCTGACAACATATATAGTTATTACAATATTATTGACTATATTCTTTATGCTATACTTTACATTCTCATGACTATTTTGTAACTACCAGTTTGTACTTCTTAATCCCTTCCCTTTTTCATTAATCCCCTCCCATCTGGCTAAAATCAAATAGTTCTCTGTATCTATGAGATTGTTCCTATTTTGTTTGTTTATTTTTTTCTTTAGATTTCACATGTAAGTGAAATCATATGGCATTTGTCTTTCACTATCTGACTTACTCCACTCAGCACAATGCTCTCTAGGTCCATCCATGCTTTTGCAGATGGTAAAATTTCACTCTTTTTTATGGCTGAGTAATATTCCATTTTATATATGTACCACCTCTTCTTTATTCATCCATTCATGGACACCCAGGTCGCCTCTATATCTTGGCTATTAAACTATCATAAATAATGCTGCAAAGAACATGTGGATTCACATGTCCCTTTGAAATAATGTTTTGAGTTTCTTTGGATGAATACCCAGAGGTGGGATAACTGGGTCCTTCTTTGCCTCTTGTTATAGACTTTGTTTTAAAGACTATTTTGTCTGGTACAAGTATTGTTACTCCAGCTTTTTAATTTTGTTTTTATTTCCATTTTTATGAAATGTCTTTTTCCACCTCTTTTATTTGTGTGTGTTTTTCGATCTGAAGTGAGTCTCTTATAGGCAGCATATGTAAAGGTCTTATTTTATTATTTATTCAGCTACCTTATCTTTTGATTGGAGCATTTAATCTATTTACATTTAAAATAATTGTTGGTAAATATGTAACTATTGCTATTATTCATATTTTTTATCTTTTTTTTTTTCTTTTTAAAGAAGTCCCTCTTACTGATTTTTTGTAATACTGGTTTGGTGGTGACAAACTCCTTTAGTTTTTTCTTATCTGGGAAGCTCTTTATCTGTCTTTCGAGTCTAAATGATAGATAGCTTTGCTGGGTAGAATAATCTTGGTTATAGGTCCTTGCTTTTCATCTCTTTGAATATTTCATGCCAGTCCCTTCTGGCCTGCAAAGTTTTGTCAAGAAATCAGCTGACAGTCTTGTGGGAACTCCTTTGTAGGTAACTAATTGCTTTTTTCTTTCTACTTTTAAGATTCTCTCTTTGTATTTAATCTTTGGCATTTTGATTATGATGTATCTTGGTGTGTGCCTGTTTGGGTTCATCTTGTTTGAGACTCTGCACTTCCTGGGCTTGCATGTTTATTTCCTTCACCAGGTTAGGGACGTTTTCCAACATTATTTCTTGAAACAGGTTTTCAATCTCTTGCGCTCTTTCTTTTTCTGGTACCCCTATGATCTAATCTGCCGTCGATTCCCTCTAATGTGTTTTTTTGTTTGTTTGTTTGTTTGTTTCAGTTGTCGTAGTCTTCATTTCTGACTGGTTCTTTTTTGTTTTCTATCTCTTCGTTAAAGTTCTCACTGAATTCCTCTACTCTTCCCCTAAGTTACCCTAAGTTCATCTGGTAGATTGCTCGTCTCCAGTTTGCTTAGTTCCTTTTCTGGAGTTTTGTTCTGTTCTTTCACGTGGTACATGTTTCTTTGTCTCCTCATTTTGGCTGCCACCCTGTGTCTGTTTCTGTGTATTAAGTAGGGCTGCTATGGCTCCCGGTCTTAGTAGAGTGGCCTTATGTAGTCCTGTGGGGCCCAGTGGCGCAGTCTCCCTGGTCACCTGAGCTAGGTGCTCCAGGTATGTCCCTCGTAAGGGTTGTGTGTGCCTTCCTGTTGTAGTTGAGCCTTGGTTGCCGTTTGCATGTCAATAGGAGGGAGTGACGCTCAGACTGATGGGTTGTGAGAACTGGCCATGACTACAGTGGAGGAGCTGTTGTGCAGGGGCTTACCCTGCAACGCAGGGTTTACTTTAGCAGGGCTCTGGTGCCTGCCCAGTCTGTCTTTTAGGTGTGTTTGTGGAAGAAACTGGGTGATGCTCTGGCTCATTTAGAAGCTGGGCACCAGGCATTTCAGCTCTGGGGCGTCCTGCCAGGGCCCCTGCCACAGGCCCAGTTCATCCACAGCCTATGCCCTGCTTGGGACCACCAAGCAACCTGCAGATGCCTGCCACCCTCACTGGGCTTGAAGTTGCCTTGAGAGATCAAGCTATGAACTGAGGCTACCTGTAACTAGTGCTGGGCTTGGGGCTGCTCCACAGAGTTACAGGGTACGCTGAGGCCAGATGCTGCTTATTTAGGTTTTGTGAACCTTTGAGAGATTTTAGAAGAGTTCACAGCATGAGCCAAGACAGATCATTTGTATGGAAAAGCAACCAGAAGTGGTTTGGGTGGGCTTGCAAGTTGGGTGGGGTGGGGTCTCAGGGAATCACCAAGGTGAGGTGTCACCAGAGTCCATCAGTGAGCAAGTCCTTGCCTAGGACCTTTATAAGAAATGCCTGGGATTCCTGCAGCCCTCTGTCTCACTCATCCATAATATCCGCTGGTTTTCACAGACAGAGGTCGTGGGGACTTCTCTTCCCAGCACTGGAACCCTAGGCTGGGAAGCCTGGTATGGGGCTGGGATCCTCACTCCTCCAGGGGAAGCTCTGCAACACGAGACATCCCTCCCAGTTTTCAACCGCCACATGGGTGTGGACCAGCCCTCTTTGCATCTCCACCCCTCCTAACAGTCTCAAGGGGGCTTCTTCCATGTGTCCCCAGTTGTAGGACTTCTGCTGTTCAGCTAGACTTCAGGCAGTTTTCAGTGATGGTTGTTCTGTAGTTTAGTTGTAATTCAGATATGGTCCTGAGAAGAAGTGTTTACCTACTTTGCCATTTTGATTGGCTTCTTATTTTTGTTTTTTTGTGTGTGTTCAAAAACACATAACATAAAATTCACCATCTTTACCATTATAAAGTATAGTAGCGGTAACTACATGTGCATGTAGTTACCGCTAGAACTTTTTCATCTTGCAAGACTGAAATTCTGCCTGTTGAACACCTCCAGTTTTGCTCCCCTCGCTGACTCTGATAACCATGTTCTACTTTCTGTTTCTATGAGTTAGATTTCTTTAGATACCTCTTATAAGTAGAATCATACAGTATTTTTTTTTTTTTAATGACTGGCTTATTTCATTTAGCATAATGTTCTCAAGGTTCATCCATGTTGTAACATATGCTTCTCTCTCCTTAGTTCCCCCCAGTCCTGCCCCAGTGTCTGGCAACCACTTTTCTATTCTGTTTCCATGAATTTGGCTTTTTATTGTTTTTTAGATTTTACCTGTAAGTGATACTATGCAGTGTTTGTCTTTCTTGGTCTAGCTTATTTCACTTAGCATAATGTCTTCCAGGTTCATCTGTGGTCACAAATGACAGGATTTCCTTTTTTTAAAAGGGTGAATAATAGTCCATATTTTTTAATGCATTCATCAGTCGACGGACATTTAGGTTGCTTCCATCTCTCAGTTATTGTGATTAATGATGCAGTGAACATGGGAATTCTCATATCTCTGAGATCCTGTTTTCAGAAGTGGGATTGCTGGATCATAGGGTAATTCTATTTTTAATTATTTGAAGAACCTCCATATTATTTTTCCATAGCAGCTCTACCATTTTTCATTCCCACCAACAATGCAGAAGGGTTCCAATTTCTCCACATCCTCACCAGCAGTTGTAATTTTCTGTTTCTTGATAGCAACCTTCTTATCAGGTGTAAGGTGATTTCTCATTGTGGTTTTGATTTGTATTTCATTGACCAGTGTCTGAAGTCCTTTGCATCCTCTGAGCATCTTCTCATGTGCTTGTTGGTCATTCTTTGGAGAAAGTTCCTTCTTTATCTTATACTTCTATATGTTAGAAGTCTAGGCACAGTGTTGCCCATCTGGTTCTCTGCTCCAGGTTTTACAAGGTTGGAAACCAAGGTATCACTAGGGTTGAGTGTCATTCTTGATTTCCGGGAATCAGTTGGCTTCCAGGCTCTTTCAGATGATTGTTGGAATTTGTTTCATACAGTTGTGGAACTGAGGTCTCCATTTCCTTGCTGGCTGTTGGCTCTTGGTAGTTGTCAGCTTCTAGAGGCTGCTTACATTTCTTGGTTCATTTCTTGACTCCCTTTCTCCATCTGCAAAGCCAGCAACAGTAGTTGGAGGCCTTTGCATGCTTTGAATCTCTCTGACTTACTGTTCTGTCTCATCTCTTCTCTACCTTCCTCTGCTTCATCTCTCTGACTCTTCTGCTTTCCTCTTCTGTTTCAACGGCTTGTACGATTACATTGGGTCTACCTGAATAATCCAGGATGATATCTCTATTTTAAAGTCAGCTGATTTATAGCCTTAGTTCCAACTGCAAAGTTCTTTCATAGCAGTACCTAGATTAGTGTTTGATTAAATAACCAGGGGATGGGAATCTCAGGAGACATCTTTAGAATTCTGCCTATCACAGAAAGAATACAAATTAATTCTGACAGTTAAAAAAATCATTCATTTCCTAAAATATTTTGTTTCTTTCCCATTACTCTTAGGTTTAAAAGTGTTATCATAGAAGAGATTTTATAAGAGAGTTGTTATTGCATTTATCATTCTAGCAATTACTATGAAAGTAATCTTGGATATTTATTAAAGGAAAGAAAATGCAAATAGCTGCTGAACAATCAAATATGGAAATACTTGTTTTTACAACATAGTTGACCTTTGAACAACATTGATTTGAACTGCTAAGGTCTACTTATATTCAGATTTTGTTCAATAAATACAGTAAATATATATGTTCTCTATAATTTTTTAATAACATTTTCTTATCAGTAGCTTACTTTATTGTAAAAATACATTATATAGTATATATAATGTACAAAACAGGTTAATCAACTGTTTATCATTAAGGCTTCTGGTCAACAGTAGGCTATTAGTTAAGTTTTTGGGGAGTCAGTAGTTATACTCTGATTTTCAACCATGAGAGGGCAGGGGGTTCAGCACCCCTAACCCCTGTGTTGTTGAAGGGTCAAAGGTAGATGCAGTTTTTAAATCTTTGTACCCTTATACAAACTAAAGTAAGAGTGAGAAAATACTACTTTCTGAGCTCTAAGAAAAGTTTCTTTAAAATATAACCTGTTTCTTTCTATTACTATAATTAAAGTTGTTTTTCTTTCGCACTTAAAGAAGACAGTGCTTGGTTTTGTTTTAATGTGCCAGCCTACAACATTTTCAATCACACTTGTTCCAGTAGAACTAAATTTGTCCCCAGTGAAGGTAGAGCCTATTTATTACCCTGGTCTTGTCCTTTATCCTGAGCGTATGTACATTCAGGATGTGAAGAATGATGCAGTATAGTATACGTATTTTTACATATATTCAAAAATATTTTGTAACCACTCTAAGATACTGGACTCCGATAGCTCACACTAAGCACACTCTCTTATCTCTTTCACATTCTTACTCTTTACTGTTACCACCAGTACCATCATATCATCCTCATTGTTGTCATCATAATTGAGGCCCTTGCCACTCCCATTTCTTCCATTCAGTCAACTCCCGTCGCCTTCCTCCCTTTCCCTGTTCATTCAGGATCTGATGATCTGTCATTTCATGTACTCTGCATTCACCACCTCCTTGCTTCTCTGATGCTTACTTCCTTCTTGCCTTGATATTTCCACACTTTCCTTTTGGTCTCATCTTCCTTTGCCCCTTACTTTCCCCAGGACTCCAGCTGCCTTCTACTTCTCATTTTATACAGTCTCCTTGGGTAATTACATCTCTTAACATGGCTTCTACTACAACCCAGATATTAATGGGTCTCAACTCTGTATCACCAGCCCAGACTTCTCTCCCAGAATTTTGGGTTTACATTTCCAGCTTATTTGAAACCTGCTAGCACCTCATATTCAACATGTCTAAACCAAAACCCACCTCCCCACAACTTGCTCCTTTCCTTATTTCCGTTAGTGTTACTCTCCAGATACTCAAGAAAGAAATATATCTAAATCCTTTTAGACTCTCCCTCTTTCCTTACCCTCATGTTTAATCCCTCAGCAAGTTCTCTAGTGCATCACCTAAATAATTTTTGATTGCATCATCTTTTTCCTTGTACAATGTTATCAACTATAGTCATCATATTTTACATTAGATCTTCAGACCTTATTTATCATATAGCTGAAAGGTTGTATGCTTTTACCAACCTCTCCCTGTTTCTCCCACTCCCTAGCTTCCGGAGATCATTTTTCTACTCTCTGTTTCTACGAGTTTGACTTTTTTTTTTTTTTTTAGATTTCACATATAAGCAATACCTTTCAGTATTTGTCTTTTTCTGTCTGGCTTATTTCACTTAGTATAATGCCCTTAAGGTTCATCCATTTTGTTGCAAGTGGCAGAATTTCCTTCTTTCTTATGACTGAATAATATTCTGTTGGGTGTGTGTGTATGTGTGTTTACACACATACCACATCTTTCATTCATTCATCTGTCGATGAACACTTAGGTTGTTTCTGTGTCTTAGCTATTGTGGTAATGCTGCAGTGAACATATATCTGAGATCCTGTTTTCATGTTCTTTGGATGTACACCCAGAAGTCAGAATGCTAGAGCATATAGTAGTAATGTTTTTAATTTTTGAGGAACCTCCATACTGTTTTCCATAGAGACTGCACCAGTTTACATTCCCACCCAGTACACTAGTATTCCCTTTTCTCCATATCCTCACTAACACTTAGCCCTTGTCTTTTCAATGAAAGCCGTTCTAACAGGTGTAAGGTGATATCTCACTGTGGTTTTGACTAGCATTTCCCTGATGATTAGTGATGGTGAGAGCCTTTTCATGTACCTGTTAGCCATTTGTCTCTTGCTGGTACCATGATTCTTTCCCTTTGTCTCATTAGGCCCAAGCAATAACCTCCAGAATGGTCTTCCTGCCTTACTTACCCCTTGTAGATCTATCCTTCACATTGCTTTCAGAGTAATCTTTCTCAAAGTGCAACTATGATCAAGTCTCTCTTTCTGCTAGAGAAATCCTTTACTGGCTTCCCTTTGCCTTCAGGAGACTATGCAGAGTTCTGATCATGGTCTTTTATTTCTGATCGTTTCCTGTCTTGTAGTTTCATTCCCGCCACTACCACCTCATGTACCATTTGCTCTAGCAAACCTGAATCACTTCCAATTTCCCAAACACACCATGCTCTCTTTCACGTATCAACCCATCTACCTCATCGTTTCTTCTTTGCCCTAGAAAGCCCTTTCCAAATTTCCCTGAATTCCTCTTCACCTAGTTTATTCTCAGTTTTCTACTTGTCTTTTAAGTTTCAACTCAAAGAGAAGGTGACCTTTCATCCATCCCTCCCTGACATCCCATACAGTACATCAGTGTATCTTTTCTGTGCCCCAGACTGTGTGTGCATCGTATCTGGCACACACATCTGTTAATAGCACTTATGATATTAAATTGTTGTTAGTGGTCTTTCTTTCACCCCAAACTGTGATCTCCTTGAGAGCCAACATGTCAGTTTCCTCTCTCTGTGCCCTGTGCCTAACCTAGAGTAGATGTTCAATAAATGAGTTTGTCGAATGAGTAAATCAGCATAAACACTTGTAGGGACACAGCCTTTTAGGAAGCGATTAGATTAATTTCTTCTATGAAACAAAATGTTAATACAATAAGTAAAATCTCCCCTTCCACTTCCTACTAACTCCAGCTTTAGTCCTGAAAAGTAGCCTCTTTGAACCACCTATCTTTTTTAATTTCCTGGTGGCTGTACCTTTAACTTCTAGAGCTGTGTGTCTACAGGGAATAGTATGCATCCTGGGAGGTACATACGATGCTGAATTTGTGTACTGGAAGAAATTATTTGAAATTTTATTCTCCTATGCTTTTTTATATCTTAAAATGTTTATTTTTGTCAGATAGCTGGTGATTTTCTGTTTTTAGTATATTACTGTAATAAGAATTCTCCCTGCTTAAAAATCTATTAAAAAATTATTCTTATATTTGATTTCTATTTTTGTATAAGTTACAGTATACATGTAGTAGATAAGTATAGTCATAAGTTTATATAGAATAAAAATAAGTAAATATATAGATGTTAGGGATTCATGCTCTAAAATAGGGTTGTATTATTAAAAAGATTTGATCAGGTTTTTTACCTCTTTTTTAATTTATCAACTTCGTATAATATCCGTTGACTTTCCACTTTAAAAAATGAGTAGTTTTCTTAAACTACAGTCATCTCATTTTCTTCCAGTGTTTGCTAGTTGTATTATTGATTTTACTTCTCTTGCTTAAATTAGTAACCTTGGATGATGATAACTAGTTCTCATTTCATCCACTTTTGACAGTCTTAGTTGACTGCCCCCTTTTTAAGAAGGGGTATTAGAACATGTGCTCCTTTTTCCATATGTCTTTCCCACTTTGTATCAGCGACACTTCTAGATTGTAAAAGTTAATAACTTTTATATTTTGTCCTATTACCACAACCAAGTCTCCATATATGTTAAATCTAAAAGATGAGAACTAGAAGTACTATTTTATTATTATGACTTGTTAATTTTTTCATAAAGGAAAATCTCCCTTATGAACCTAAGACCCATCGACAGCAACATGAAGTTATTTTCTCCTTGTCAGGAAAGCAGGTAGAATTAACAGATCAGGAGACAAGCCTCTTGTTATTGGGCAAAGTACTATGGGATTTGTCCCTTCCCAGAGCTAAACCATACTTCTGCCATTAGGGAAGAGAACATGTGATGTTTGCACATTCCCTATAGAAAGTTTTTTTCTGCTTATGCATCATGCTCGCTTGCTTTTTAATATTCCAATTAAAGAATGATAATTAAAGCCTAGTCTTTGGGATCTATAATGAAGTAACAGTTATGATTTGAGATCACCATGGGTCACAATTTTCCCCCTGAGCAGTCAATGTACCTTCTTTTTTGGAATGGTTACCTGGTTATGCTCAGCGGTGGAGAGCAGGCATTTATTCTGTCATGTTCCCCCAAATTGAAGTGAAAGGAGCTAGTTCCGGAGTGCTGGACCATTAGAGTAATGAAAAGAACTCTCGCCTTCCGGAAGAGCATTGCAGATAGAAACTGGCATTCATTTGGTGCTATGTTTATAGAAAATAAAAGGAGAGAGAAACGCTTTTGGCCCACCTTTCTTTTAGAGTCCTTAAATTTATGTCTTTTGACCAACCATATCAAAGTTAGTTCTGGCCTAAGGTGAAGGGCATCTCTATTTTTAGTTCCTCTTCAAATATGATTCTATAAATACTTAGTGCAGCAAATTTGTGGGCTAGGATTACATTTTCTTCTGTCCGGGTCCAGGGTCATGACTCCTAGGCTATCGAGATTCTAAGATCAATAACAACTAGATCCTCTTTTCTCATATTCCATCAATTTCTTACAATCAGGGTACTTGTAAGCTTGCTTCATATTTGAAATGTAGCTTTTTGTGTATCATTTTTCTTTTTTCTTTTCAGGGAGTTTCTAATTGCCTTCTTTTTACTTTTTTCTTTTTCTTTTCTTTTTTCTTTTTGGTATAATATGCCTTTATCAAGGCCTCACTTTTCCTCTCCTCTCAGTTACATTTTTTTATTCTGTGGAATCCCCCTTCATGATCATATGCTTTTCTCGGCTACTGCACAGCTGTCTTCCAAGCATTTTCCTCCACTCCTCTCCTGGCTTGGAATTACTGTTCTCAGAATCCTATATCTTCCACTGTCTTGATTTATGCCATCGTCTTACTGGAGTATATCCTGAAATAAATTCTTTAGAAAAAATGTGTGAGAAATAAACTTTCTGAGTATTATCTAAAACCGTCTTTATTCTACCCTAGTACTTGTTCATAGTTAGGTTGGGTGTAGAATTCTGGGCTGGAAATAATTTTCTTTAGAAAATGTGAAGACATAGTTCCCTTGTCTTCTAACATCCTCTATTGCTGACAAGAAGCCAGTTTAATTATCAGTCCTTTGTGGGTGGCCTGCATTTTCTGTTCAGAGTCTCCTTTTTATATTTGTTTTGGATTTCCATGAAGAAATGTGTAGATGAGCATCTTTTATTACTTAGTTTTATTCAGCACTCACTGAGCCCTTTCAGTCTCAATACTTGCCTTCTCTCTTTGCCTCTGGGGAATTCTATAATTTTTTTAATCATTTCTCCCCTCTCTTTTTTCTGTTCCCTCTTTCTGGGACTCTTACAAGTCAGATGTTGTACCTCTTGGATTAGCTCTTTATGTCCTTTGTAGTTTGTCTATCATTTCCATCTTTTTATTCATATGCTCTCTCATTCTTAGTTTCTCAATTTTGTTTTCTAGATCATCTATTGATTTTGTTTCCTTTTCTAATCACTCTTTAACTTCTAAGAGTTTTGAATTTAATTTCAAAGAGTTCTTCCAGGTTCTTTGTTCCTTTTTTTGTGGTTTCCTATTCCTGTTTTCTATGGATGCAAACCCTGTTGAATCTTTTGATTATAGTAGTTTTAAAAATGTTTTCTTCACCAAGGAAACATGGCGGAGTGAGAGACATCCCCATATCTCTTTCCTTGAAACAACAATAAGCTGAACATCTAAAACTCAGCAAAAAACACCAAACTACACACCAGCAGGACTGAGTGTGAGATCTGTGCATAACAGCTACCACAGGTCAGAACCCTGTGTGTCGGGCGGAGGACTGGGAGAAATAAAGAAGCTGCCTCACGCAGCCTCCAGGGCTCCCTGTAGGGGGAGAGAAAGGGGCGAAGGTGCAGTGACTTCCTCGAACAGTCCTGCTTGGGAGAGTTTGTGAGTTCCACACAGCCAGTGTCAGGGCCCAGTCATCGGGGCAGAAAGCAGAGAAGCAGACGGCAGAGAAACAACAGTTGATTTTTACTGGCCACCATTGCAAAACCAAGGCTGAGCTGCAGCCCCCAACTCCCAACCCAGAGGGACCCTCCTCACATACATTCCAAGACTGATCATTATGGAGCCCAGGAGGATTCTGAGCAAACGCCACCGAAATTGTCACTAACACTGACAGGGCCTGAGACTGAGGGTCGC
>NW_006441955.1:35833322-35926638 GCF_000325575.1 Pteropus alecto | reverse complement strand
ACTGGGAAAAAAGAATGAGGCTGGAGGCATCACTCTGCCCGACTTCAAATTATACTACAAAGTGACAGTAATCAAAATGGCATGGTATTGACAGCACAACAGACACATGGAGCAGTGGAACAGAATCAAGAGTCCGTAAGTCCATATTTATATGGGCAAATAATTTTTGACAAAGTAGCAAAAAACTTACAGTGGAGAAAGAAAAGGCTCTTCAATAAATGGTGCTGGAAAGTCACCTGCAAATAATTGGAACTAGACTGTTGTCTATCACTACACACCAAAATTAACTCAAAATGGATTAAGGACCTGAATATAAGACCTGAAACAATAAAATGCATAGAAGAAAACATAGGAACTAAACTCAAGAATCTTGGACTTAAAAAGGATTTTATGAATTTGATCTCAAAGGCAAGGGAAGCAAAAGCAAAATCCAAACTGAAAAGCTTCTGCTCAGCAAAAAAAAAAAAATCATCAACAAGGTAAAGGGACAACCATCCAAATGGGAAAATATATTTGCAAGCAAAGTCTCTGATAAGGGCCTAATATCCAAAATATACAAAGAACTCATATGACTCAATAACAACAAAAAAACAAACGATCCAATCAAAAAATGGGCGGAGGACCTGAACTGACACTTCTCCCTAGAGGACATACAAATGGCCAAAAAATATATGAAAAGATGCTCAACATCACTAGCTATTAGAGAAATGCAAATCAAAACCACAATGAGATACCATCTCACACCAATAGAATATCTATAATCAACAGGACAAGTAATAACAATGCTGGAGAGGATATGGAGAAAAGGGAACCCTCATACATTGCTGGTGGAACTGCAGATTGGTACAGCCACTATGGAAAACAATATGGAGGTTCCTCAAAAAACTAAGATCATAAGGTTACCATATGATCTACTGGCTATTTACCCTCAAAGACTTGAAAACCCATATCTGAAAAGATATTTGTACACCGACGTTCATAGCAGCATTATTCACAGTGACCAGGACATGGAAGCAACCGAAGTGTTCTATGATAGATGATTGGCTAAAGAAGCTGTGGTACATATATACAATGGAATATTACTCAGCCATAAGAAGAGATGAAATACCGCCATTTGCGACAACATGGATGGATCTCGAGATAATCATGCTAAGTGAAATAAGCCAGACAGAAAAAGTTGAAAATCACATGATATCACTTACATGTGGGATATAAACCTAAAAGCAACAAATGAAAGGACAAACAGAGACTCATGGACATGGACTATAGACTAGTGGTTACCAGAGGGTAAGGGGTGTGGGAGGAAGGGGGAGGTAGATGTGGTAAAGGGGGTCAAATATAGCGAGGTAAAGGGAGGATGAAGTGGATAAAGGGGATCAAATATATGGTAGCTGAAGGAAACTGAGCTTTGGGTGGTAAACACAATAGAATATACAGATGTCAAATTATAATGTACCCCTGAAAATTATATAATTGTATTAATGTTACCCCAATAAACTTAATTTTAAAAAAATTAAAAAAATGTTTTCTTATGTCCCTTAATTTTATTTGTTCCCCTCAGGGTTTGTTTTTCTATATGTTTTTCTTAGCTGCTCTTTTTCATGATTCCAGATTTTCTTATGTGCCTGGTAATCCTTGATTGTCTGTATTTTAGAAAGAAAAACTGAGGAAGTGGTGTGGATTTCTTCTGCTGTTTTAAAAGCTGGTCTTTTTTCCCCTTAAATCTGTCATCTGAGTGGATGGCTGCCTGAGGCCTCTCTGTAGGACAGGATGCCTTGGCTGGCTTACTTACTGTATGGTAAGTCTGTGCTCAGGCTTTGGAGGCCCTTGTGCTTTACTCTGGGTGGACTATACTCCTACTAGAAGCCTTGCCTTTCCCCAGGTTGTTTGTTCCTCCAGTTACCTGGGTTTTCCACTAAGGGTTAATGCCAGGCTGCCTGCGATGTGTGTGGAGGTGGGGGAAGCAGATGGGAGTGCCAGCCAGCACAGTTCCAGGTACAGACCTTCAATTATCCCCACTGTCTTCAGCCCACTTCTCATTTCTCACTCCTGCCCTCCCTCCTATCTGCTGATGCAGAGCCCAGAGCCATCAGGTGTTCTGGGGCAGATTGTCTCTCTAGATTTCCTTCTAGCATTCCAAAAAGCAGTTTGGCTTCCAGCTCCTTTTAGGTTGCCTTGTGGAGTATTCTGGGCTGTGGCTTTCTCTGCCTGTCTCATCCATCAACACAATTCCATCTGACTTTTTAATTTGAGAAATTTAAAGGGCTCTTCGATCTACTGGTGAACCCCTTACTTCCCTTTCTTTTTGTGATTAGAGGTTTATTGCTGCTTTTGCCTCCCTTATTTGAATGTGGTTTTGCAAGCTGTTAGTAGTAAACATGTATCTTCAACCTACCATCTTGAACTAAAAGTCCTGATGTGAATTTAAACTATCTTTTGGATGTTTACCTACCTATCCTATTTATCTTTATGGCTGCAGTGTCTGTTTTAAGCATTGCATAATTAATAAGTTATTTCAATATAAGGCAAGAGAATTAGAATCAATAACTTCAGAGGCATAAAAATATAATGGTACAATTTTTTCCAGAAAATCTTGTATAGTAGTAATAGTTTATTTTAGTTAAAAAAAGAAAAAACTATTCAATTAAAGATCGGGGTCTTAGATTAGCATCAGTTTTCTGCTCAATTTCTATAGGTTATAAGTCAACAGGATATTACCTGCTATGTACCAGGTAAGCACTGGACTTGTAGCAGTGGTGTGATAGATCTCTGCTTTCATAGTACTTGCATGTTGTGTTTGGGGAGGAGCACTGCTAGATAATAAATGAATTTTTTAAAAACCAACAAAAATGTTGGGTAGCTATGTGCACGATGCAAATAATTAAAATAGATAGTATGGTAATGAGTGTCAGGACGTCTATCTTGGCCATTTGATTGGAGAACCTGGCTGTGGAGGGGATGGTTACCTGAGATCTAACAAGTGGGAGCCAGCCAGGCAAAAACTGGGGACTTGGCATTACCATCAGAAAGCGTATCCTGTCTACTTTTTTCAGTGCTAGTTGTGGTTTGGTTTTGATCATATTTCTGACCTATAAAAGATTTTTATATTAATTTAATGAATTACTTAAACATTTCATCAGCTTTTAAATAGCACTTTAGTGAAATAGAAAGACTTGAGATAATTTATTCCCCTAGGATAGAGAAGGGATAAACAAGCTTTTTTAGTCTGTGATAGCAGAATGGTTTGGTGAATTAAAGGCCTTAATTATTATGCTTTAAGCAACAACTTAATTTGCGTCAGTCTGATTCTTAGCTTTCAAATGGAGTTCTTCCTTTGATATATTGTGTTGCTATTTTGGTGCTTGTCATTTTGCTATTGCACTTTTCCTCATCAAAAACTATTTACTGTTCACTTTCATATACTGTACTGCGGGCTGCAGGTGCACATTTGCTTTTATCTTTAAGTTGGGTACACTTTTCAAGGAGTATGGAGCCATAGATAGTTTAAGGGAACCAATTCATAGATCTTGAAATACTCCATGGACTTTTTCTAACATTGTTCTGCCTGAAAATGTGCAGCACTATGCAGCATGGTTTGCTTTCACATTTTCTCTTTCACAGTTGCCCTTCTCCTACTATTACAAAAGAAAGGTATACTGCTCATCTATCTTGGATCTGACAAAGTTCCCTGGATGTAAAAACCACCAGGCCAAACAAAGGGCAATTGAAAATGTTAGTGTCTGTGTTAGTGAATGACAAAGTAACATTATCTCAAGGAATGACTGAATAACAGTTTCTTTTGCAGTACAACTAGTTTCCAATTTTTTGCTCTCACAAACTGAAAGAAGACCTAATTGAGTTGCTTGCTAATTAACTAATAGATTGTTAAGTATATATTTTTGATGGCAGGTTACTGTTATTTTTCTCATATAACTCAGAAGATTTCAAATAATTGAAAAATAATTGCTTTAACAATACTTCCATTCTCATCTTCTCATTTATGTGAAAAAGGCTTCTCACCACTTAAAATTATAAAAACAAACAATAGGGATAGAATTAATGCTGAGTCCTGTTTCATTCTGACAATAAATGATAGTCACTGTGGAAACATGAACTAATTGAAGAAAAAATTTCACCCATCTCTTTAATAAAGTTTCTTATATTTAAAATTTTTTTAGATCAAAATTTGCAGTATATTTATATTTTAATTGATTGGGTAGTAATAATTGTAAAGAAAACTCAAAACAGAGGAAATTGTTTTAAAACTTGGAGTCTTTTATTACAGAAAACAAAGAAATTTATTTTCAGTTTATAGAAAGATTTTTGTTGAGGAAAAATAGAGTGGCCAATAAAAGACTTTCAAACATAAAATGTATTACATTAAAAATAATTCATGTGGGAAGAATCACCTTTCCTGATGTTAAGGCTTATTGTATGGCTTTATAAATCAAGATACTGTGGTACTAGCAGAGGGATAGACACATATATCAATGGAATAGAATAGTTCAATAGAATAGATATAAAACCACATAAATATGACTAATTTTTGACAAAGGATCTACAAGCAATTCAAATGGAGGAGGGATAGCCTTTTCATTAAGTGGTGCTGAACAATTGGGTATCCATTAGCAAAACAGAAGAAACTTGACCTAAATCTTATACAAAAATTAACTCAAAATGGATAATGGACATAAATGGAAAACAAAACTATAAAACTTCTAGGAAAAAAAAGAAAATCTTTGGGGCCTAGGACTAGGCAAAATGTTGTTAGACTTGACACCATAGGCATGAGCCATAAAAGGAAAAATTGATAAATTTGATTTCGTCCAAATTAAAATCTTTTGCTTTGTAAAAGACCTTGTTAAGAAGATGAAAAGACAAGCTACAGACTGGGAGAAAATATTTGCAAGCCATATATCTGACAAACAACTAGTATTTAGAATGTACGAAGAACTCTCAAAACGGAAGAGTAAAAAACCAGTCTAATTAGAAAATCGGAAGGAGACATTTCACAGACGTTACACCAAAAAAGATATACATATGGCACATAAGCACAGGAAAAGATGTTCAACCTCATTAGCCATTAGGGAAATGCAAATTAAAACCAAAATGAGATATAATCAGAATGGCTAAAATAAAAAATAGTGACACCACCAAATACTGACGAGGTTGCAGAGAAACTGGATCATTCATACGTTGATGGTAGGAATGTGAAATGATAGTCACTCTGGAAATTTCTTTAAAAAACTAAATATACAGCTATCATATGGTCCAGCAATTAAACTCCTGGGCATTTATCCTAGAGTAATGAAAACTTAATTCTATAGATGACTTGTGTCCCACCTACCCCCAAATTTACATGTTGAAGCCTGAAACCCCAACGTGTGGTATTTGGATATGAGGCCTTTGGAAGATAATTAGGTTTAATGAGGTCATAAGGCAAGGCTCTTATGATGGGATTAGTTAGTGCTCTCATAAGAAGATACATCAGAGAGAGCAACACTCCCCCCACCCCAATCATAAATGAGGGCACAGTGAGAAGGCAGTCTGCAAGCCAGGAAGAGATCTCTTTCCAGAACTTGACTGTTCTGACACCCTGGTCTCAGATTCCCAGCCTCCAGCTCCAGAACTGAGAAAATAAATTCTTGTTCTTTAAGCAACCCAGTCTATGGTATTTTGTTATGGCAACTCAAGATGACTGTGACACGTTTACACTAACCTGTAAATGAATATTTATAGCCACTTTATTTGTAATAGCCCCAAACTGGAAACAACCCAGATGTCTGTCCTTCGATGGATGAATAGTTAAACAAACTATGTTACATCTAAACTGTGGAATATGACTCAACAATAAAAAGGAGTGAACTGTTGATACATGCAACTACTTGATGAACCTGGAGGAAATTATGTTTAGTAAAAAGCCAATCTCAAAAGGATACATACTACATGATTCCATTTATATAACATTTGTGGGATAACATATTTACAGAGATAGAAAACAGATTAGTGGTGGCCAGGGGCTAGGGAAGGGACAGAGAGAGGAAGGCTGTAGCTATAAAGAGATAATACAGAGAAGTCTTTGGTGATGGTACAGCTAAGTATCTTGGTTGTGGTAGTGGTTACACAAAGTTACATATGTGATAAAATTGCATAGAGCACACATATGTACATGCACACATTTAAAATGAGTGCATATATACTGGTGAAATATGAATAAGCTCTGGATTGTACAAATGTCAATTTCCTGGTTGTGATGTGCTCTTGTTAGTTATGTAGCACGTTAATGTTGGGGAATGCGGAATGAAGAGTACACAGGCCCTCCCTGTACATTTCGTAGCACCTTCCTATGAATCTATAAATATTTCAAATGGAAAGTTAAAAAAATAATTGTAGTGAAAGTGCAAAGAAAAATAGGTTCAAGAAAAAAAAAGAAAATTTCTCACCATTCTAAACCAGTTGTTCATCAGTTTTTTGAAATGGATAACAGTGGCTATCAAATTGCTATAGAGTTTAAATTCCATTTGATACATTTAAGGTGCTATATAAGAGCTTTATTTTAAAATATCAACATTTACAATATGTTAGAAATTATTCCTTTGCAACTGTTTAAACTTAAGGTAAAAAATTTGAGATGTCAATAAAAAATGTTCAAAATTCTTCGGAGCTCACAAACAAAAAGGTAGATTTTGATAGCATAATACCTGTATTGATGAAGGGCTACATTCCAAAAATGTACTTTAAAAAATCAAAATCTTAATTACCAGAGATAGTTGAAATATTAAATAACGGGAGCTGTTGGTTAAGGATAGGACTGTAGTACCAAAAAGCCATTAAATAAATAAGAATACAAAACATGGCTTAGTAAGAGTAAGAAAAGGAAGAAGTATTGTACTGTGTTTAGATGACATCATTGGCCTCAAATGCCTACTGTTTTAATCAATACAGTTGTGTTCAATAGCTGTGTTCTAAACAGGCAAGAGAAGAAAAGGAAAGAGAGGCAGAAAAGGGCTGTGCTTTGAGCAGTCTGTGTTAGGGTGGGCAGAATGATATTAACCTCCACCCTGAACAATCACTCTAAAAGGACTGTGTCAGGTTTGCTTTTAGTTAATAATGCACGATTTCAGATTTCCGTTTTTTATTGCTACTCCCCATCTCTTTATAGGCTTGATGATGTCCCTAAGTAGAGAATTAAGTCTTCCATTTCACCATTAAGTTTGCCAGCTTAATATACAAGTACTCGTAGGATTGGTTATATTATTGAGTAAATAATTTCAGTAATTTGATGTATGTAAATTATCTGATCATTTTCTAGTTGATAGAGGAGTGGAATGTGGAGGAAGTGGGTATTTGGGAAGGTGGGGAAGCAGCAAGTTAAGCTTCGAAAGCTGCAAATAGAATCAGAAAATGAAGTATTTGGTCTTGCTAATACATTGCTTAACAAGATTTATGAATGTTTTGGTTAATATTTAAAAATATTGCTTTATTAAGGAGTTTGTTTCTCTGAAGATTAACTTAAAATAGAGCCTATTAAATCAGATTAATTTAAAAGTAGCCCATAGTCAGATCTGATAAGTAAATGTCAAAGTCATTATGTTATGTATACTTTCCTCTCCAAAGGTGATAGAAATTAACCATACAAAATCATAGTATTGGGTTATAAATGTCTTATGTAGCAAGTATTTTTGTTGAAGTGATTTTGAATTTAAAGTAGAAAGAATTCTCATGTTGTACGAATTTAAGATGAATATACTTTAGCATGAGATTTCAAGCATGTGATTTGACTTGTATCAAGTACCTTTCTTAGCCTTGTTTTTTCCATTTACTGGTGAGAGGATGATAATTTATAGGACAGTTTTTTCTTACCTCTCATAACAATATTTTCAATATTGAAGGAGGAATGCTTTAGCTTCCTCTTAAATGCTGTGATATCCAAAGATTATAAATTTTCAAATGACTTTCAAAAGATATATTGTGACATTCTGTTAGACTCTTGACTATTTTAAGAACATTTTGAAGTCAGATTAGTGAAATGACCAAATTCTCCCTTCAAATTCATTGTCTGTTTATTTTGGTATATATTTATGATTACATTGGAGGAATCTATATATTTTAACTTATTGAGAGCTTTTAACATATTCATTACATAAGGACTTCTAAAAATTCATGTACCAGTTATTTAAAAATTTTGTCCTATTAAATATAGAAAATTTCATTATTGTATATGATAAAGACTGACCAAACTGTAAAGTTACACAGAATATTTTCTTCACTTTCAATAAGTAAATAGGGGCATATTTATGTTACCTGATGTGAAAAAGATTCTTCTAATATGTTGGTAATACTTTGAATAAGAAAACAGTTTACATTTTTACTTGAGAAAAGGGTCCAGATAGAATAACACAGTGGAGACATAAATGGATACTATCTGTATTTACTAAAGAGAGACACCTGTGAATTCCCGTCCCCCCTCCCCGTATCTATAAATATTTTCAAGAGGCAAGTGGTAAATATTTGTCAAGGTCTAGATGGGATGCCCTCCATCTAGGCGGGTGGTTATAGCTTAGAAGCTGTGAGGACTGTAGCACCGCTAAGAGGCTGCTTTACCTAGTGGTGTTGGGAGAGATGGAAGTGGAGAGTATCCTTAGTTCATAGTTTGATTATGACTTTATGAAAAACTCTAATGTACTAATTAAGTATATAGTTCTATAATATTAGCAAGTATGTTTTCTCTGTATTATAAAGAGCAACATTTAAGTTTTAAATGACCTTCATGTTGAATGGTTCAAAAATAAATTGAAATTCCTTATAAATGAAGAATGATGGAATTATCTTCAGGTCAAGGTACAATTTTTAACTCTAAAATGGACCTTTGACACAAATTGACAGTAACTTTTTTTCTCTGATTGGCTTTATTAAGCTATTCGTGAGTCGAGCAACATCCTATTTAGCAACTAGAAGGGTGTTCCCAACAGTTAGTTTTTAAGGTTAGGCTTTTCCAAAGTAGAATGAATAAAAGTGCCTATTTCCTCTGCATCTTGGGAAGGTATCTGCTAAGTGATACCTTTCTGAATAGAGAGGTATCTGACTAAAGATCAGAAGCTGAATAAAGATAAACAATCTAATATATTTTTTCTGCCAATCTAAACTTGAAAGCTTTACTAGTATCTATATTAAATAAGCAACACTTGGTAGCATAACTTTTGGAAATAATATTCTCTAGAACAAGATTTAAAGAAATGTAGACAACTATACACAATCAAGAACCTTCTCACTGATCTTCATTTTTAACAAAATTGCTTACTCTATCCCTGCTTCTCCCATTATGGCCTAAGTAAAGACATTCATTCTGTATTGTTGTCCAATTTGAGACCAGTCTTCTGAGACATCTACCTAGTTTTCCATTTAACCAGTTGTTAAAAGCTGTAGGCATATTTATTGTAGGCATACTGATGGCATGGGCTTTCTAGCTTGACTCGTTAATGTCTTGCTTTCACTACTTAACAGTCCGGTCCCTCTATGTCTTTATAAAAAAGTGTGTGAGTGTTGGGGCAGGGTGGGGTGTGGGGGTTCTGTTCATATATAGCCTTTTAAGGTGATTAGGCAAAAGCCAAAGAAGATTATCATCACTCCATGCTGTAAAGTCCCAAGATGACACTGAGGCAGTATAAAACAATGGCTTAAGAGCATGAGTTTAGGAGTCAGACACACCAGGATTCATATCCTGGCTCTACCACGTATGTGCTGTCTGCCTTTAAACAACATGCCCAACCTAAAACATTTAATTTCATGGAGTTATGAGGATTAGATGAAATAATAGATGTAGTACACTTTGTGTGTGTGTGTAGCTCATAATAAAAACGATAAGGGGAGCAGGAAGAAAATAATCTTTTTCTAATGCCCCTTTAATTTTTTTTTAAATCAGGTAAGAGCAAATTCCTACCATTAGACTCTTACTAGATCTCTAATTCTGTGAAGCTGTGAGTTTGGTAAAGACTAATTTGCCATTAGCTTAAAATCAGTTTCATTATTAGCCTTTATAGCATACTTTGCTATTTATTTAAAGGGAACTGATTTTTTTTTATGTGAAAAACCATACCCTTCACATGAAATATCAAGAAAAAGTATTGCTTCTTAAATTTTTATAAAATATAAAATGCATACTGAAAAGTATGTATGTGTTCAAAAAATAGAATCCGTCAACCCTGAGAAGGAAAATGCCTTCCAAGAAGGACTCCTTTTGGTTAACTGAGAACGAATTCATAACCAGAGTCCAGCTATTATTGTAGAGGGCTCTCATGCACACTGCATATCAAGGAAAAGCCACAGACTGAGCTGCCAAGCCTCCTGCACTATGTTCCTGCAGTCTGAGCTGACTCTTATAAAGAAGCTCCTGGTATTGTATTTCAACTAATGGGACTGAGACTGTCCCTGTCCAATCAGAGCTGCGCATCTATATTCTTATTTGCATCTTTACTAACCAATCAGAGCAGCTCTATAATGACCAATCAGAACATGAAATTCCGACTAATCAGTACAGTGCAATAGGGACCAGACTATACAAATTTGGAGTCCTCATTTGAATAAAAATGGACCAATCAGGGGTTAGGAGAAAGCTTCCTCTATATAAGTTTGCCTCCCCTTTGTCTTGGGAGGCACAAATTCAGTTTCCTCTAGAGACTGTATTACCCTGGTTTCCAAACTGTATAAAGTTTCTTCTCACCATACCCCAGACTGGGACCAACTGTTAGCATTGGATTGGCCACACTGACCTTTTATTGACAACCTTATCAGCACTCTAGAAGCCCCCTTCATATTCTCTTCCCATGATTACCATCTCCTGCAACAGTAACCTCTATACTGACTCTTAATGGAATAGATTAGTACTGTCTGTTTTTGTTTATAAATGGAATTTTATCTTTTGGGTCTGGCTTCTTTTGCTTAGCGTTATGTTTGTGAGATTCATCCATATTGTCATCTATAGTTATATATATTCATTCTCATTGCTGTATAATATTCTATTGTGTGGGCATACCCCAATTTATTTATCCATTCTACCTTTAATGGAAACTTCCAGTTTTTAGCTATTACAGATATTTAAGCTCTGGACATTCTAGTACCTTTTGGTGAATATATGTAAGCATTTGTGTTGGACTGGAACTGCTGGGTCATAGGTATGCCTACATTTAGTTTTAATGAATAATTAAAATCAGTTTTCCAAAAGACTGTACCAGTTTATACTCCTAGTAATATATGAGAGGTCTAGTTATTCCATGTCCTCACCAATACTTTGTATTGTATACCTTCTTCATTTTAGATGTTCTGATGGGAGTTGAATGATATCACATTATGGTTTTAATTTGTATTTTCCTGATTACTAATGAAGTTAGACATCTTTTCAGGTTTATTTGCCATTTGGATGGCCTCTTTAGGGAAGTCACAAAAGTTTAGGTCTTTTATTTACACTTCTGTTGGATGGTCTATATTTTTCTATTGATTCGTAGGAATTTTCTAATCTCTGTATGTTGTTTTTCAGATATATCGTTATATCTTCTACTTTTGTGGGTTGTTATTTTGCTCTGTTAGTGTTGTTTCTTGATGTATAGAAATTCTTAATGTAATCAGATTTTATTTTTTTTTTCTTTTATGGCCAAAGTTTTTATGTCTTAATAAGAGGGTACAGGTATTTCAAATACTCTAAGGTCACAAAGATATTTCATGTTCTCTGAAAGCTTTATTACCTTATCTTTCACATTTAGAATTGTAGTCCACTAGGGACTGCTTTTTATATATGTTTTAATTAGAGGTTAAGATACTTTTTTTTTCTCAGTTGGATATTCAGATGACCTTTGTTGAGGTTTTTTGAGAAGCAGCATGGATATTTTGGTGATAGTTGGGTTTATTCACTGCTAGAATAAGTTCTAATCCTAGCCCAAAAGGAGACTGAAAGACCATTTCAAGACCTCTTTTTCTTTCCTGGTTGACCATTTGGTCTCCAGCACAGTAGAACAGGTAGGGATTTCTGTTTTGGTCTCCAGCACAGTAAAGCATGTAGGGATTTCTGTTGAGATCTCCATAAGATGAAAGTTAAGTTTGCTAGAATTAGATGGAAGTATAATGTGCAGTGACTATGCAGTAATACTTGTAAATTATTCATGACGGGTTAGTCACCAGTTAACATACTATAAGAAAGTAGGAGTGATTGGAGAAAGATATAGATCTGAACCTTATATGAAAGTTTAAAAAAATTAAGAAGGTCAGTAATAATATTGCCTTACATTTATGGAATAGTTTACAAAGTGCTTTCATTTACACTATTTCATTTCGATCCTTATGGTAACTAGCATTGCAAAGTTTTCAAAACAGATATTGTTCCAGTCTAACAGAGGAAGAAAATGAAAATTCAGATTATTTAATTAGCTTTATAAATAATTTATAAAACTGATAACCTAGTAGTCTTATTGCTCTGTTCCAACCATCTCTACAAGATTGCTCTAGGCAAGTTAAACCAGAGATACAGACAGACCCCAAATAGGATTTATTCTCTCAAAGGGATATAATGCTTCAGCGTTTAATCAAAATGAAACATTTTTCATCTGACAAATGAGCTGGAGCTTGGAGAGGTTTTGATTCACAGAATTTGATAATCTCACATTTTCCTATTGTCTTTTTACAACCATCAATTGGATTAACTCTTTGTGATGCCTTAATCCCTTCTGGCACTTTACAAATGAAGTTTGTTTTTGACGTCTATTAGCAAATAGACTTAGGACCTAAATGCAATTATGTAAACTGGACATAAAAACTAGTAAGAATTTAATTCCAAAAGTTTAACTCAGAAGTCATCAAATTTGTATTATTCTAATCAACTAGAAGCTCCTGGCAGATTATAACTCTTTATAATTTTTGGTTTTCCCTAGAGTAGCGTACAATGAATTGCATATGATGAACATTTATAGTCTGTGAGAACTAATAATTAAGTAGACAAGTGAAACCAAAAGTTATTTCTACTAATGGTAGGTTTTTAAAAAAGATATAAATGACCTATTCATAAAAAGGCTCAAACTTAAATCATCCAGGGCTACGTACAACAGCATTCATCAAAGCAATAAATCAATCTTCTTGATACCTAACAGAGGTGCATGGTACTTGCTGTGGTGGTTCTGGCAGATGTGGATTACCACTCTGAGCTTCTTTTATGTCCTTCTCTATTCCCTACAGAGAAACCGGACTCGGGTTTTCAAAACTACTACTTAGTTAAATGAATGCAGGAAGAGGTGATCTAAATCACTATAACTTCAACTGTGTACTACAGTTTTCTGACAATAGTGTTCTCAGACTCGATGCAGAGCCAAATCTACCACTTTTTTATAGTAGAGATATTTCTTGTGTTTCGGCTTGTTTAGTTAATCAAGTATAGAATAATGTGTTTATTTCTTTGCTCTATTATTTGAATAAGTTATAAGATAATAAGGATAAGATAAAGATTTTATTCTCCAGTTATCTGCAATTGTATTATAAATAATGGAATTAATTTTAGTGACACTGGTTCAACTTGCTTGTTTTAAAGATAAAGAGGAAACAGACTCAAGTCACAGCTAGTCAGTAAGAGTGCTAAGATTTAATTCCCGGTCTTATGATCTTGATTCCAGTGCCCTGCCACCTTTAAATGTATATTGGGCTATAATTTTTAAAGACTCTTACCAAGTTTAAAGATACAGAATTTCTTAATTCTGTTTTAATAGTTTTTAATCGAATTCTAACCTCATTTTACTTTGGTGACTCAGGGACTTAAAATACACAATCCTTTTAAAAGCTATTATTTACAGAATCACAAAATAAAAGTATATTGCCATTTCTAGCAAAATGCTGATTATGAGCCTATGACTTTCAGGCTTTTGAAATTACTTAAAAGAGCTTAAGATACAAGCAACATGGTCTTTTTCTATTGTTTAAGAAGGTAGTACTGCTCAATGGAGAAGTTGAAAGATTATTAAACTAGGAGACTTGAGGTCTGTAGTTTGTACTGTCACCAACTAGTTGTATGATCTTAGACAAATAACCTATCTTCTCTGGGTTTTGGTTTGCTTATCTGTAAAATAAAGAAATAAGGTTAGAATTCTAACTGTCTCTTCAGTAGATAACTCGTTATTGCAGAATGTAAGAAGTTAGGCAGAGTGTTTGTTGTCAGAAGTCTTTGGACATGAAAATTATCTGTGCTTAATATTCTTTATCTTGACACTACTAAGTAACCACAGACAGGCCAGCCAGCAATCAATAGCACAGCCATCTATAGCACAGCCACTACTGTTTATTTATAGAACTCTGGAGAAGGGCCAGATTTTATTTTTTCCAGAAACACTCTTGGCAGATATGTATCCCTAGAGATGTCTGTTTAATTTTGTGGTGCAGTACATGGTTTAGTGAAAAAGAAAAGGAATGCTGATCTACTTCATTCTAGATGTTCTCAGAGATAGCTCATGTTCATTTGTTTCCATACTCTCTATGTTTCAAGATGTAGAGGTGAGCCAAAATGAAAAGAGGAAAGGGAGAAACCTTTCACAGTATATACGGACTCTGGTAATGAATTTGAACTGTGGAGGTTATGTGTGTATTTACATAAATTGAAAACTTCTGAAATATATATATAGTATTCAGAAATGTCTTGCCAGATTTATTATCTTAAACTTTCTTGTGCTATATATCTGTTTACAAATCTTAAAACTTATTAATTCACTTCTCAGAACTGTTAAGTATTTAAAGCCCTCTGTATGTGGTGCTTTCTTCTTCATCCAACTAAATTGATTCAGCAAATATTGTTTAGAGCATCTATGCACAAGACACTGTGCAAAGGTAAAAATAAATAACATATAGCTTTTTGTAGATGTATAATATCAGTATTAATGTTACCTTGTCCAGGATATATTTTTTTTCCATTTAGAAATTTGTTCTACTTCATTCCATTCCACTTAAACTGTTCTTGCTAAGGTTATCAGTGGTCTTCTTATTGCTAGATTCATCAGGCAATTTTCAGTCCTAATTTTACTCTACTTTTTTATGGCATTGGGTGCTACTGAATATGTCTGCTTTCTTAAGACTTTTTTCTTTCTTAGTTTCATATTTTCTGTTTCTTCTTGGAACTTTTCTTTAAGGGACAAAGTTTTCATTTTGTTGATCTTCAGTTTAGGTCACTGTTTATTAGTTTTTGTCTTTTTATTCCTTTCTTTCTACTTCCTTGTTTTGTTTTGTTTTTTCCATTTCGTCTTTTAGTTTAGTTGTTTTGCTGTTCTTTTTCTAACTTCTTGGATGTTGTTTAGCTATTTAATTTAAAAATAAAATAAAATAAACTTTAATCTATGGCCATGCCACCCTGAACATGCCTGATCTCGTCTGATCTCGGAAGCTAAGCAGGGTCGGGCCTGGTTAGTTCTTGGATGGGAGACCACCTAGGAATACCAGGTGCTGTAGGCATTGAAAAAAATAAAAAATAAAAAAATAAATAAATAAACAAACTTTATTTTTAGAGCAGTTTTAGTTTCACAGCAAAATTGATCAGAGAGTACGGAGAGTTCCCATATACCCTATGCACATACAGTCTTCCCTACTATCTATCACCAGAGTGGTACATTTGTTACAGCTCATGAACCTACACTGATATGTCATTATCGCTCAAAGTCCACAGTTTACATTAAAATTCATTCTTGGTGTTGTACATTATATGGGTGTGGACAAATGTATAATGATATATATTCACCATTATAGTATCATATAAAGTAGTTGCACTGCCCTAAAAGTCCTCTGTGCTCCACCTGTGCATCCCTCCCTCCCTCCTAACCCTTGGCAACGACTGTTCTTTTTACTCTCCCCATAGTTTTGCCTTTTCCAGAATGTCGTATAATTGAAATCATATAGTATGTAGCCTGTTTCAGATTGGCTTCTTTCACTTAATGATATTTATTTAAGTTTTTCCCATGGTTTTTCATGGCTTGACAGCTCATTTCTTTTTAAGACTGAATAATATTTAATATCTGGATGTGCCACAGTTCATTTATCTGTTCATCTACTGAAGATCTGCTTGTTTGTTTCCAAGTTTTGGTAACTATGAATAAAGCTGCTACAAACATCTTTGTGTAGGTTTTTGTGTGGATTTAAGTTTTAACCGTTTTCCCATTTAGAAAAAAAAGTACAGCTTGCTGCTAGTGTTAATTTAACATCACATGAAGGAATGCTATGTTTTCTAGGATTTGACATTTTCAGCGATTGAGAATTACTATATTTTGTAAATGGAAATACCACTACTAAGAACAGAATGCTATAAACAGAATGATGTCATTTGTTTCCAAAGATTATCAATAATAATAAAAGCGAGATATTTTGTGGCAAACTTTGGGAGTAAATTAGGACTGTGATCCATGCGTTATCTCAGACTAAATGCCGTTCCGCTGGCAAGTATTCTCTGGACAAATGGGAGATGAGTTACATTCATTTGGGTGAATACCAAAGAGCTTGATTGCTGGATTATAAGAATGTGTTTCATTTTATAAGAAACTGTCAGACTGCTTTCCACCAGCAATGTGAGAATTCCTGTTGCTCCACATCCTAGTCAGTTTTTGTTATTGTGTTTTGAATTTTAGCCATTTTAATAAGTGCATGGTGGAATATCATTGTTCTAATTTGCAGTTCCCTAATGGCATATGAGGTGGAGCATCTTTTCATATGCTCATTTGCCATTTGTATGTCGTCTTTGGTGAGGTATTCAAATGTTATTTAGATCTTTTCCAGTATTACTGATTTTTTTGGTCTACTTATTCTAACAATTATTGAGAGTGGTGTTAAAATCTCCCACAGTTATTCTAGTGAATTCATCTATTTCTCCTTATAGAGAAATAGATGAATTCACTTATCTGTCATTTTTGCTTTACATATCTTGAAGTTATATAATTAAGAGCATAGTAATCCAAAAATGCTGTGTATTCATTATTTCACATTTTATTGTTAGGAACTTTCCCTTGAAGTCTATGTTGGTTGGTACTAATATAGTGGTGTTATCAGGTATAATACCAGCTGTAGCTACACCAGCTTTCTTTCAGTTTTTGTTTGCTTAGGATAACTTTTTTCATTCTTTTACTTTCAGTCTTTTTGTATTCTTAAATTACATGCAAGTCTTATGAACACCACACCATTTGATTTTGTTTTGTTTTTATTAGTTTAAAAATCTTTGTCTTTTAACAGGATGTTAATCTTTGTTTTTTAACAGAAACATTTTGTTCATTCATATTTCATGTTGTTTCAAATCTGTTTGGGTTTAAATCATTATCTTGTTCTGTCTCCCTTAGTTTATGTGATGGTACTCTCTTGGTTCTCTTCCTACCTTTCTGAGTATTAGGTATTTTCATGTGTGAATGCTATTTTCTATTTACCACTTAAATGCTCATGGTCCTTAGGATTTCATTATTTGCCTTTATTTTTGCCATTATTTTTCTTACTCTATTTACTTGCCCTAAGTGACTCTATTCACATTCATAATTTCAACTACTGCTTATTTACTGAGCTCTAACCCTGTATATTCAACTGCCTCTTGGACTTCACCACTTGTAAAATCCTGTCACCGTCCCAGATTCATCCAGATTCATCATGTCCAAAACCATACTGAGCTTCTTTTACTCTAACACTGGTCTACTACCTATATTTCCTGGATTGGTGAATATAGCTACCATTCCTTTTTTAATATATCCTGATCTATGTTCCCTGCATATCTAGTCTCCTGGTCTTAGAGCCATCTCCTTTTTGTTCCCAAAGCCACTGCCTTATTTTTGGTCTTTATCCTAATTTGCCTAGTTCATTACAAAAGTTTTCTGAATGGTCTTGCTACATTTATTCTTGCATCACTACATTTTACTCATCATTGCTTTCAGAGTGATCTTGAAGGGTTTTAAGCAGAAAAATTAAATCAGATTTAAATCAGATTTGCATTTTAGAAATAAAACTCAAAATTTCTGATTACTGCAGATAATTATAATTATTAAAGAAATCTAATGCCTATGTCCTTTTGTCTTTAGTAGATTCTCTAGAGCATGACTTTCAGGCTTTTTCAACCACACCTGTTATAAGAAGTACGTTTATACCATGACCCAGTACACACACACACACACACGCGCGCGCGCGCGTGAAATAAAAGTTTCAGTAACAATACTTACCTTTTCTACTTACCTTTACTGCATCCTTAAATTCTCTAACCTAGGCTATTTAATTGTTTTAAATGCTCATTTTGATTCACTAAGTTGATTTCATTACCTCTAGTTTGAAAAACTGCTCAAGAGTGTGCTGCTTTCTGTTGATCCACATGAAGGAGCAAAGGCAATCCTATGGAGAAAGGATTGTCTTTTCAACAAATGTGCTAGAACTGGACATCTATGTACATAAGAGTAAATTTAGACACAAACCTTACACCTTCCACAAAAATGAGCTTAAAATGGATCATGGACCTAATGTAAAATACAAAACTACAAAACTTCTAGAAGATAACATAGGAGAAAATCTAGGTGACTTTGGGTTTGGCAGTGAGTTTTTAGATTCAGCACCATAAGCATGATCCATGAAAGAAAAAGTCGATATGTTGGACTTCATTAAATTAAAATTTTCTGCTCTGCAAAAGACACTGTTAAGAAAATGAAAAGACAAGCTACAGACTAGAAGAAGATAATTGCAAAACACATATCTGGTAAAGGATTAGTATCTAAAATATACAAAGAACTCTTAAAACTTAATAATTAAAAAAAAACACAACCCAATTAAAAATGGGCAAAAGATCTGGACACTTCATCAAAGAATATATGCAAATGACAAACATATGAAAAGATGCTTAATATCATATATCATTAGGGAATTGAAAATTTAATAATGAGATGTTTCTACATAACTATTAGAATGACTAAAATTCAAAATTCTGACAACACCAAATGCTGGCAAGGATATGGAACAACATAAACTCTCAGTTATTGCTGGTAGGAATGTAAAATGGTATAGACACTTTGGAAAACAGTTTTTCAGTTTCTTACAAAGCTAAACATAGCCCCTTACCATGTGATAAAGCAATCATATATGCTTCTAGATATTTACTCAAATTAATTGAAAACTTATGTCCACACAGAAACTGATACACAAATGTTTATAGAAGCTTTATTCATAATTGCCAAAACTTGGAACAGGCAAGATGTCTTTCAGTAGGTGAATGTATAAGCAAACTGTGGTACACCCAAACAATGGAATATTTTTTCTGTTTTTCTCTTTTTTAAATAAATTTATTTATTTTAATTAGTTTCAAGTATACAGTACATTGGTTAGACATCTATAATGTTCATAAAACAATCCCCCCAATTGCTCTCTCCCTCCCCTGACCCTCCACTTACCCATCATATTAATGCTAACTAACTGCATTCTCTCTGCTATGCTCCCTGTGCCCAACTATCAACTACTAATTTGTACTTCTTTAACCCTTCACTCCATTCTCTCAGCCCCGCAACCTCTCTTCCCTCTGTCCATCACCAAATTGTCCACTATATTTGTGAGTCTGTTTGTGATAAGTTTGTTCTTTTTGTTCCTTAGATACTGCATGTAAGTGAAATCATGTGGTATTTATCTTTTTCTGTCTGACTTATTTCACTCAGCATGATAACCTCTAGGTCCATCCATGTCGTTGCAAATGGTAGGATTTCATGTTTCTTAATGGCTGAGTAATATTCCATTGTGTATATGTACCACAGCTTCTTTTGCCAGTCATCTTCATAAGACACTTTGGTTGCTTCTATGACCTGGCCACTGCGAATAATGCTGCTTTGAACATCGGTGTGTAGATATCTTTTCAGATATGAGTTTTCAAGTCTTTGGGGTAAATACCCAACCAATTTGCAATCCCACCAACAATGTATGAGGGTTCCCTTTTCTCTGCATCCTCGCCAACACTTGCTGTTTTTTGATATATTGATGATAGTCATTCTGACAGGTGTGAGGTGATATCTCATTGTGGTTTTAATTTGCATTTCTCTGATGATTAGTGACCTTGTTAGACATCTGTATTTCCTCTTTGGAGAAGTATCTGTTCAGGTCTTCTGCCCAGTTTTTAATTGGATTGTTTCTTTTTGTTGTTGAGTTGTATAAGTTTTTCATAAATTTTGGATATAAACTCCTTATCAGATGTATCATTAGCGAATATCTTCTCCCAAAGAGTCAGTTGTCTTTTTGTTTTGTTGATGGTTTCTTTTGCTGTACAAAAACTTTTTAGTTTGATGTAGTTGCATTTGTTTATTTTTCCTTTTGTTTCCCCTGCCCGAGGAGATGTATCTGAAAAGAAATTCCTGTTAGTGCTATCAGAGAGTTTACTGCCTATATTTTCTTCTAAAAGTTTTATGGTTTTGAGTCTTACATTTAAATATTTAATCCATTTTGAGTCTATTCTTGTATACAGTGTAAGAAGATGGTCCAGCTTCTTTTTTTACATGTATCTGTCCAATTTTCCCAACACCTTTTATTGAAGAGACTGTCTTTACTCCATTCTATATTCTTATCTCCTTTGTCATATATTAAATGAGCATATAGATGTGGATTTATTTCTGGGCTCTCTGTTCTGTTCCATTGATTAATGTATCTGTTTTTATGCCAGTACCATGCTGTTTTGATTACTGTAGCCTTGTATTATAGTTTGATATCAGGTAGTGTGATACTTCCAAATTTGTTCTTCTTTCTCAAGATTGCCATGGCTATTCGGGGTTTTTTTGGCTTCTTATAAATTTTAGGATTATTTGCCAAACAATGGAATATTACTCAGCAATAAAAAGAATGTACTATTAAGCCACAAAAAGACATGGAGAAAACTTAAATGCATATTGCTAAGTGAAAGAAGCCAATCTTAAAAGCCTGTGTATACTGTATGATATCAATTATGTGACATTCTGGAAAAGGCAAAACTATGGAAACAGTAAAAAGAAGAATGGTTGTCAGAGTTTGGAGGTGGGGAAGGATGAATAGGTGGAGAACTAGGGATTTTAAAGACAGTGAAATTATTCTGTGTGAAACTACAATGGTGGATACATGACATTATGCATTTCTTAGAGCTCATAGAACTGTACAACACAAAGAGTGAACACTAATGTAAACTATGGACTTTATCAATCTTGGTTTATCAGGTGTAACAAGTGTACCAAATAATGCAAGAAAATGAGGGCAGGGAGTAGGAATATATGGGAATTCTCTATACTTTCTGCTCAATTTTTCTGTAAATCTAAGATTGCTCTAAAAATAAATTTATTATTTTTTAAAGTAAGAAAGAGTATGTCCATTCATTAATTCAACAAACATGTGTTAAATACTTGCTATATACCAAAGAATGAAGTTCTGAAAGTAATAAATTATGTAATACATACTTTTTCAAAGACTTTTTCAAAGTCTAGTGGGGAAAGTACATCAACAGTTGGGGTGATATTTGCTCTGTCAGAAGTGTATATAGAGTGTTATAGGATGCAGGAAGGGACCATGGTAGTCTGGTTTGGGAAGGTTTTTTTTAAGAGTGATAGAAAAGGCTTCTTGTCATGCTTCATTTGAGATTTTTAGAGTGAGTAGCAGTTGACTAGATAAAAATTTATATGTTAGGGAATGAGCACCTTGAGGAGATGATATTCTATACAGACAAAACAGTATCTAAAGAGGCATAGAGGTAAGAAACAGCATACCATGAACAGGAAATTACAAAGAATTCTTTCCTTAGAGGTAAATAATATTATGAAGGGCCTTGTATATTAAAAGAATTTGTACTTTATCCTAAAGGCTAAGGAAGGTTATTTATGGTGGATTTACTGATATGAGAAGATAACTCTTGCTTTCTTCTTCAAATACATGGAAATGCTCAATAAAATATAAACTTGATTTCTTAGTTTTAAAAAAAATACTTAAGAGAAAAAGGAAATCTTCAGATACCAGAAACGAAGAAGAAACTAAAACCCAGACATAAAAGAAAGCTAAAGCCAAATGGACAATGGGGAGTAGGAGCTGTAGTTTTAAGGCCACATGAGGTAAGGAGGGAAGGCTTCAGTCTGTGATAATCAGAAAATTAGAACTAATCTATGTGTTTAAAGTCGGGAGCCACAAAAAGTTCTTAAGGGAGATGATACAGCAACTACATCCCCCTGGCCTAAGGAAGCAACAAAGGACATGGAGCTGGGGTTTTAGGCCTTCGAAGAGGCAAAAATAAAAAATAAGGCTGGAGAGAGGATGTGGCCAATTAACCCAAGCCTAAGCCAATCAGCTCATGGCATTTTACTGGTCATCATGTTTGGTTCAAGGGTGGTTATATGTTTTAAAGATCCGTTCTGGTGGAGTGAATCTCAGGACCGTGTTTGATGGTTGGGTAGTGATAAACTCTTTTTCTCTTTCTTTGGATTTGGAGATGATAGCCTGTGCCTCTGGTAGCTGCTGGTTCTATCTTGTGATAATTTGGAAAATCACCCTTAGGATGAAGATGACTCTCTGGAAGATGGAATGGAGAATCAAAGAAACTGACTTTTGGGTGACAGTGTTGAGATGCTCAATCAAAACAACACTGAATACTTTCAGTTTCTGATAATGGCGTAAGAGATTGCTCACACTAATCTTCCACAGATGATGTGTGCGACCAACTATTTGAAGGCACTGCAAAGGAACCAAAGAAAAGAGAAACTTAATTTGAAAGAAAGTGCCTTTGAGAGCAGTCCCCAATCCATGCCTGGTTTCAAAGGGAAAGGCGATCATGGATAACAGGGTTCAGGACTAAGCAGAGCAACCAGGAACTTAGGGAGAAAACCTTGCATAAAGATTACTCCCCAAACCTGCATTTAAAAACTGCTGAACTCCTATGTGTGTATGGGGGGTCCCAGGGATTACAAAGAAAAAGCAGTACCTGTAAGCTAAAAGAACTGAGCAGAGGTTTCAGCAGTTGCTGATGGCAAGGGAAACAATTTGAAAATTGAGTCCAGCCATATGAACTGCCTGCTAGAACAAAGATCAATCTTTAGAGGAATGTAACAGAATCGAGAGTCTTGACAACATAAACATAATGTATAATATCTAATAAAAAAGGTCACTAGACATATGAAGAAACAGGAAAATATCATACTGAAGAAAAAAGCAGTCAATATCAAACCTCCAGGCTCACCCAGATATTCAAATTAGAAGCCAAGAACCTTAAATCAGCCATTATAAATATGCTCAAGGACTAGAAAGAAAAATATACGTGTAATGATTGAACAGATGAGCAGAGAAGGAGAAACTATTTTGGGGTGAAAATTATAGAACAGAAAAGCACAATAACTGAAATGAAAAATAAATCGAATGGGTTTAACAGCAGATTTGGTGTTAAGGAAAATCAATTAAGTTAAAGACAGCGATCAAGAGAACATTTTCAAATTGAAGAGCAAGGGAGAAAAAAAATCATGAAAACTAGACAGCGCCTGAGAAACCTCTTTGACAATAGCAAGTGATTTAACATACATGTAATTAGAGTCTCTAAACGAGAGGATAGAGAAAATAAGGCCAAAATTTTGAGAAATAATGATAAATTTGGCAGAAATATGAGTTTACAGATCCAAGAAGCACAGCAAACCCCAGAAAGAATAAATTACAAAGATAACCACATGAGGTACATTTTAGTCAAACTGCTGAAATCTTGGCTGCAGCCAGAGAAAAACAACACTTTACACACAAGGGACCAATAATACAAAATTACAGCTGAGTTTTAGTTGGCCTGTACTATAAGAAATACTAAAAGCATTTTTTCAGGCTGAAAGGAAATGACACTAGATGATAACTTATATCTTCAGAAATGAATGAAGATCAATAGAAATGGTAAAAAATGTGGATAAATATAAAAGAGTATATATTATTTTCTCTTAATTTCTTTAAAGGAAATATTAGTGGTTAAAACAAAATTTATAGCAGTGTATTTTTGAGTTTATACCAATAGCACAAATGATTGGGATAAATAGAACTATACTTTTACAAGATGACAGTATTTAATGTTGAGTAATACAATATTAACTCTAGATAGTGTTAAGTTAAAAATGCATATTTTAATTTCTGACGCTACCAGTAAAATGCAGAGTTACAGTTAAAAAGTCAATGGGACCACAATGAGATAACATTTTATACCCAGTAGGTTGGCTATAATCAGAAAGATGGATAGTAACTACGGTTGGCCAGGATGTGGAGAAATAGGAATTTTCATACCTTGCTGTTGGGTATGTAAAATGGTGTAGCTGTTTTGGAAAACAGTTTAGCAGTTCTTCAACAAGTCTAACATAGAGCTACATATGACCCAGCAGTTCTACTCTTAAGTATATACTTAAGAAAAATTAAAATGTATAGCCACACAAAAACAGGTATATGAATGTTTATGGAAGCATTATTCATAATAGTCAAAAATAGAAACAACCCAAATGTCCATCAGTTGATTAATGGAAAAATAAAATGTGGGATATCCATAAAATGAAATATTGTATAAAATGAAGTATTGACACATTTTACAACATGAATAAACCTTGAGTGAAAACATTATGCCAAATGAAAGAAACCAGTCAAAACCACATATCGTATGATTCCATTTATATGAAGTGTCTAGAAAAGACAAATCTGTAGAGAGGAAGTTGATTAGTAGTTGCTAGGGCTGAGTGGGTGAGTGGGGAAATGAGGAAGGACACCTAATATGTAGGAAGTTTCTTTTAAGGGGATGAAAGTGTTCTACAATTAGATTTTGGTTGCAGTTGTACAACTCTATGAATGAATATATATACACACACACACATATATGTAAATTTTTTAAACATTTAATTGTTTTTTAAACAGTTCACTTTAAGTGGGTGAATTGTTATGGTACTTGAACTGAACAGCTTTCAATAAAGCTGTTTTTAAAAAGCCAATGAAGAAAAATGGAATGCTAAACACCTTTTTTCAGTTAACTCCAAAGGAGGAACAGGAAACAAGCGAACAAACAGATGAGACAAATAGGAAACAGCTAAATGGTAAATCTAAATTAAGCCAAATCAAATATAAATATTAGACTAACACTGCAATTAAAAGTCAAGAGAGATTGTCAAACTAGATAAAAAGCATGACCCAACTATAAGTTGTCAATAAGGCATATGCTTTTAAAACAAAGATATTAAGGTTGAAAATAAAAGGATGAAAAAAGATGAAAAGATATATTTTTCAGACATGAATCATTTAAAAGTTAGGATTGATATTTTAATAATGGCCAAAGATAGACTTAAAAATGGCATCTTACCAGAAATAAATAGGGACATTTTATAATGATAAAAACTCAATATATGAGGAAGACATAATCACAAATATGCATTTGCGTAATAATGTAGCTTCAAAATACATGAAGCATAAAACTGATAAAACTCAAGGAAAAAGATTTAAATCCACAATCATAGTTGGAGATTTGCACATCCTTTTTAGAGTAATTAAAAGAACAACTGGGTCAAAAATCTATAGATATGTTAACCACCTTGACCTCATTAATATTTATAGAACCCAACACCCAGCAATTACAGAATCTTTTTGGTACCCTGGAACTTTCACTGAGATAGACCATATACAGGGCCGTGAAACCAGTCTTAAAAAGTTTCAAAAGGCTGAAATCTAACAGAGTATGTTTTTTGATCACAATGGAATTAAATTAGAAATCAATAACAAAGAGATACCTGGAAAGTTCCCAAACATTTGGAAATTAAACAGTGTATTTCTGAATAATCCATGGATCAAGAAAATCACAGAGGAAATTGGAAAATATTTTCAACTGAATGATAATGAAAAATAAACATATTAGCATTTATGAGATGCAGTGAAAGCATTGCTTAGAGGAAAATTTATAGCTTTAATTGTTTATAATAGAAAGGAGGAAAGTTTATAATTTATTATGTAACTTTCCAGAATCTAGATAAATATAAGCAAGGCAAACCCAAGAAGGAAGAAAATAAAGTAGCATATTTCAGTTAAATAGAACATAGACAACACAGAAAATTAACAAAGCCAAACAGGTTCTTTCAGAAGATCAATATATTTGAAAAACTCTTAGAAAAACATGTTATAAATATTTGAAATGAAGGAGTATCATTATAGATCCATCAACTTTGAAAAATAAGAGAATTCTAAGAACAATTTATGCCAATAAATTTGACAACTTAGTGAAATAAAAAAAAATTCCTGGAAAAATACAACGTGAGAAAAGTGACAAAATGAAATTAAAATTTGAATAGTCTTGTTTATGTCAAAGAAATTAAATTTGTAATAAAAACATTCCCACAAAGAAAGCTCCAAGCCCAGAGATTATCATTGGTAAATTCTATCAAACATTTATGAAAGAAACTATAACAAATTTACAAACTCAGAAAATAAAAGAAGAAACACTTCTCAACTAATTTTATGAGGCCAATATAATCCTGAAACTAAAACATAGTAAAGACATTACAAAACATTTTTTAAAATCTATTATGAATACATAAAGCATAAAGCTCTTTAACAAAATATTAGCAAATTGATATAAAAGCACTATATAAAAGGATTAGTACAGCATAACCAAATGGGTTTTATCCCAGGAATATAAGATTGGTTTTATATTTAAAAATAAGTATAATCTATTAACAGAATAAGGGGAAAATATGATTATATCAATATATGCAGAAAAAAACATTTGACAAAATTCAGCATCTGTACTTGATGTATAGATCTCAGAATTAGAAAGGAACTTTCTCAATCTGATAAACAGCATCTGCAAAATACCTTCAGCTAACATCATTCTTAAGGGTAAACCACTTCTCTTAAGACCAAAAACAAGGCAAAGGTGCCTACTCACCAGTTCTATCAACATTTTTCTGAATGTCCTTGCCAATGCAATAAAGTAAAGGAAAGTCAAAGGAGGAGAGATTAGAAAGGAAGAAGTATAAACTTCCTGAAGATTATTTTTATTGAAAATTCGGAGGAATCAACAAAATATTACTGTAATCAATAAGTGAATTTCGCTTAGCAAAATCTTAAGATACAAGGCCAATAAAAATATTAATTGTATTTTTACATATGAGATTTAAAAACTCATATGTTAATAGCATCAACAATAAGAATAAATTTAACTTGCACAGCTCTGCACTGAAAAGTACAAAGTAATGCTGAGAAAAATTTTAAAAGATGTACATGCATAGAGGTACATAATGTTCATGGATTGGAATCCTCTGTTATCATATCACTTCTTCCAGAATTAATTTATAGATGCAATGTAGTGCCAGTCATGATTCTAGCCAATTTGTTCTGCAAATAAAAACAGATGAATTGATTTCTAAAATGTATGGAAATGCCAAGGACTTAGAATTAACAAAACAGTGTTGAGAAAGGAAAACAAAGCTGGGGGACTTATTCTGACTTCAGGGTTTAGTTATAAAGTGACAATAATCAATACACATGGTATTGGAAATATACACATATGTATACAGTCAATTGATTTTTACCAAAAGCACTAAAGCAATTTCATGAAGAAAAGAAACTCTTGAAGAAATGGTGTTGGAACTACTGCTATCTGGAAAAAAGTAATCTCAATCCCTATATTACATCATACACAAAAATTAATTCAAGTTGGATTAGAGATCTAAGTGTAAAAGTTAAAATTATAAAGCTTTTTGAAGAAAAAATAGAATGTATTTGCAACCTGAGAGGCAGAATTTTCCTAGGCATAGAAAACAATAACACTGAAAGAAAACATTCATGTGTTAAACTTCATCAAAATCAAAAACTTCTGTTCATTAAAAGATGCAATTAAGGAAATAAATATGAATGCGGAACACACAGACAAAGGAGTAGGGGAGTCACAAAACATCTGAAAAAAAAAAACTTGTATCAAGAATATAAAATAAATTACTCCTAAAACTCAATAAATGACATGCCCCCAAAGATTGAAAAGACTTAAAAACACTTACAAAAAGAAGATACCTGAAAGGCTAATAAGCATAAAAATACAAGACACCACAGTGAGATACTTCCTGTTCTTTCAAATGCCCAAAATTAGTGAGACTTAAAACACCATATGTTGTCAAGAATGTGCAGCAACTGGAATTCTCATACACTGGATGTAAGTTTTTTTGGCAGTTTCTTAGGAAGTTAAACATATACCTATTCTTTGACTGAGTAATTCTACTTCTACATATGTACACAGGAGAGATCAAAACATGTTTTACTAAAAGACTTGTGCAAGAGTGTTCATAGCAGCTTTAATCACAGTTTACTCACAGTATACAAATTTCATAACCCATATGTTCATCAATAGGAGAATAGGTAAACAATTGTGATTATATGCACACAATGGAATACTGCTCACTAATAAAAGAAACCAGACATTAAAAAGATAGGCAGAATGATTTCATTTTTATGAAATTGTAAAAGAAGCAAAACTTGTCTCTGGTTAAAAAAAAAATTGAAACAGATTTTACCTACGGCTGGAGGTGGGGGCCTGTGGGTTGACTGAGAAGAGACATGAGAGAACTTTCTTATGAAATGGAAGTGTTATGTAAATGTTACCTAAAAACGTCCATTAAAAGAATAACAAGTAGGAGTAGAGAGAGGGTAGAGGCATAGATGATAACAACAGTTGCAGAATCTTAAATTGTCAAACCTGGGTGATGGGTACATAGAGATTCCTTGTACCTTTCTATTTACTTTGTATAGTTTTGAAATTTTCCATAATAAAAAGTTAAAAAAACAACAACTCTGTAGCCCACCATAGTACAGAACTTTCCAGTTATTTGACCATAAATTCTGTTTCCGTTGAAACCAATTAGAGACAGATTTTCTGTTACTCATAATCAAAAGCATGTCGAACAATAAACTTGAGATTGTAATATTTTTTAAAAAATATTTCATCATTTCTGCATATCAGTAAGCCTGATAGTTGGATCTTATCTCAGTTTAGCAGATCTGTACCAGATGGAAGCCTGTTAGACACTAGGAATTAGATTAGAAGTTATGTCCATCAACTCAGCTGTACAGCTGTAGATTAAAGTAAATCCACTACCACATACTTTGATAGAATGGGGCCTGTGTCAGTTGCATTTCCTTCTTGTCAAATACTAGGTCTGGATGTTTTTTTCATCCTCAAATAAGAGGTCACATACAATACGGGACTTAAAAAACTTTAAGACAAGGGAAAGGAAACATTATTGTGAAGATTTAAAGAAAGAGCAACTTTCTTAAACTTATTTATAATAAGAGCTATAAAAAAATTTAAAAACTTTTCTGGTATCCTTCGTTGATGCAGAAAGACATGGTCTCTATGGAACTGAAACAAAAGTATAAAAGTAGACTGAGATGAAAGGGGGCAATAAAGATGGATAAGTATAGGTAAACTGAACACGCAGTAGCAGAATTTAAATACAAATTGGAGACATGAAAAGTAGGATTCACATTGAGATGTACTAAAGCAGATGTGCAAAACATTTGAGACATTTTCTTGGAACTTGGAAAAAAATAAAATAGATGAAAACTATGGAAAACATGGTAACCATGGATAACATCAAATGTCAGAAAGTGATCCAAAATTTTCAGAGGAAAAGGTGGTGACTAGAGAATGTTATACCTAGATGCATTTTGTTTCATTTGTGATGGTAATAAACATTCGCCAGGGTTCAACACTATGCCCACAATTCATATAACCTTGTTGAAACAAAACAAAAGAAAGCACTAAGTTGACTGAAAAACAAGTCAAAGTGAGGCACTTAAGAACAGAATATAGGTATCACATTTTTTGAAAGTTTGATTTATGCCACTTCACGTTTACAAAAACCTACATTAATACCTGTTTTCACTAACCAAAAGAAATCTGAAGAGGATTTTCACTTTTATGAAAAAAGTTGAAAAGTGACAATAACGTTCAGCATTCGTTTTACAGCAAGCCATTACAGAGGCAGAGCACACCTCCAGCAGCAGGACTGGCCCCACTAAGCTTCTTCCCTGGGAACCACACTCAGCATCTCAGCATCTCAGCATCTCAGCATCAAGCCGCTATAGCTTAGAGCCATGTCTGTGAGCATCTGTGCTTCATCACAATTTATTTTGTGCATCTGTTAGCAAGATGTGTCCTAAGGTAATTAATTGCTTCTTTGATTTATGCCATTTTGGCTGACATAGGAATGCTCTACTTTTGGATAGCTGGGGAAACCTATATATGATATCAAAGGCCTGGAATACTTTTGGAACGACTACCAGTAAGCAGAAGGTTATCATGGATTCTTAGTAGACTCCTCATCCTAGCAAACCACACCGATGGAACTGAGCACACTGATGAATCTGCAGGAATGTGTATCTTGTGGCATCTGGATTAAACTTAAAAGCAAACAATTTCCTTATGAGTTGTTATTCCCCCAGGACAAAGTTGTATCATCGGGCACAGGCAGTTCATTTGGAAACTCCTCTTCCTCGGGCACTGTTTACCACAAGATTTAGAAGTTCAGTTAAATAAGATTACAGTACAATAATGTTTTTTTAAAAAAAGAACTTCTCAGAAAAAAGACTGAAAGGAAATACTAATTAAATTAAATGGTTATGTATGATTAATCTGCTGTTTTCTTATATTTTTCAGCTTTTGAAATGAGCATTGTTTTCAGTGAAAAAACTAAAGAAAAATTGATGAAAATGCTATTATTGAGCAAAATAGTCTTAATAATAATAAAATAATGGAATAAGAGAGAGCCAGAACAACTAAGATTTTATTAAACAGTGAAACGAGAGAATACAAATATTATTCAAACTATAGTATTAGCTATAACAATGTAAAAGGGAACATTTAAAGCATTAACCTTTTCAATTTTAAAACTTTTAAATTTAAAAGTACACTGTAAGACAACTATGAGGCCTTAATACCCTTGTGTAGTGTCCTCCAACCAGAGGTAAACAATAAAACCACATTCTGATGACCTTCAAGTGTGATGGATTTCCAAGTAATTGGAGTGCCAAGGGACGGAGGACAGAACTCCTGGTCTCCTGCCTTGCACCTCTTGTAGATGACTTGATTGTGCTTCTTATTGACTATCCTGATTTGGTACTTGTACGTAGAGAGGTAGGACCAAACTTTTAGCCACACCCAAACCTAACAGGCCCCATCTCTAGCAATTAGTAGCCCTCCTGATCACCCCTCCTCGGATATCTGAAGAGAAAAGTAGAAATCTACTACCTTGCTGGCTCTGGACAGTTCCACATGTTCAGTCCCTGCCTGCCAACACTGGGCAGCACAAGGTGATTAAGTTCTAGAGTTTTTGTTGGGAGCCTCCTGTCTGTTCCAGGTGGGAACAATTAATAACTCACCTCTTAAGTGAGGATTTCTTGGAGAGTTTTCTGTATCTGCTGCTCCCAACTCAGGAAATCTTTCGAGACACCTCCCTTGTCAGCATGTGGTAGGTCCTTCACTTGGATCCAGTTCTTGGCTATAACCCAACCTTGAGGAATTGATCTTTCTCCAGATTGTTTTTACTTCTGAGACATCCTGCCCAAGACTTTGCCCTGTAGTCATCTACTCTCTCATTTGAGTCTGGTTCCTGGGATCCAACTCTCCTGCTGTCCTCAAAGGCACTCAGAATGTAGCAAATTGTCTTTTTTTTTTAAAAAAACCCTCTACCTCCAAACTCTCTTCTCTAATTAGTAAGCCTGTATATGCTACTTTATTTTACTTCAAGTTTTTTCACACATACTTTTTCTATAAATATCCTCAGGACTTGGTCTGATATCATCATAATTGCATTCTACTTTCATTCCTTCCTTTTCTGGGAAGTCTTTCACATTTTTTCCATCTTAAGTGTGTTTCTGTAGCACTTAAAAGCTAAAACACAATTGCTTTCTAAACACAATTGTAAACTCCTTGTGGGCTGGAATAGTATCTCATACTTTTCTTATGCAACATCGGATAAAGCAACCTGGGATTGAAAACATAAAGTGTCATAATAACAGCAGCAAGTAAACATTTCTCACTCTGCATTGACCTCCCAGTTGTGGAAATTCTGGCTTCCTTCACACTCTTCCCAACTAGTTCGGAGAGTCCCCTGGGAGAGCTCAGATCTGCATTGGAATACAGTTCTCTGGGCTACTTTGCAGGTAGCCATTTCCCCAGTGTGTGTTCCATTGATGTTTTTCTGTCTGCCACCACACCCCTTTCCTTCTGCTTAACACTCTGGCCTTCCTGAATTCTCTCCCATTCTCCACACCCATCACTTCTAGATAGATAATATATATCTCTTCTTTGTCCTATGGTGTTCTGAACTCGTCCTGGATGTAGTTTTAATCACGTTACATGATAATTATCTTTTTATGAATCTGATTCTCCATCGAAACTATGAGGCCTTTCAGGGAGAGAATCATGTCTCATCTTTGAATTCCGGGTGTCTAGCTTAGCTCTGGCACTAAGATTCCATAGATATTCAAGCTGGGCCCCAATGTACTTGTGTGCACCACAGTTGATTTGGTTCAAATAATACATTGTTTTGATTAATGTAGTTTTCCTTTTGAGAATTTTATGCCAAGGTAGTTTACTTCTTTCTTCTTTAAGGTTTATGTCAAATGAATTTATCAAACATTTGATGATCACTGTGCATCCAAAGTACTTCCCTACTCCCTGGAGATACGGAGATGAATAAGACATGGTTCCTGCCTAACGGAGGTCACAGAAACTTCTTTGGGTCTCTCTCCCCCTATTTCTCCATTCTCTTCTGTCTGGATAATTTTTATTGAGCCTGGAATTGTGTCTAGTGGAATAAATTACATGTCAAGAGGTTAATTACATACAGTTTACTCAATGCAACAATAGAAGTATGTTCCAGGTATAGAAATAGCACAGAAGAAAGAATCATAGAATTTTTAGAGTGGACACGGAGTATCCGGGAGGAGGTGACTTATGAGTGAGTTATAAAGGATGAAAAGATACTTCAGATGCTCGAATGGGTGAACGGTACTCCCGAGAGAAGAAAGAACAGGTGCCAAGGCCCAGAGATTTGAAATAGCACCATATGTTCCCAAAACAATAATACTTTGATATCTCTGCAGCATAAAGTTCAGTAGGGTGGAGTGGGGTGGGAATTGAAGCTAAGGTAATAGACAATATTTGAAGTGTTAAGATCTTTCATGTTTGGGCAACTTTTTAGTAAAAAGAATGGTAGTCTCCGATATAGTGGGTGTTAGTAATCCAAGTGTGAAGCCGTGTATTTCAGTTCTCCATCCTCTTCCGTTGTAGAATTAAGGAAGGTTCTGTGATCATGTAGATATTTTAGTATTCACTGTATGGGTAGATAAAAATGAAAAGAAAATGCTCCCTGAAGTTTATGGTCTTATTGAAGATACAGAATATACCCACACAAACAGGTTCTACAGACCGGTAAAACTAAAATTGTAAAGACGGTATATAAGCACAATCATGACTTTGGTTTGTAAGAATGATTAGAAAAGTGTGGGATTATAAAGAGACAACCTCGTTTTTGGTTTAAGTAAAACAATATCCATCAGAGCTAGCTGAGCATGGAAAGTGTAAAATTGAGGAATATACTTGTAACTTAGAAACCTTTAATGATCTGTAATCTGTAGTCAAGAAATGACCTTTTGGCTAGACAAGCAATCATCTTTGAGCTTTATATATAAGCCGGAGCCAATTTTATTTTTCCTTTGTAATAAATTTATTTTCTTATTCTCTACCAAGGATATGAGCCTGTGTTAAAATCTTTAGTTAACACTTATTTTCCACTAATTTTATTTTTATGTACTTTTATGTGTCAGTTTGCCTTAGAGATTGTTTGTTGATATAAAATGGGTCCCTGTGTTTCTGCCAAGCCTTTCTGTCCAGACTGCATTGTGATTATCTTAGCTTCTCCTTTCATCTCTTTACTCTCGAAAATAAACCACAGCCTCTGCCTTTTTCCTTTTGGAATGTAGTAACCCAACATATTTTCCTTGTCCCACTAGTCGTCACATTCCCAAAGCCCTCTACTTAGATAGTCTTTCCTTTCATAGAGCTAGTGTGGACTTTTGTAGGCCATAGTGTTTTGTTTTGTTTTGTTTTTTTAATGAAAAATTATTGGGGTTTCATTGATTAATAAAATCAAATAAATTTCAAGTGTACAATTCAGCAGTATGTCATATATATGTTCCATTGTGTGTTCGCTACTGAAAGCTAGATTTCTTTCCATTACCAAATATTTAACCCCTTTTACCCTTATCTACCTCCCACTCCCCCATTCCATCTGGTAACCACTAATCCACTGTCCGTGTCCATCATTCTCTGTTTGTTCATCATTTTTTTGTTGTTGTTGCTTTCAGTTTTGTATCACATATGAGTGAATTCATATGGTTTTCTACCTTTTCTGTCTTATTTCGCTAAACATGATTATCTCAAGATTCATCCATGTTGTTGCAAATGGCAGTATTTCATCTTTTCACAAGTAGTATTCTATTATATATATGTACCACATTTTCTTTATCTAGTCATCTATCTTAGGACACTTTAGTTGCTTCCAGGTTACAGGGTTTTTATGTGGATCATCCTAGCGCCTTTGACCATTAAATCACATTTCACACTTCGGTAAACTCAATTTAGAAGGCAATGTGTTTTAATCCTCCAAGAGAAGGATAGGGAACCTTCGATTGTCTATTTGTGTACTTCATAAATTATTCAAGTTTGGTAATGAGCATTTGCTATTTTCATAACTAATAAATAAAGATGATTCAGTTTTGAAAAATGAAATTCAATAAGAGCCATTAGTGCCATTTCAAGTCTGTTAAATTAACCTGTCCATCTATATCAACACACTACACACACTCACCACAGTGCAAAATAATGTTGAAAAACTCATACTCGTTTAGAAAGCAAAAGCCATAAAAATATTCATATCGTATAACCCAGAAACTATACTTTTGAGAAATAACCTAAGGAAATAATTCAAAAGAAAGAAAATATTAGAATTTATATACAGCTTGTCTACACACAGAAAAAATGGGGAAAGGGGACTTTAAAGTGAACATAAGAGGAAAAATTAGGAAAATAATGATACAGCAACTGGATGGAACATTATTGCAACACTGAGAATGATTGTTATAAAAAACTGTGTTAGCAAGCGTAGTGTGATTACACTATAATATGAAAAACTACAATATTCTATATATACTGATTATAGCTGTGTATAACATGAATTACACATGGATAACTAGAAGGTAAAATGGATAATAAAAACAGCCGTCATTCTAGTGTAGTGGAATTATGGGTGAATGTTTAAACTTTACTAAACGTCTTTTCAATAAATAAAATTGGAAAAATTTAAAGAGTTTCAGATTGTCAATTTTGATTAATGTCATTCTGGGACTTTTGCAGCAAAAAGAAGGAAGAACTCTGGAATCAGGCCTGTTCCTCTCTCTTTCGTTAGCCAAAAGAAGGAAACCTATACTTTCTTAGAAAGTTATAAAAAGGAACATTCTCAGGGCATATGATACTGGAATGGCCTCCTGAGGGAGATTGTAAATTCCATTCTTAGAAATATTTAAGTAAAATTAGAAAGTGGTTGTGGTTTATTTATTTATATCACTAAAGATGGAACAAATCTGACAATTTTTTTATTCTTTAAATAGAAATTTTATTATATCCATAGGCAATAAAGTTCCAGAGCTACTGTTAGGCACATTAATATAGAACCTGCTAAATATTTAAGATTATCAAGCTTGAGAGACTCGAGCATGGTTTTGAGACCAGCAACCTCAGTGTCTGTGTTCCTGCCTGTCTAGGTGATTGCCCAATCTTGCTGGGCATGCAGTGTCACCATTTCTGTCCTCATTTCCAGCAGCTTCCATTCATTTAAAGAATACAATTATTTTACTCTGCTTTTATAGATTGAAGTCTGATTTGGTATCTGTTCAAACTTTCATCACTTTATCCATTACTTGTTCTTTTAACCGACGTAGTTCAGGTTTTACTTTCTCATTTTCTGCTCTGAGGGCTGAAAATGCACTCTTCTCCAAAATAATCATATCTTTCTTTCAGATTAGCAATCTGAGACATTATTTGCTGAAGAGTGATCTCTTGTATCTTCACCATGTCTTTGTAGTTGAGATCCATGTTGGCCTTTGTGATCTTGACCAGCGCAAATAACAATGATTTCTGCTTGTTGAATAGTAAACCCATTTTCTTCAAGTAAACACACTAAGATATGGATGTCAAAAGAGCTTCCTATTCGCAGAAGAGGTGAAATTGGCATTTGCACTGCAGCTGCAGGCACCCAGCAGAGAGGCTTAGCTCTCTTCTGGAGGAAGCGAGGGGGCCTCACCTCCAAGGCACAGATAAAGGGTGTCTGTGGCACAGGCAGTGCCCCCGGTTGAGGCCTGGCTGGCATATCCCTGCACAGCCACAGGAAGCAGAGGCCCCTGGGCATGAGGTCTCCTCCAAGTCTAATAATATTTAGTAACCACTATATCGAGATAAAATTTATATACCATAAAATCCACCCTTTTAAAGTACACAATCAGTAGTTTTTAGTATATTCACAGATTTATACAACCGTAACTATTACCTATTTTTAGAACATTAAAAATATGTGCCCATTAGCAGCCACACCCCATTCCTTCCTCCTGCCAGCCCCTGGCAACCACTAATAAGTTCTGTCTCTATGATTTGCCTATTCTAGACATTTCATATAAATGGAATCCTATAATATGTGGCCTTTTGTGTCTGTCTGCTTTCAGTTAGCATAATGATTTCAAGTTTCATCCATGTTGTAGCACATATCAGTACTTCATTCCTTTTCATGGTTGAATAGTATTCCATTGTTATCATATGGCACATTTTGTTTATCCATTTATGAGTTGATGGACATTTGGGTTGTTCCCCTCCTGCTTTTTGGCTGTTATGAGTAATGCTTCTATGAACATTTGTGTAAAATTTTTTGTGTGGGCATATGTTTTCAGTTTTTTTTGGGTATATATGTAAGAGAATTGTTGGATCATATGTAAGTCTATGTTTAACATTTAGAGGAATAGTCAAAATGCTTTTGAAAGTGGCTGTATCATTTTACACTCCCATCAGCAATGTATGAGGGTTCCCTGATGATCTTTTGACATCCTTTCCAGTTCTTAATACAGTGCTTGGCATTTAGTGAACACTGAATAGATGCCGTTATTCTTACTGATATTGTCCTCATTGTTATTAGAGAAAACTGGAAATTGCTTTGAGATCCATTGTCTGTAAGTAAAATGAAGTTACTGTATTGTGACCTGCATTAAGCAATATTTTGGCTTTTTAAATTCTCATTACTTGATAATGATATCGATTTTTCCTTAATTATATTTTAGAGAGAGAGATTGTAAGCATGTGTGTGTGAATTTATTCCTTTCTACTCAAATAAATAACTTGATATGGTTCTAAAGTCTGTACCTGTTAAGTAAATATATGAACTCGTATATTTAGGGCATGCCAATTCATCTTCCTGGGTCCCCAGTCCTACTGCCCTGAATAAGGAGTTGGAGATAGATCTACAGGTGCTGCTATGGCATAACAGCAGTCTGTTAGAGCAAGGAGAATGAAGAAGGAAAATAGAGACCTGGGCCTTGAACACCAGGATTACCAAGGTTAGAAGTGCAATAGGGCGTTTATGGCTGTGCGTGCTCACTTTCTTATGTGTGATTTCTTTTCCTCTTTTCACCTCCTTTGCCATATTCGTCCTTCTTCACTCCCTTACTATCTCCTCATGCTTCCTATTCCTATTTTAAGAGAAAAGTTTGTAAAAAGCAGTTTCATATACGATTAATAATTAAAATGTTGATCACAAGAAGACCTTGTTCAAGGCATCGTTCAACACCTTTCATGGTTTTTTCCCCCATTGCCGCATTTAAAAAATGTTTTCTTCCCTTTCATGCCCATTAATCCAATTCATTCTACAGATTTCTATTGATCACTTAATATATACCAGGCCCTGTTTTAGGTACCTGCTGCAATCCTCCATTGCCTTTTGTTCCCACTTTTTAAAAATTTCTTTTAATCTCTTTCTCAGATTTTAAGTCAGAGAGATACAAATAAGAAAAAAATTATAGGATGGAGTTCTTATATATATTATATTCTCTGCATATTCTAATAATTTCACTGATTTTCTTTGATTTCAAAAAATAGTATGTTTTGCTTGAATGCCTCAGTTTTGTGTGAGAAGACATCCCATTTGTGTGTGCATTGGATTTAAGGACTTCTTGCTAATTATCTTACCTTTTTCTAGGATTGCAATATTGACTTGTCCTTTATTTTCTAAGTCTGGCAAAATGGGAAGGAGGTCCTGGCAGGAGGAGAAAGATATATATCAAAGGAGACTGGCAGAGTGGGACAAAATGAGAGTCTCTGACAGAGTAGGGGCTGTGAGTTAGAGAAGTGATTGAGGCCTCTTGGCATATAATATCTTATATTCAGTATTGTTACATTATATTGCCCTTATGTGTCAGTTCAGTAAAGTTGATTAGTTATAGCTCATGGAGCTAGAAGAAAATTTAGGGATTATTTAATTTACTTACAAAAAAATATGTCATGGAACATGCAAAACACCCTATTTTCACCCTAATTGATATAAAGGGGCTAATAATAGGGAGAATAAATTGGATATTTTTTATATCCTTTATTTACTAACTCAGAAGCCATATTCGTAGTGGTCTCAAAGCGGAAATATTCTCCAACTAGGGAGACAAATGAATAGACGGGTAATTCTACTCCCTTTTTTTCACATCATGGCATAAAAGAGAATGATAATTTGTAAAGCACTAGGGCAAACAGACTAGGCTACTGTCAACTGGAGGCGACTGACCTAAGATTGAGGTGATTACTATCTCAACGCATCTATAACCCTGTCTCATGCACCAATTGCAGAGCTCAGGAGTAAATTGTGTAACACATAGTATGGTGAGTCAGTATTGAATTTTACCTCTTACTAAAAGTAGTCAAAATTAAAAGACTGGCTGTTTCACCTACTTTGAAAATCTATTGTTTAGTGTAGCCACCTTCATTAATTATCTTAGCTAGACCTTCTGGATAACTTGTTGTAGCTTCTGCATCAACACTTGTAGCTTCATCTTGCACTTTTATGTTATGGAGATGTCTTTCCTTAAACCTCATAAACCAGCCTCTATTAGCTTCAGACTTTTCTTCTGCAGCTTCCTCACTTCTCTCAGCCTTCATAGAATTGAAGAGAGTTAGAGCCTTGCTCTGGGTTAGGCTTTGGCTTGGGGGAATGTTGTAGCTGGCTTGATCTATCCAGACCACTTGCAGTTTATCATCAATAAGGCTGTTTTGGTTTCTTATCTGTGTGTTCACTGGAGTAGCACTTTTAATTTCTTTCAAGAACTTTTCCTTTGCATTCATAACTTTGCTAACTGGCAAAAGAGGCCTAGCTTTTGGCCTATTTCAGCTTTCAACATGCCTTTCTCACTAAGCTTAATCATTTCTGGCTTTTGATTTAAAGTGAGAGCCATGTGACTCTTCCTTTCACTTAGAGGCCATTGTAGGGTTATTCATAGGCCTGATTTCAATATTGTTGTGTTTCAGAGAATAGAGAGGCCTGGGGTGGGGGTTGGGGGTACAGTGGCTGGTGGAGCAAACAGAACACACATAACATTTATCAGTTAAGTTCACTGTCTTGTATGGGTGAGGTTTGTGGTGCCCCAAAACAATTATAATAGTAACATCAAAGATCACTTATCACAGATCACCATAACAAATATAATAATAATGAAAAAGTTTGAAATACTGCAAAAATTACCAAAATGTGACAAAGAGACATGAAGTGAGCACATGCCTTTGGGAGAATGGTGCCAACAGACTTCTCCACACAAGGTTGCAACAAAACTTCAATTTGAAAAAAACCAAAATACCTGCAAAGTGCAATAAAATGAAGCACAATAAAACAAGGTATGCCTATACATGTGTACATGATTTTGTGGCTAGTAATATATTCAGTACAGCCACATCAGAAAAAATAGTGCATATTTTAGATTATAAACTTGGCCTCTGACATTTAGCTTCTCATGGCCAACTTGGATTTTGGAGAAAATTGGAGTGAAAATGTAAGACTCTTAAGTTCTAGACCTTTAGATTCATCATCAAGCCTTGGAGAAGGGGGTGTAGGGGCTGCAAGGTTCAAGCAGGAGAAACATTTTTACAGGTATCTAATCAATAGTATTTTGAAAATTATATTTTCATAGAACACTTTTGTTCTCTACCTTTACCCCTTTAGGTCTAAGGAATTCTTTAGATCTATAATGAGAGGTGTATTGTCTTCTTTTTAAAATTTCTAGAGTGTGTGACACATACAAATAAATATACATATCACATTTGTAAGTTATGAATCATAATATAAAAACTTAACAGCCATGAACCTATCATAATATAAATGTTTTGTTTTTCTTTTAAACCAAGACATTTATTGCATGACTAATTATTGAAATCCTTAAGATGACCTGGATGCTGCAGCATCTGCCCTCTTGGGTTTAGGTGTTGTTTCATCCATGCTTGAATCTGCAGTATACAAATTTTAGGTGCCTCATCTGACCAGTCCCATGAGCGAATTTTGCTTTGGCCCTCTCATTGTACTTTCTCTTCTACATGATAGGGTAGCCACATTTACCATAGGCTGACTTCCAAAGGTAGTCATTTTAAGTTAAAATCTCTCCATGTTAGTAAGTGCTGGGAAGGTAGCAGGAACTGAAATATTCTCATCTAAAATCCAGAGCTCTTTCTAATAAGTATCTTTATATCGATACATATCATTACTCATTTTTAAAGTATGCATTGTTGTGACTAAACAAATTGAAATGAGTGACAACATCAAATGCTGGTGAGGATGCAGAGAAGCTGGATCTTCATTCATTGCTGGTGGAAATGTAAAATGATATAGCAACTCTGGAAAATAGTTTGGCAGTTCTTTTAAGAACTGAACATAAAACGATAATACAACCCAGCAATTACATTTTTGGCATTTACTCCAGAGAAATTAAAATTTATTTTCATACAAAACCTGTATATGAGAGTTTATAGCATCTTTAATTGTAATACTTTAAAACTGGAATCAGCCCTGATGTCCTTCAATAGGTGAATGGTTAAATAAACCGTGGTACATACATATTGTGGAATACTACTCTGCAATGAAAAAGGAAGTACTATTATTGATATATACAACAACCTGGAAGAATCTCTAGGGAATTATGCTGAATGAAAAAGCCAATCCCAAAACTTTACTTCCTGTATGAATCCATTTATATAACATTCCTGAAATTGTAGAAATAGATAACTGATTAATGGCTGCCAAGGACCGGGGAAGTTTTAAAATGTGTATGCCCAGGCTTCACCCCCTAAAGATTCTGATTCAGTAGGTCCTGACAATCTGCATTTAAAAAATCATATCAGCTGATTCTGATTCAAAAGATCAATGGAGCACACTTTGAGAAATACTGAATTATAATTTTTATGGTGAATAAATGAGCGCCCTTTATTCATTCATTCATTCATTCATTCATTCATTTATTTAGGCGAGGTAACCCTTGGTTAACCTCACAGATTGCAAGGACCTTGTCTGCTTACAGTTTCCTCCCCGCCCCCTTTTTTTTTCTTTTTACACCTACAGCTCCTGATATTCCTAGGTGGTCTTCCATCCAAGTACTAACGAGGCCCGACCCTGCTTAGCTTCCGAGATGCTTCTGAGATCATACAGGATCTGGCTTGTTAAGAGTAGCATGGCCGTAGACTAAGAGCCCTTTAAATTCCTTTGTGGCATAGAACATTCGTGGTTAGGTGAGAATTTTGAGAGCAAAGCTCTGATAAAATTTTTCAAACACCCACGTGTTGAAAAAGAATGTTTAACCAAATTAAGTATGTACTTGCTCTGAATCAACAAGATCTTTGAACAAAAAGGAGCTTGCTTGCCTTTGGTTCTTAATCATTTTGAAGAAGTACTGCTCCATCTCTTAACCATTTGACTTGCCTGACCACTCATAATTTATTTGGTATAAAGAAGGCAAAGACTCCTGTTTTAGTTACACAGACTGTATAGAGGGAATGCTCAGCTAGAGTGAGAAGTGCTGAAGCACTTTATAAGCTCTTTGAACAAAAAGGAGCTTGCTTGCCTTTGGTTCTTAATCATTTTGAAGAAGTACTGCTCCATCTCTTAACCATTTGACTTGCCTGACCACTCATAATTTATTTGGTATAAAGAAGGCAAAGACTCCTGTTTTAGTTACACAGACTGTATAGAGGGAATGCTCAGCTAGAGTGAGAAGTGCTGAAGCACTTTATAAGCTCTGAAGATAATGTACTCATTAATTCCTTATTTTTTTTTTTTTTTTGTAAATGAGGTTCCAACTAAAGTAATTGACCCTTATTTTTCCCTCCTAAATGCTAGTAGTCAGGTCATTTAAATTGATTGTTGTTATTGAAAAACAGATGAAAAGAAATTATCCTAGTCTGCTTTTGGGGGGTACTTAGTTTGCAGTTTGTTGAAATCTGAATGACCTCTCTCTATTCTGCCACCTTGAGCAAATAATCTGAACATGTTCACCTGGGGATTCTTTAGGCTTACTTCAGAGTCGTCCAACCACTTCCCAAACTCCTGGGAGTACGCCTTGAGCTAGCTAGTTGTTCTGTGGAAGCCTACTCTCTCTAGGCTTGAGGCAAGGAAAGATTGACCCTACCCATTCCTCTTAATAGTATTCATAGCAGAACAATACATCTCTCCAAAGAAACCCCTTCTCAGCCTCTCTCTTCTCTATCCAAGATCTGACTGAGAGTGGAGTCAGAGAACCAGCCCTGGCCCTTTTGGCTTTTAATGTGTGTGTGGTCTTGGACACCTCATTTTGGTATGCAACTTTTATTGCATCTGTGTGCCTCACAGCACAGAGCACATAGCACTGTGTATTACACATAACTTGGTACTTTATGTAGTAAAGATAACAAAAATATAAACGGGAATGATAGACACTGATTTCCAGATAATGATTTCCTCTGAAGATGAAGGGAAAGATGAGGAATGTAAGAGGAGAGAGTTTAGGTCTGCTTGTAACATCTTTCTTCTTCTTAGAAAAGAGTTTTAAATTAATATGGCAGCAAACTGTTGACATCCGTTTACATTTAGTGGAGGATACAGAGCTACCTTTTATATTACTTTCTCTAATTAGACGTTTTTTCTATGTGTTTGAAATGTTTTATCATTTAAAAATAAAGGAAAAATAAATTTAGATTACAGCAATTTTTCTGCTTTAGGCTTCCCTCTCTCTCTATTCTTAAAGACAGAGAAAAGAGAAGTCATCTGATAGAAACTATCCCAACTCCCCACCCTCAGATATATGTACACCCATCCTTTCCTTCTTCCCTCTAGGTACAGTAGAGTTGCTGTCTCTTCATCTCTACTCGGTACCCCATCTCTTCTAACCTTCTCAGGAACCTTGTGCTCCTAATCTGTCAACATCTTATTCTCTTCAGCCTCTCTCTTTCTACTAACGCCTTGTCCACATTTAAATATGTACTAGTTTCTCTTCACTTTTAAAAAACCTCTGCCTTAAGCCCAGCTCGTGCTCTATGTCTTTCCTCTTCTTCAGAGTCAGACTTCTCTTAAGAAATGCTTACTCTGTTGTCTTTACTTTCATACCTCCTACTCTTAAACCTACTCCAATCTGGCTTCTTTCCCATGAAGTCGCTCTTGTCAAGATTAACAGGGCTTCTGTGTCACTAAATCCAATGGATACCTTTCAGTTTCAGCTTTGTCACCTGTCAGCAGCATTTGACACCACTGACCTCTTGCAATCCTCTTTCCTGATTTCCACCTTACAACATTCTTCCGGTTTTCTTCCAACCTGTCTGCTCCTCCATGCTCTCTTGTATCACTTCCTTTTTTTCAACCAGCTGTTAAATAGTGAAGATTGCCAGGGCTCAGTCCTAAACCCTTTTATCCCTTTGAATTTTTTTTCTGGAAGTAACAGCAGCTACTTCTGTGGTTTCTGTTACTTCCTCTGTATCTCCTCTGAGCTCTCCCTGTGAGTGCCCCCACCCCCAACCTCTACCTTTAGCTCTGACCTATATTTCCAGCTGCCTCTTAAATATCACCTGCATGACTTACAGATACTTTAGTCTCAGTAGGTGCAAAACTGAACTCATTCATTTATCCTTTCCCTAATTTTTTTGTCCTCACTATTCCCTGTTTTAGGAAATGGCGCCATGTTCCATCCCATTGCTCAAGCCAGAAACCTGGGAGTGCTTGATTTCTCCTTCACCATCACCCCATGTCCATTAAACCATAAAATCCTGTTAATTCTATCTCCTAATTATCTTTCAAACCTTCCTTGTTTCCTGTCATTTCTCACTGCCAAAGCTTTAGTGCAATAAATCCTAACTGGCTTTTCTTTTTCAACTCTGTGAGAGCTAGACATTTGAGATTTAGTTATTTTTAGCCTAATAGTATCTCAGTACTTGTTGAGCCAGTATAAGTTCTTATTGAAGTATAATTTACATACAGTAATTTACATACAGTGAAATGCTCAGATATAAAGTTGTACAATTTGATCAGCTTTGACAAATGTATTACCTCATGTAATCCTTACCCCTTTTAAGATACAGAACATTTCCATCTCCCTAGAAATTTCTCTAGTGACCCTTCCCACTCAGTCACCCATCAGTGCCACTGATATAATTTTAAAAATATATTTTTAATGTATTTTTTTTTAAAAAAACACAAAATGATGTTCAAAACGGTAAAGGTAAATTGTTGTGAGTTTTGATGTGGAACTATTCTAAAACATAGAGCTGTGGCATCTGGTGTTTAACTTTAGCTAACCTGTTTTGTAAGCTATAAACTTTTTACTATTAAGTTCAGTATAAAACTGGGTATGAAAATATTTGCTGATTTTTAAGCTACCCATTAAGTATGATAGAAATATTTTAGACTAACCTTTTTTAGTTAACTTATAACTTCAACACTATTCTAATTCTAATAGATAGATAAATAGACAGACAGACAGATAGCTACATATAACACACACATATACCCTATTCTCTGGGAATTCTTAGAGCTGAGGAGATGAAGGAAATGAGTCCAGAAAAAATGTAAATATATCAATATCTATTGAGAACATTTTATACATACATGTACATAAAACTTATGTACATTTTATACATACATGTACCTTAAAACTCCTAGCGGTTAAAAATATAGATTGGACATTTTAAGTTATTTTTCATTAACTTGAATATTAGACATTTAAAGGACCTAGTTGAACTCAGAAGCTGACCTCTTTTGTTAATCACAGGATAGGTATAGTAGAGGCAGCCAGAATGTGAGCTTGCTTATACTGGCCCCTCGCTGGGTGGTGCAGTTCTAATTCAGAGGGATCATTGTTAAAGATGAGAGGTTAGGCTCCTCCATACAGGAAACTCCGCTCGTTTTTCTTTACAGCTGGGCTGGTTTGGGGTCATTAGATTCTGGATAGAGACCCATGGTATAGTGAAAAGAGCAAGTGGGCTAGACTTGACAGTTACTTTGGAGAAAAGAACAGTACCAGGTCCCCAAGTGCTGTGTCTTTTTTCACTGATCTCTGCACTTTTTTCGTTGTGCATCTCTAGTCGGAAAATTTTTGGAGTATATACCCCTGATATGTGTCACAGTATTAATATTAAATACATTTTATACTTCCATGAATAGTAATTTCTAAGTATACTTTCTTTTTGTCTGTGGTTTTGCTTAATTTTTATAACATCTGCATTTTATAAATGAAGGTAATAAAGCTCAGGGAAGTTTTAACAACTTGTCCAAGGTCACAGAACTTACTAACTGGTTTGTATCTGACAAATCTCAAACCATTTGAGGCGTCAGTTATAAAGTTACAGATTCCAGCTGTGATCTGCAAGGCCTCTCCTAGCTCTGAACAACTTGTGCTTCTGTGATGTTGCTAATGCCTATCTAAGATATAATTGCAGATTTAATATTTCTTAGCAAATAATGTGTTTCTATGATCCATATAGTAATAACTAGAACTTTTAGGAATTGGCAGCAGAAGAAAAACTAAATACTTAAAATAGTGTCATGTTACCTTGGTCTTTGGTATAGTCATGCTCCGCTTAATGATGGGGATATGTTCTGAGAAATGCATCATTAGGCGATTTTGTCATTGTGCGAACATCATAGAGTACACTTACACAAACCTAGATGGTATAGCCTGCTACACACCTAAGCTATATGGTATAGCCCATTGCTCTTAGGCTACAAGCCTATACAACATGTTACTGTACAAAACATATGAGGTTAAATCAAGCAGTCAAAAGACACAGTAAACATGGGATGTATGAGGCTGCTGCTGACATAACACATCACACTATTTTACAGCAAACTTTTTTTTTCTGTAAGAGTACACTCCAAGTAATGATAAAAAGTATAGTATAGTAAATATACCAGTAACATAGTCACTTATCATCATTATCACATATTATGTACTGGACACAATTGCATATGCTGTATATACTTTTATATGACTGGCCGTGCAGTAGCTTTGTCTACAGCAGCATCACCTCAAACACATAACATGTTGCATTACGATAGCTATGACGTCGTTAAATGATAGGAATTTTCAACTCCATTTCAGTCTTATGGGATCACTTTCGTACATGTAGTCCATGGTTGATCTGAGTGTTGTTATGTGGGAATGACTAATTTTAAAAATCCATTAGTACTTTTTGCTTACAAGTATATGCTGCATACAGTAGTTCTCCCTTTTCTGCAGGGGATACTTTCCAAGACCTCCAGTGGATGCATGAAACTTTGGATAGAACCCGACTCTTTATAAACTATGTTTTTTCCTATATATTCATATCTATGATAAATTTTAATTATCTCTCTCTTTCTCAGGACTAAACTTAGGCCTGAATCTATGTAACCACCACTTGTAAATCACTTAGCATCACTCATTTCAGGAATCCCTTGCTCAAGTCTTCATATAGACTCAATGCTTTCTGGAAAAACACATTGCCATCTATCAGACCACATTTTCTGTTCATATTTTCCACTCACAAATTTAATGCTTTTTCATCTTAACTAAGCACTTATCATACGTTGTGGCCTAAATTTTTGCAGTTTGATTTGAGACAGCACAACTAACACAAATTTCTTCTTTCTTCTTCACAATTTCATAGATTGAAGATTTTTTCTTATTGTCTATCTTAGCAACCTTGACATACAAATTTTTTTTTTATTAAGTCGGGAACTTTCACCTTTTCATTTAAAGGAAGCACTTTATGGCTTCTCTTTGGTGTATTTGAAGAATTGCCAGCATCACTAGTCTTGTGCTTTGGGGTCATTTTTAAGTGAAATACGGGTTACTTTGAATACAAGCACTGCGATACCATGATAGTCGATCTTATAACCAAGACGGCTTCTAAGTGACTGACAGTCGGGAAACATCAACTACAGTGTGGAGTCACTAGACAAGATTCACATCCAGGGTAGGACGGAGTGGGACGTCGCAATATATCATCACACTACTCAGAACGGCATGAAATATAAAACTTATAAATTGCTTATTTCTGCAATTTTTCATTTAATCTTTTCAGACTGAGGTAGTCTGCAATTAACTGAAACAGGAAGGGAAACCACAGATAAGGGGAGACTACTGTATTTAAGAGGTTGGTAGCAACAACTACTTCAAACATAATTTACAAGATATCCATTATCTTAAATACTATAGGTAATTCTATTAGTATATTTTCATGAAGATTTTTAGGTAATTACTTTTCAGCATTTCCCCTTGCCTCAAAGTGAAGCCTATTATTTCCCTAAGTACCCGGGTTGCAGTAAATAGCTGCCAAAGTGGTAGATGCCCTTCTCTCCACAATGTCTGCAAAAACATTTTCATTTAGAGACTGTCTCAGTTCAGTGCATTTTCTTTAGAATTCAGTTCCTTTTCTTCTAAATAAGAAATTGCTATGATCAAAATAACTGAATATAGGTCTCAGTTTTCTATAGGTTTTGTTTTGTTTTAGCTTTCTTTGTAATTTAAAAGAGAAGTGGGAGGATGATTTTAGATTAACACCTGTCTGAGAAATTGCAAAGTAGAGATGGTTTGCGTGATTTGTAATATTTTCAAAATAGGATCTTACCATTCCAAACAGATTTTTTCAACTATCATAAAATAATACTTAATTTAAAAACTGCTGCAGCTATGAACTTTTTACTATCAAACTGGAAAGAGGATAGTTAGATGTTGGTGATGTTTATTTTAATAAGGAATGCTTCTGTAACTTCTCTGTTCTCTGAGAGACTGATATGGGCAATGTAAGGCCAAATTTCTCATTTCTTGGATCCACATAACCTGAAGGCTTATCTTAGATTTCTCTGTGCTTATAATTATTCTAGGTCAGGCCTAAAGTAATCAACCACAACAGCTCTTAAGATCTGAATTTGATGGAGGTTTGATGGATCAAATTTGATGGACCACATTCCCTGACAGCCCTTTCCACAGTACAAAGGCAAAATGTTGTCACACGGAAGTGAACAACTTCCCCCACCCCTTCCTCAGTCAGCCTAATATTTGAATGTACACATCTGCTTTACTCATGTGTCAGAGGCGGGGTTAGGTTTCAATATTTAATTGCCACTGTGTATCTAAAAGTCACACAAATGAGTATAGGGAAAGGAAGCTTCAGAACCTAGCAGCCTCCTGCATTAATCTCACAGAATATTAACTAAAATTAATTTTTTTAAAGTCCCTTTATAATGATCAGGTTTCATCTAAATGATAATCAGTTAGCCTCTGGATACTGTGTTGAAAATTATGTTATATTAATAAGGTGGTACAACCTTATAAGTAACTATTCCAAGTAATTTTTGCCCTAAAATATATTTTAGAATCTGAAATTTAAGGAGACCAGTCTTTTTAATCTTCAAGTTTAGGTAAAACATAGCTAAACTTTATTTTTAGTAAGTAAACTGTTAGTGAATTTAAGTACCAACTAGGATTCCCATATAAAATTTGCATGCAACTATGGTATGTTTTAGTAAATTTTAAACCCAGTATGGTGCCTCTGTCCAACTAAAAGGTGAAAATGGACACCTGATTTGCCCATTCTTGGTGCCAGAATCTCAACGGAAATAATAATATAATGTGAATCTTATTCAGAAACTTATCTATAACCACATCTGAAGTAGTTCTTTAACTTGAGACTTTGTGTATAGAAGCCAAAAATTGGTTGATAGTTGTTGAGCCCATGATATGGAATGAGACCTATATTCAGTTAACTTTAAACATAAATACAACTACACATACTATTAATGGATTTTAATTGCAATTTCCAGTTCTTCCTAACTAAGAAGGAAGAACCCTTCATCAGAATGACCGAGAAAATTGTCTCTGTTTTAGCTAGAACCTCTACATTGCTTTTCTCATCACCCCTAGACCCTGCTTTGCTGATCCTATCCTGGAGTGGGAGGTAGACTCCAAAGATGACCCCTCAGTGAACCATGCCTCCTGGTATTCATGCCCTTACGTACTGCCCCATCCCACATTCAGTCTGATGTGGCCCTGCGTAACCAAAAGAGTGTGGCAGAAATGATGCAGCTTCCACCTTGGTCTCTTACTCCACTTACTCTGGAGTAAGTCAATCATCCTGACTACCCTGACACCATTTTCTAAAGAAGTCTGGTTAGCCTCATGAAACTATTCCAGCTATTCTAGCTGAGGGATTGGACATGTGAATGAGGAAGCCATCTGCATATCCAAGTCAGTCCTTCATCGCATGACTCCAGCCCTAGTCACAAATGCATGAAAAATGAGATAACTGCCTGGTGGAGCCCAGTCAACCCTCAGAACCATGAAAGACATAAATTATTGTTGTAAGCCACTAAGTTTTGGGGTAGTTTGTTATACAGCAATAGAAAACTGGAACATTTAGCTTTCTTTTTTTATTGTTAAATTTATCAGAGTGACATTGATTAATAAAATTATATGGGTTTCAAGTGTGAATTCAATAATACATCATCTGTATATTGCATTGTATGTTCACTACCCAAAGTCAGATCTCTTTCCTTCATCATATATTTGACCCTGTTTACCCTTATTTACCTCTCCCACCCCTTTGCCTCTGGAAACCACTGACCTGTTGTCTGTGTCTATGAGTTTTTGTTTGTCTTGTTTGTTGCTTTCAGTTTTTATCTCATATATAAGAGAAATCATATGGTTCTTGACTTTTTCATCTTATTTTGCTTAGCATGATAATCTCAAGATCCATCCATGTTGTCACAAATGGCATTTCATCTTTTCTTATGGCTAATTAATATTCCATTGTATATATGCACTACATCTTCTTTATCCAATCATCTGTTGAAGGGCACTTTGGATATTTCTGTGTCTTGGCCGCCATGAATAATGCCGCAATGAACATAGGGGTACGTATATCTTTACAAAGAAATGTTTTCAAAAATTTGGGGTAGATACCCAGAAGAGGGGTTGCTGGGTCATATGGTAGCTCTACTCTTAATTTTTTGAGGAACCTCCTTACTGTTTTTCATAATGATTGTACCAATTTACATTCCACCAGCAGTATATGAGAGTTCCTTTTTTTCCACATATTCTCTAACACTTATTTCTTGTCTTATTGAAAATAGCCATTCTAACAGGCATGAGGTAGTATCTCATTGTGATTTTGATTTGCATTTCCCTTATAGCTAGTGAAGTTGAGCATATATCTATTAGCTGCATGTATGACTTCTTGGGAGAAGTATCTATTCAGGTTCTTTGCCCATGTTTTAATTTGATTGTTTTTTGTTGTTGTTGATTTGTATAGATTCTTTATATATGTTGGATATTAACCCTCAATTGGAGGCATTGTTTTCACATATCTTCTCCCATTTAGTTGATTGCCTCTTTGTTTTGTTGATGGTTTCTTTTGCTGTGCAGAAGCTTTTCAGTTTGATATAGTCCCATCCATTTATTTTTGCTTTTACTTCTCTTGCCTTTGAAGTCAAATTTATAAAATCCTCTCTAAATCCAAGGTTCATGAGTTTAGTACCTATGTTTTCTTCTATGCAATTTATTGTTTCAGGTCTTATATTTAGGTCTTTGATCCATTTTGAGTTAATTTTGGTGTATGGTAACAGATAGCAGTCTAGTTTCATTTAGCTTTCTTAAGCCTGTCCTTTTGTACTAGAATAAAGAACCTGATGACTGAGTTCTTTTCATTTGCTGTTGCAAATGCTAATGTTCCTTTTATGCAGAGTGCTAATAGAAGCTATACCTCCTTCCCATATGCTCTGTAAAATTTTGGGTGTCTACTTGTTCATTAAATGCCTTCTGTGTGCCCTCTTTTTTAATCCTGGGATGGCTTTTCTTGGCCTTGCAGCTCTCTTATACATATGCTTGGCTTGTGTTCTCTAAAGTAGCAGCAAAGCAAAGGTTGTAGATTTCAACTTTTGGCAGGAAAAGTCATTTCTTCATTGGCTAAGAACCAAAATTGCACATACACCCCTGGGCAATTCTGTGACACTTCCCATGTAATGCCTTAAGCTTCCTCCTGGCACAACTGATTTAAGGCCAAACTATTTAATCATTCTAAGCACCATATCACATCAGCATGTGGTTGAAGTATATGCCCTCATTGTCTCTCCCAAACTTTATGGGTCCATGATTTCCAAGAACATTGGATGAAATATAGGAGACACCCAGAGTGTCTCACGTGGAGCCAGGCATAGATTGTGGCTTCATATTATGTGTTCTTTTTTTTTTTTTTTTGACAGAACTTGAAGAGAAATGTATACATTAAAAAATTTTTATACTGACTATGCATAAAATGAAGTAAATCGTTTAATAAAAAATCGAACAGTAGAATACTCTAGAGCAAAGAAAATGAACAGACTATGGATATATGCATCATTGTGGTTGAATCTCACAATATAATGCTTGAAAGAAATACGCAAGTCACAGTAAGATATATGGTGTATGCTTCTATTTCTGTAAAGTTAAAGAGCAATGAATATCAGACATTTTAGACATACATGATCAGTGGTTAAACTATATTGAAAAGCACATACATGATTATCATAGAAGTTGGGAGCTTGTTAATTAACTCTTTATTGGAGAGGGGCCCATAGGAATCAGTGAAGGCTCTAGAAAAATTTTATTTCTTAATCTAAATGGTAGTTACATGGTTATTTGCTTTCTAATTATAATTTAAGTTGTATATTTTAAATAATTCTGTATGAATGATATATTTCACAGTAAAGAAGTTTTTAAAAAGTAATCAGGAAATTTATAGCTCCTAGAGATATATTTTAAAATACATATATAAATGCCTCTTTTCTGATTTAAAAAAATATGTATTCATTATAGAAAATCTGTCTAATAGAGAAGAAAAATAGAAATCATCAGTAATCCCACCATTCTTGACAAGCTGGGGAGCGTGTACATTTTTAGAACCTTTCTTTTCATTACTTTTAACTTACATAAACTTAAGATTTTTCCTTGTTTGGAATGACATAGAAGTTCTTTTTATAATGTTTCTTTTATTACCATAGCTTTCTTTTATGTTTGTGAAAATTATCAGTAGGATAAATTTGGTACATTTAGATATTCTTCTTAGGGGTTTTTCGATAGCCCTCCAGCTAGCAGTGAGTAAATTTTTAATGAGGGGATAGGATTCATTCCAAATAAAGTTTATCTGCATGTGTTGTGATATAGAGTAAATATTTACCCTATTAAGTGGTTTCTTCGTGTTTCTGTTTTTTACGGCTAGCATAGTTTTCAAAAATATTACTATAACTATCTAGATTTATTTAAAGAAAAGGGTAAAAGTCATATTTGAGGATATGTGTCAATAATTTTAACTCTAGTTTTTTTTCGGCCAGATTACTTCAAAATATACTGTATATGTCAGCTAGGTACAATGTCACTATAACAATAAGAATATATATTATTTGAAGATTATTTCAGAGTAACTGGTAATTTAAAAATTTGAATAAAATGGACAAACATGTCTGTCAGCTTTATCTATGAAATGATGAAATGATTGTATTCAGGTTTCACAATAACCTTACCTATTATGTTTCTTGAGTGTTCAAGTCCACTAAATATGTTAAATAAAATATTTGTGAGTAAAAGTGGAGATATGGTAACTTTTTCTTCCCTACTTCTCAAAATTAAGAACATCCACATAGAGATTATTTAGGAGTAAAGTAAATGGGACTTTGTGCTTTATATGTTTATGAAAGATGTTGAATATAGAATAGATAGTAATAGTCTTAAATGGCTAAATTTTGATGTTGCCTGTTTACGCCTATTTTTTGAAACTTATTATAAAATTATTTAGCAAAATCAAAGGTTTCAGATTTCTTTTGAAATATAAAGTATCATAATGAGATCAAATGATATAAAAAAAGAAGAAATGTCACTATTCTTTAGAATGGAAAGGCAGAGAAAGTTTGTTTCATCATTTATATATTTTCTATCCAGTGATTTTTCTTTATTTATCATAAAGTATTGCTAATCACTTACTCTAGTCATAAAGAACTTCTGTTATTTCCAGACAGAGGTTACATTTTTCTAATTAGTTTATGCCTTAAAGACTAATTTAAAATGAAATTATATTGCCATGTAAATTTGATTCTTTTGACCTCATAATTTTTGTTTTCATTTTATCATGTAATGAAAATACAAGGTTTCTCAACCTTAGCACTATTGACATTTGGGCCAAATAATTCTTTGGTGTTGGGGAGAGGGCTGTTCTGTGCATTGTAGGATGTTTAGCACCCTCTTGGGCCTATACCCACAAGATTCTAATAGCACTCATCAGTTGTGAAACACTCTCCAGATGTTGCCAGGTTTCCCCTTGGGGACAAAATTGACTCCAGTTGAGAATCACTGCTATAGTATATTTACTAAAATTTTTATCATGCTTTTCAGGAGCATAATATGGAATAAAGCAGTGTGCCATTAGTAGCTGGGGACAAACTCAGCAGAACAGAAATGCTGCTAGGCAGTATGTTGGATAGTTCTATAGTTCAACAAAAATAAAAAAAGTCAGAAACAATAACTACATTTCTTAATCAAAGACTAGATTGTCTAGGTAATTGGTACAGAACAGACCACTGGAAACATTTCAGTGAGTGCCACACTGGGAAATATAATTAGTTAATAGCTGCAGATGTCATTTATGGCTGTTTTCTTCAGTCATTATTTTTAAATATGAGATAGCAGGATCTGCAGATATTAAAGGACACATGAAGATCCTTCTCCTGTTTTGGGTTACCTCAAAATCACAGTAATTTTCCATGGCATGCTGGAATAAAAATGTGTTTCACTCCTTTTGTCATTATGTCTACAAGAGGTGATATCCAGTGCCCTGCTGGGAACGTCATTAATCTGACTTCTCTCCAAAATTTTTGGATTCTGTGTCATGACGAGAACTGAGCAGGCAAGCCAGTTCACAGGGTGTTTTTCAGTTTAAACATATGCCAGAGATAATCGAAAATGTAGCTATTTGAGTGATGTAGAAAAGCAAAACAAATTTCAAGTTTATTAAATTATATATGCAGGAGGGAGAAATATACAAAAGTCTCAGCTCCCAACACCTATTAATCTACTGCTCATTTGAAAGCATTTTGTGTTAGTTTTATTGAACACTTGTACAAAAACCTGAGTAAAAATTATTGATGGAGAATCTAAAGGACAGGTGACATCACTAGACTCCTAGAGGTGGGTGTCCGGAAGAAGGTAAGATAGGACCAAAGCCTGAACACTGACTGAGAGCTCTACTTACCAGGTTTGTGTTGGTTTCTTTTACTTGGTGACTTATTCTTGCTGTGGAGCAAGGCAGAAAGAGGAAGAAAAAAATTGTGTAAGGTCTTCTCTGATTCTTTTACTAAAAGAATTGAGATTAATTTTGTTTTAAAAACTGTGTCAAAAATATCATATAAAATGTTACTATAAGATTAGATTTCTAAAAGTAAAATCATGCCATGCTACAGTCCTTCAAGTGACATTTCTAGCAGTTTTAAGGGTACTTGTATAGTAGATTTATTGTGTTTGTCTCTAACTGGAGATGTGCTGAAAGTGCCAAGGCAGTACCTGGCACATAGTAGACAGTCATTAAATAGTTGCTGACTGAATGTGTGGGAAGGATGTATTTTGGTGTGGCAGTGTGTCGTTTTGTACAATAGAAAGATTCTTAAACCAATAGAGCAAAACATATACAACAGAAGGCAGATATGCATCGCCTAGCTTGAACAATTATCAACTCATGGAAAATCTTGCTTTAACTGTATACCACATACTTTTCCCATTCCATGTTATTTTGAAGCAAATTCCAGATATCATATCATTTCATCGATAAATATTTCAGTGTCTTTCTCTAAAAGATTAGGGCTCTTTTTTAAACATTACTACAGACCATTATCATATCTAAAATATTAAAATTATTCTTTAATATCATCAAGTATCCTGTCAGTCTTCAAATTTTCAGTTGTCCCATAAATGTCATTCCCCCTCACACATTTTTTCATTTGAATCAGGACTCAAAAAAGATCCATGTATTGTGATTATTTATTTCTTAAATATTTTTTAATGTTTGGTTTTTTTCAGCTTCTCTTTATTTTCCCACTTATAATTTATTTCTTTAAGAAACTGGGTTGTTTTGTTGCAGTTTTTCCCACAGCCTAGAGTTTGCTGATTGCATCCTAATAGTGTCACTTATTTAAATGTCACTTATGTTCCTCTTTCTCCTGCATTTTCTATAAACTGGTAGTTGGAGCTAAAGGCTTGATCAGATTCAGATTCAGTTTTCTTTTTGGCAAGTCCAAAAACAAAGCAGTGGATAAATCATAATGACAGCATTATTGACCTTTTGCTCAGTGCCTTGCATATTGATTTAGCTAACATTTGTTAAGTATTTTCTCTGTGCCTAGCAATGTGCTTATTTCTATAGGTATTATGTCATTTAATCATATTTAAGCCTCATAATACTATTACATATCCATTCCTATCTGATGACTAGACCTCTTATTGGGGCCAAGTAATCTTGATTGTCTTTCAAACAAACTCCTTAGTATATACCCTCATTGTCATGTATGCGATTTAATTTGGAATTATCCAAACTTTTACTGGATTAATTTAGACTATATAAAAATATCTTGCATTAAAGACGTTTTCTGATATTTTAATAAGTTAAATAATGACACTCAAAGACCTATCATTTAACTGTGAATTTGTTGTACTCAAGCTTTTTGTACTAGAATTCACCATCTGTCAACTTCGTAGACTGATATCTAAACCATAAACAGCTAACAGAATTTAGTATTTCCTGAGTTTCTTTTTCCTTTGCACTCATGGTCTTCTGCAGGTACACTTTTTTGTTTCTTTCATCTCTTTCTGCTTTCTTTGTGTGCTCACACTGCTCACAGTATCCTACTGTTGCCTAGTGTGAGAAATTGGCTCATGATTGTAAAAGCAAAACTAGCCTTTCATTGTTTGTTTACCTATCTTTAATTTATTCTGCTTCATTCTCTCCGTAGTCCTAAATTCTACTGTTTATAAAACCAGACCATTGGAGCTCCAGACTCAAAAACTACATGTCAGATTATCTTGACCAACTCACATTTTTGAAGATTAAAGTGTTTTATAATGTCAATTTTTGACTCCAAAAAGGACTCCTTATAGTTAACAGGGCTGAAATTTATAGCCAGAATCTAGTAGCTGTTGTTTACAGACATCTCTAAAGCACACCACTTATCAGGAAAAGCCGCAGAGTGAGCTGCCAGCCTCCTGCACTGTGTTCCTGCTGTGTGAGCACAAACGTTATAAAAGGAGTTCCTGGAATCATATTTCCACCAATGGGCTAAGACCTGCTCTGTCCAATTGGAGCTGCACAGCTGTACAGCTATATCCTCATTTGCATCTTTATTGACCAATCAGAGCAGCTCCATAACAACCAATCAAGACGTGAGATTATGAACAAGCAGGGCAGTGTTATTTGGACCAATCAAACTGTGCAAATTTGGATGCTTCATGCGCATAGAAATGGACCAATAAGGGACCAGGGCAGGCATGTTCTCCATATAAACTAGCATCTCCTTTGGGGTGTGGGGAGCACACTTCACTTTTCACTGGAGGCTGTGTTCTCCAGTTTGCAAACTATTCACCTGAGTAAAGCTGCTCCTTTTACTGCACTTCCCAGTTGGGGATACATGTTGACATTAGACTGGTGGCATCAATATTTTGTTGATAGGTTGATGGAGAAAAGCCACCAACCAGTCCAAGCTGCAACTTGATACCAGAACTCTGGGAGCAAAACAATGCAAAGAAGATCCCATTATGCAGCTTTACAAAAATAATGTATTCTTTATATATCTTAACCTGTCTTCTCCAGTCACTTGCCGTTAATAGTTGTTATATTCTCAGCTCTCTAGAATACCAATTAGGTGAAGCATCTGGTTGGTTGAATAGAAGGAATGACTACAACAGGGAAATAGAAGTTTATTTTCTTATTCTGGTTGTACCTCACTGTGAGATATTAGACAAATAGCCAAATTCTCTGTTCTTATTTTCTAAAATACAATTTTACCTTTATGATTATCCATAAAGAACTTTAAGATTCTTATTTGAAACAATCTTCTGTAAGCTTGTATAAATAGGAATTGTATCTCTCTTTACCTGATTTTACAGGATGCCCAGGGTAGCATGGTGCACGTGCTTGTGCTTAATAAGTAAACTTCAATGCTACTCGTGTTTGAAAGGTTGTACACTTTAAAGGGTATTTTGTTCCCTTTTCCTTGGCAGGACTAAGGAGCTTCCTTTTCTAAGACCAGTGCTGTTTGGACTCAGTGAAAGTACACTTTGTTCTAGGAGAATTGCCATATGAAAGCCTAGAATATATATTGAGTTTTTCCAGGAAGAGTGGAAAAATCATGTTCTAGGACAATGAATGCTGAATGAATGATTATTATGTGCTCTTTTACTCACAGGCTCGTTTCTCATATGTGCGGATGAAATATCTTTTCTTTTCCTGGTTGGTGGTTTTTGTTGGAAGCTGGATAATATATGTGCAGTACTCCACCTATACAGAACTGTGCAGAGGAAAGGACTGTAAGAAAATAATAGTAAGTATTTTTTTATTTCCTAGTATATGAAAAATATCTATTAATAGGTTATATTAATAACACATTATATTTACTATTTATATTTACTAATAATTATTTTCAAAAAGTAAAAGTTAATTTGACCCTCAAGTTGTACTGAACTTCTTGACATTTCTGTATGACCAAGTTAATAGGACTGTTCTTTACTTTGAAAAATCTGATATTCAAAAATCTAAATATATAATACAGACTAGTATGAGAGCTTCCTAATTACAAAGAGGGATTTTTATTTTTCAAATATACTTGAAGTTTAGTTTAATCAGATGGGTTTTTTAATGTTTAGAGTATGAAAGTGTGTACAGGCAACCTTTTCCAGAACATGTCTTTTGAAGAAATGGAGTTATTCTCTAATCCTGTAAATGTATCTAAAATGCATATACGTACATTTATTATTTCATTTCTATCCTAATGATTGGATATGTCTCAGGAAAATTGTTCTATCAGTCTAAGATTTCTAATAATAATTATTGGTTCCATAGCACTTGTATTTTAACTCCTTGCTTTCTCCTAGTATCTTCTGCTATAAATAATATTAAACCGTTTCATCTGATAATTACATTTTTTGATAATAATGATTGTTGGGATCCCAATTGTTCTAACTTATTAAAGGTTCCATAATTATTGAGTAGTTACTCTTAACCCAGGCCAGTGGTGCTAGGTGAGTGCATGTAACGGGACAAGACACAAACTTACAGTCTATCAGGGAAAAAAATGAATAATTATAGTAAAGTAAGATAAATATTACATTAGCAAGTATTATAGGAACATAAGAGGGAGATCTGAGCTTTCCAACATTCTAAGAAAATACAAATCAATTTAAGTGTAGGTACTCCTATCAGTCAGGATTTTTTTAAAAAAATTATTCCCCAGGAGTATTACAGCCTCTTAACTAGGCAAAGGAGAAATTACTAATATAAGAAATATAAGAAGCAAGGGAATTAATTAGTAAAGAGAGTCCCAAATCAAGGTTCAAAGATGTCAATCTTAAGTTCATTCCAGTTGGCCATTCTACATCCATAAGGAACTTTAAGATAGGAGGAACCCCTGGAGCCAGGCAATGTATTGGGTACTTTACATGGTCATTAATACTTAAGATAATACTCTGAAAGCCCCCTAAAAGCTCATTTTACAAATAAACAAGTGTGACTAAGAGAGAGAAGAATTTGCTTGTGATGTGGAGCCAGAATTTGATCCTAATTCGGTCTCTATTTAAAGCTCATGCTCTTTCTGCTACCCTGTATCAGAAAAGACTGACAAAGTTGAATAAAGCTAACAAAACCTCTCACAAAACTCACCTTCAATGAAGAAGAAAGAAGCAGAAGTTATATAATTAACTATAATAACATATAAATAACCAAACTATTTAAAATGTTCATTTCCCTTCTTCTAGGCCATTTTTCTTAAAGTAGGTACCTTGGGGCACATTAAAAGGCGTTTCATAGAAAGAAAGATTTCCATGGTCAGATATATTTGAAAACAGAGGGTTAAACAAAGATAAATATCTGACTTTACTGAGGACTTCTCAAGATCTTTAATATACTAATGTGCATTGTATGTCTCCAGAGAAGGCAAACATACTTGATTAGGAAAAAATCCATTCCCACCACAATCCTCCCAGGAAGACCTATAACATCATCTGGTGATATTAGAAATACTGTTCTAAGAAATTAAGCCAAAATGAAATAGATATGCTTTTATCTAACGTTAATACAATAACTTTCAAAAGGAGGGCATATGTTGGTACGTGATCTGTTTTTAATGTTTAGAGTATGAATTACAGTTGAAATGCCTCATAATTTTTTCTTTAATTTCATTTTAATTAATGAAACTAAGATGCAAACAGAAAGAATATTTTTGAAGTATATATTAAAGCTTTTTAAAAACCATGTAAAAGTGGACCTGTACAGCTTAAACCCATGGTGTTCAAGGGTCAGCTGTAGAGTTGTTTCCACTTTCTGGCTATTGTAAATAATGCTGCTGTGAGCATCGGTGTGCAAGTATCTGTTTGAGGCCCTGCTTTCAGTTCTTTTGGGTGTATATACCTAGAAGTGGAACTGGTGAATCATACAGTAATTCTGTGTTTAACTTTTTGAAGAACTGTAATATTGTCTCCTTGATTCTCTTAAATACAGTTCGATTCTCTGTTGAAACTGTCTATTGTTTTATTTATTTTCTCTACCTTTTTCCTTATTTTCTTGAACATGAACATCGTTATAAAATCCTTTTTGGATGACTTCAACATTTGGATCATCTGTGGACCTGTTTCTATTGTCCATGTTTAGCTCTTGTTTTTAGTCATGTCATTTTGTCTTTTGGCATGTCCTGTAATTTTTTCATCATGCCTCCAGAATGAGTTTCCCTTCTCTCTAATAGGCAGATATTATAATGGTAGCTGATCACCTGATCAGAGCTATGCTGAGTGGGAGCTAGGTTGCACCTCTAGTAAAGCTCAAGCTATTTTTGACTCATTTCCATTCCAAGAACATAGCCCTCTGGGAATTTCAGCTGAGAGCCTGCAAATTCATTGGGGTGTCTCCCTCTGGCAGGTTCAAAATTCTAGTCTGTATCTTGTGAGACTGCAAAAACATCTGTTCTGCTTTTCAAAGACTTTCCAATGAGATTTTTAGCCTCCCATTCTGTAAAACCTCAGATTTGGCAAATCCCAACAAGATAACTGGCTGTATGTTTGAGGTTCCCTTAGTTTCCTATAAAAGCAGTATACAGTACTGGTTCTCAGAATCTTGTGCCTGCCTGTATCAGCAAAATCCCTAAGGGAAAGTTATAAGAGTTAACTCACCTTTCTGAGGTTCTTTTAGCTCACCTTTACTCTTGGGGTTTGGTCCTTCAGGGTCTCAGCCCAAAGCATGGTATTCCAAGGTCCCACCCTTGGTAGGAATTGGTCTAGATTTTTATCTTCTACAAGACTGTATATTTCAGGTCATACATCTCCAGGCAAACGCAGCCACCAAAGCAAGGCTCACCTCTCTCGAATCTTATTCTCTCCCAGATCTTGACTGAGTAATTTTTCACTATCTTGTTAGCACTTTGCAGCTTTAATACATACCTTAAAAATATTTTTCTGCTCGCTTTTTAGTTCTAATCAAACAATTCCTATGTAATATTAGTGCTATCTTAATACTGACCTTAGTATTACCAGTTTCAGTAAGTTTCAAGAACATAACTCCTGAATGCAAAGCAACTACAATTTATTTTTAAAGCCAGCCTTAGGAAAAGATATATTTTAGTCTCAGAAAACTTTTTTTTTTATCATTTTCAAGTTTTAGTAAGATAAGCATTGAATTATGCTGGAATTATGTTCTGCTTCCATTTCTTATCAATTAAAGTCTCCAGAAGATGACTGCGGCTGTCCCATTTAGAGCTTTGCCTCCAAGCTGAGATCATTGTTTCGGAGTTCGGGATGACACGTGATCAACAGAGTGTGATAAGCAGTTTAATTATGTTTAAAATTCATAGTCTATCTCAGCTGACATAGTTTTCTTCTCTGTATATCTTTCTTTTTCCCTCTCTGTCTGCATGTAAGGGGTCATGTCTATTGTAGTGGTTAAGAGCATCAGCATTGGAATTAAAGAGCTTCAAGTCTGAATTCCACATTCACCATTCCTTAGCTGGGCAAGTTATTTAGCCTCTGTAAAATGGGGATTAATAATACTATATGTCTCATCAGGTGGTTGTGAGGATAAAATGAGCTCATGTATTAAAAGGTTATTAATACTGTATTGTATATTTGAAAGTTGCTAAAGAGTAGATTTAAAAGTTACCACAAGAAAAAATTTTCTAACTGTGTATGGTGATGGATGTTAACTAGACTTATTGTGGTGATTATTTCACTTTGTAGATAGTCCCCAATTTATGATGGTTCACTTTATGATTTTTGGACTTTATGGTGGTATGAAAGTGATACACATAATAAATTATGAGCTGTTCAATACTTTGTTATAAAATATGCTTTGTGTTAGATGATTTTGCCCAGCTGTAGGCTACTGTAAGTGTTCTGAGCACATTTAAGATATGGTGTTTAGTAGGTTAGGTGTATTAAATGCATTTTTGATTTACAGTATTTTCAGTTTACAATGGATTTATCAGGATGTAACCCCATCGTAAGCGAATGAGCATCTACATATACAAATATCAAATTATTATGTTATACACCTGAAACTAATATAATGTTATATGTCAGTTATATCTCAATTTAAGTAAAGAAAGGGATTTATTATAAGGAATTGGCTTGGCCAGTTGTGGAGACTGGCTAAGAAAGTCCAAAATCCATAGAGTAGGCTGTCAAGTACAGTCTGGAACTTCTGGGCATGGGCTGATGCTGCTGTCCACAGATGGAATTTCTTCTTCTTCAGGGAAGCCTCAGCAGTTCTTTTCAGATCCTTCAACTAATTAAATCAGGCCCACCCAGACCATCTAAGATAATCTCTCTCAAAGTTGATTGATTATGGACTTTAATTACAACTACAAAATACCTTTATAGCAACACCTAGATTATTGTTTGCTTCATTAACTGGGGACTACAGGCTCGCTAAGTTGACACACCCACAGACCATTCACATCATGTTAAAAATATTTAGTTTGTACTATAAATAGTTGTACTACAACAATTTAAAGGCTTCAGCGAAAGATCTTTCTCTACTATTCTACTGTGGATAGAATAATAGTGACAGGCTTCATAGAGGAGCTAGAACTTCTGTAGGGCTTTATGGAATAGAAGGAATTTAGAAAGGCATTGAGGAACGTCTTTCTCCTAATTATAAACCCAGCTTGCGTTAGCACTTTCATCCCAAAGAGCAAGGTGCTGATTAATATAAAATCTGAGAATTTCCAGAATCATGCATTAATAGCCACTGAACCATAGCTTTGGTGTTTGGGCCTATTGGCTGCCTATAAATTAATATAGTTTCCTCTTTTGTCCTTTTATTGTAAATTTAAAAAACAAACCTAGAATGTTGAACAAATCAGATATGTAGTTCATATAAATTATGTACTCTGTGTATTAGTCTCTTTTAGTAATCAAGTCTATTTCTTCAACATTGTAAATCACTGTAGAATATTACTATTATTTTCCTGAGATGTTTTCTTTAATAAAGTTAACAAATAATTTTTGTTAAAAGATGTTATAAACTTAATGGATTCTTAATTTATCTTAAGTTTTTAGGGAGCTGGGAGCCAAAACTGAGATTAATTTTGCACATTGTACATTGATTTGCAGTTTGAATTCAGATTTCTTGTTTTCAGTTTTTTATAAAACTATGAAACCTTCCACTGTCACATTCATTATTTAGAACTTGATTCTAGTCAAATGCGTAATAAGCTTTTAAAACTCAGAGAAGGGAAATCAAGTGGGGCTGGTGCACCCTGGGAAGCCAAGGTTAACTTGTGGAAGTTGTAAGGAATGAGGATTGTGTTCTGCTCTTTGTTTGAAGGCAGCTCTCTAAAACTGAGGGCAACCACTAACTAACCCTAATTAGATGTGCTTGGAAGGATTCATTTTTTTTTTCCAGTTGTACTTTTCTTTTTCTTTTACTAACCTAATTATAAGATGTTGTATAACTTATTGTACTGAACATTTTCTCTGATCATAGAAATCACTAATTTACTCAGATTTCAGCAAGTCCTATTTGGAGCTTAATTATAAAGAATTTTTTGCACAGCGTGACTTTCCTTTGCTGGGTTCTTTAAAAAAGAAAAAAAGTCAGAGAGGGAGAGAAATTTTCCTTCTATACCTTTTTTCAGGACAGTGTTGTTTAATATTGATATTTCGGGCATGTTCCTCTATGATCAATAGTGAGGTTCTACCTGGGTACTAATGAGGTACTAATAAAACTCATTGTGCTATTCTGGTGAACCTTTGTGACTGTTATACGATCATGTGCTTTAAAATGGAACATTAAAAGATGAAAGAGCCTCTAAATTTTATTACAGTCTCTTTTAAGATTTAATTTCTAGAAATGATGGTTTGTTGCTTAAGACAGCTAGCTTAATATATACTAAATTTAAGATATTTAGAACTGTGTTTTCAGTTAGATAGCAATATGTAACTAACAATTTCATTTAGTTTTGCATTTGCTTAGCATCAGTTATTTGACTCTAAAGGTTCATTTTGTGCTATTATCTTATATTTTTAAAACATATAGAACCAATCCACTTGGAATATACTGTTTTTAAGGTTCAAGCTTAGTTTTTTCCTTTGAAGAAAAGTATAGTCTTCCTTTATGTCAACTTGCATTAGGTTACTAATTTTTTCTTTATGAATTTACAGAAAAATATTTACTGAACAAGTTTATTTCAAATCACAACATACATAAGCTTTATTCTAAGGATAATCTTACTGGTTAAATTACAATAGCATTTCTGGTGGCCTTCATGTATTATGTTACACGCATACTTATGTCATGTGATGTTCACCGTGATACTGAGACAGGTGGTATCATTGTTATCATTCACATCATTCCTGAGAAGCAATAAAGAGATTAAGGGTTAAAGCCAGTTTTGAAGAACAAGTCAGCAATAAAACACCATGTTATTTTAGTTATGTGATTACCAGCACTATGCTGGAATCTGGAGATGCAGAGATAAGATGTGTCTCCACTCTGAAGATGCTTATAGACAAGTAGAGAATATAGAAAAATAAACAAGAAGCACATAATCGAGACTGGGAGTAGTGTTGCTAGATTTAGCAAAAATCAAAACAAAACAAAACACCAGGATCTCGGCTATTGTAAATACTGCTGTAATTAACATTTAGGGCACATATATCTTTTCAGGTTAGTGTTTTCATTTTCTTTGGATAAATATCCAGAAATGGAATTGCTGGATCATATGGTAGTTCTATTTTTAATTTCTTGAGGAATGTCCATATTGTTTTCCATAGTGCATCTTAATCATTTTTAAGTGTTTAGTTTAGTAGTGTTAAGTGTATTCACATTGTGTGCAACCAGTCTCCGTAATGTTTTCATCTTGCAAAACTGAAACTCTGTACCCATTAAACAACTTCTCATTTCCCTTCCCCCCCCAGGACCTGGCATCCACACTCCTACTTTCTGTTTCTATGAGTTTGATTACTTTAGAGACCTCAAAACTGGAATCACACAGTATTTGTCTTTTTGTGACTAGCTTATTTCACTTACCATAATATCCTGAAGTTTCATCCATATCGTAGCATGTGTCAGAATTTCCTTTTTAAGGTTGAATGATATTCCATTTTATGTATATGCCATATTTTGTTTATCCGTTCATCCACTGATGGACCCTTGGGTTGCTTCTGCCTTTTGCTTGGAAATTGTTTTAAATTAACCTAATCAGATCTGGCCATGCATCCTCTTTAGTTTCTATTTTGAAAGATAATGGTAGATGTTTGATATAGGTGAGTATTAACTACTCCCACACAACCTTATTACTAAGTTATAATGAAAATTATTTCTGCTACACATATAGGCATCTATTTAGCACATTATTTATACACAATCATAGAACATTTTATATAATTAGTCTAAACTCATTAAAGTTCTAACTCTGTCCTTTTAGGTGCTCTGTCATTTTGCATGCAAGATTTACTCAAGGCAGAAGCAGAGATACTGCAGAGGCAAGCTTGGTACCCTTACAATTAGCATCGGGGAACTAGAAATTCTGAACCGGTGATTCTGGAAACGTGGTCTCTTTGACCAGCAGTATTAGGATTACCTGGCAGCTTTCTACAAAAGAAGATTTTCAGCCCCACCTAAAACCTAATGAGTCAGAAACTGAGACTGAGGTTCACCAGTCTGTGTTTTAACAAGATCTCCAGGAGATCTGAAGCTCCCTAAAGTTTGAGAACCTCTGTTTTATAACGATTATCTCTGATTGCCTCCCTAAAGATAAAAGTTATAGCATCAACTGGTTCTGATGCTCTTCCTGTGAAGAGGTAGGGAACATCTCATATGTTAGCCAATCCACATACCTTAAATACCTTTAATTTCAACAATAGCCCATTTCTAACATTACCATGCAATTTAACAAGCCACAATTTTCACCAACAGAATCCAAATTTGCTAATTAACAAAATATTAGAAATGGATCAATCTTGATCAAGATATGGGTTTCCTTATTACCTTATTAGAACGTTAGCTGAGCACGTGAACATTCCTGCATTCCTGATTAGGATATTAGAGGCACTAGGACTATAAATTCACTTGCACACACACACGCACAAACACTGTGTATGCTGAAGAATTTTTTAAAAATTAGAGACATTATAAGAGAAGGGAAGGGAAGAATGGAGAGGGTTCGTGTGTGTGTGTATGTGTGTGTGTAGAGGAAGAGGAAAAGAGAGTGTGAAGAGCACCATTAATGACCAAGAAAAAAGTCAGGAGAGAGGCAAAAAATGAAAAGTTGAAGACACAGTGAGAGTACAGAGAATAGTGAAGATTTTAAATAGCTGATATAGGGCACAGAAAGGGTTGCTGACTAGAGACTTGGAGAATTCTCAGGCATTGTGTAAGAACCCAACTGTGCTGTTTTTTCCTAAGGAGAAATTGATAAGATTGTCTGGAATACATTTTTAGAACATGGATCTGAGAAAACTATTTAAAACTTAGTACTATGCAATCTGTTCATTGTCATCTCCCCTTGTGGTACAGTTTCCATAGTTCATGAAATTATTCCTTCAGCTTGGATGGATTTTGTAAAATTTAGCCAATGAGTGCCATCTTCTGGTACTATGAGTTATGTGCAAGCAAAAGAAGCTGTCCAGTCAAATTATTGTGGTAAAATCTTAGGGCTGGAAAAACCTTTGATGTTTTCCACTGAGTTTCCTATTGTAAAGTTGAACATTCTTTATAATCTCTTTCTTTTTAGTCAGAAGATCAGATTATTGACTGATTATAGTTTGTGTGTATGGCTGTGCCTGAAAAACAAAATGATGTGTGGCCAAACATCCTTTTTACATAAGCATGAGAGAAATTTGCTTTTAGTTTGTGATGGAAGCCACAAGTTGAAGAGCCTGTTCTTTGTGACTGCCTCTTTGATGCAGGGTTGGCTCAAGGCCTTTGCTCAAAACAGAAATGTGATTCTTGTAGCTGAATGCCAGACTTGTCTTCACTGCTTACCAGTTTACTGATAAGATACTGGTTTGTTCTTTTCTGTTTGTTTGTTTGTTTGTTTTAGATTTTATGGAAGAGTATTGATTTTATCCTCAATGGGGATTTAAAATCAAAATTACTATACTCTTTATGGTAACCACCATATGGTAATAAACATTTACCAGACACTTAAAGGCCAAAATCTGTGCTATTTGCTAGAGGGGAAGGGGAAGTTCAAAGGTAAATGACAGTGTCTCTGCCTTCAAGTCATCTTACTGTCTACCAGGGAAGATAATATGAACATAAATGATGTTAGATTTGGGAATATGAATTCCCAAAAGGTCACGCTTAGATCTTACCTGGGACAGAGTTATGGATAAAGTGTTCTTCACGATGCAGGAGCCAAAAGTCAGGGTAGTTGAAGGGGATAGTTCTATTAGTCCTATCTCAGAAGTTGTTCATAATAAAATGCCCTATTTCTGGGTGAAAACCCAGAATACACTTCATCTGTTCAGCAAGTGCTTTTTATATGCATTTGATAATGTGTCAGGCATTTGCAGTTTTAAGAAAACCAAGATGGAAGTCCTGGCCCTACTTTGAGTCACTCGTGCAGAGAAAATGAGTGTGACCAGGGCCCCTTAGTAGGAGCGCTGGAGTCAGGCCTCTGACACAGCCATTTTTAAACCTGCTCGGCATGTTCCTCTCCCAAGAGGAACCTTAATGGTTAAAAGTACAGGCTCTGGAAGCAGACTGTCAGGTTTAGTCAGATTCCAGTGCCACCACTAACCTACCCTGAAAGTTTCTTAATCTCTCTTGCCTCATTTTCTTTATCAACAAAATGGAGATAATGACAATACTTCTTTCATAGGGAGGTTGTGAGGGTTAAAGAGACATATATGTAAATATCCTAGAACAATGTTGACATATAGAAAGCAAGACAAACACCCATGTACCTACCATCTATTTAACAAATCTTAACCTTTTGCCATATTTTCTTCATTTAAAAAAAAAAATTACAGTTCAGTTGAAGCTCTCCTTATCTTCCCTGATAGTCTCCTTCTTCCTCCCCAGGGGTAACCACCATCTTTAATTGGGTGTGAGTCCTTGCCTTCATGTTTTCGTACTTTCACTATGCGCGTATGGGTACATGAATAATATATAGTATTGCTTTGCATGTTCCTACCTAAGCTTTAATAAATGATATTAAACCATATATATCATTCTGCAACTTTGTCCATTTGATATTACGTTTTCGACATTTTTCCATGTTCATAAGTATTGGCCAAGTTCTTTCATTTTAATTATTATGCAGTATTTCATGAATATACCACAATTTATTCAGCTATTCTCTAGATGGACATTTATGTTGTTACCTACCTTCTACTTTTATAAACATCCTGGATGGGCACCCTGAGGTCCTCCTAGACTGTCCTTTCACCTGATATTTTTTGTTACTGATTTTTCATTACTGATTTAATTTTTTTAATTTTATTAGTCTTAGTAATATTAAAATTTTCTATTCTCGTATCATTTATATTTTTCTAGAAATATTGTTCATATCAAACGTATTGCCATAGATTCTTTTTTTCACTATCACTACCCTTTTCTAATCATCTTTATTTGTGCCTCCTCTTTTTCTTATGATCAGTCTTGCTAAATGTTTACTCTTTTATTAGAGTTTTCAGAGCTTTTGATATTGTTGACTTTTTTTTTCATTAATTTCTGTATCTTTAAACCTTTTGAGAGTTTACTCTGTTAGTGTTATAATAACAATGGATTTTTAAAAGCCTTTTTAGTTGAATGCTTACTATTTATATTGTCTCTTATCTTTTCATCATTGCATTTAAAGCCAAAAATTTACCTCTAAGAACTACTTTAGCTGAATCCCCCAGTTTTGATATGTATACCTTTATTGTTGTTTATTGCAGATATTCTGCATTTCCAGTGTGATTTCTTCTTTAATCCACAAATTAGTTAGGAATGTGCTTTTTAGTTTCCAAACATGTCTGTGTTTATTTTAACATTATTTTTATTGTTGATTTCTTAATTCTTTGTGGTCAAAAAATGTAGTTCACACAGTCTTAATTCCTCAGAAACCCTAAGCTATCCCTGCAGGAGATTTCACTCCTGCTCCTGAGTAAGCCCTCAGAATTCACACCACCTTTGCCTCAGTGAAGAAACATGCCAATGAAATTGACAGCCATCTGCTCCAAGCAGAGATACCAACCAGATGGCTCTGCATTTCCGAAAAATACCCAGAAGATGACCTGGAGAAGAAAGTATTGAGCATCGACCTGTGTGTCCCCACCCCAAACTTGAGTCTGCTCCTCCTATGAAGATGAAGCGTGTTATTTTTGGTTACAGCCAGGTCTGAAAGAGAAAGCAGGCATGGTCAAGGGCTCACCCAGGAACTGCTCTGCTAGGTGAAGGGCAACAGCTCCTAGGTGTTGACACTTAACTCTACACATGGGCAGGGGTCCGGATCTCTTTCAAGGTTCTTATCCTCACAGCAAACTGTAGGTAGTGTTGGTAGGAGGGACCACTGGGCAGCTTTGAGGAGCTACTTTGGCCTCTTTTAAATATTAAGTACTTACCAGAGTCCACTGTGCTTTGGATGTTTCCTTGAGATCACAGAAAAATTTAAGCCACCAAAATGAAGGGCTCCAGAAACTATCCTGAGTTCCTGGCCCATGTAAGAGGAAGTCCAATGTTGGCCCTCTGATAGGGTGTAAGATCCAGAGAGCCAGAGCTGGATAAGACTGATCTGTGAGCAGCATGATGTTATCAGACTAAGGGAACCAGACTGACAGGGAGAATTCTGGGAAAGAGCAAACAGAAGGTAATTGTAGAAACCAGAGAATAGCAAGAAGGTCTAAAGCAGAGATTGGGAGATGAAGATCAGAGGAATTCTCTCAGCTACATAGAGAATATAGCCTTTTGTTTTTATTTTGTACCGGTTAATTCCTTTTTTTTGCTTTTCATTTTTTTCTAATTTCTTGAATTTTGAATTCATTTCTTTTGTTCTTTGTCGTTTATTAATGTAATTACAACTTTATATTCTTTAAACAGTTCTTCAAATTTATCTTTAGCTTTAGTTTCTGATATATATTTTAAAATATGTTATTATTGTTGTTTATTTCCTAGGTACTAAAAATGTCAAGTCTGTCTCTTTGACTCAGGAGTTAAAAGAGTATTTAAAATTTTCTGGATAAATTTTTGTCAATTTCAAGTTTTATTATATTGTGATTGTAAAATACTGTTTCTGCCATTTCTACTAAGTGGAATGTATTAAGGTTTGGGCCTAATTTTGTAAATGTTCCATGGGCATTTGAAAAGTCTATTCTCTGTTTTCAGGGCAATTAGATCAGGTTATTTAGTTCTTTTATATCCTTTTTCTGTAAACTTCTTTATCTGTCATGAACTAAGAAAAGTAAATTAGGATCTCCTACTTCTAATGCCTTTCTATTTATTTTTCTATTTCTTATACATTCCACTTAATGAATTTTAATGCTACTTTATTTGTCTTATAAAGAATTCATGACTGCAATGTCTTCATTGTGGATTTTGTGTTTTATCATTATAGAGAGCCTTTTATCCTTTTGGCTTTATTTAATGCTTTCACTCTTCCCCTACCCCCACCAATTCAGCCTCATCTGGTGTAAAATTACGACTTATTTTTTTCCCCTTGCATTTGGCTGGTACATCTGTGCCATCTTTTATTTTCAACTTTTTTGACACTATTTTTCGAGGATATTTTTCTTGCAATAGGTGTACTTATCCCATTGACATTTATAGATATGACTTAGTTCTGTATCACATTTTATGACCTACTTTCTGTTTTTAGAATTCATTTGGTTTCTCTCTTCCTCTAGGGGGTGTATATTTCTTTAATTTGTTTTATGTGTGTTCCTTCTGATTAGGAAGGTTTGTATTCTATTTTTAGCTCTTCTAATGGTTTACTCTATACTATAACTTTTAAAAATGTACTTCATTCTCTGTTTCTTTAGACTATATCTGTTTATTCCCCACCACAATCAATGATAAAATTATTGTACTTTCATTCATCCCGTCTCCTTTACTCCACTTAATTTTTATCAGTCATTATTATTAGTTTTTCTAGTGATCATCTCTATTTATCTTTAGCCACTAAGATATTTATTGCATTGTAATTTGTGTATGATCATCTCTACTGAGATGAATATACTTCTGTCTCTATTATTTGGTTTATTAGATGTAAATGTTATATTTTGATCTTGGATATTAAAGATAAGGAAATCAACAACCTTATACCACCTCCCATCTTCTTACATTTCCCCTTCTTGGTTTTTGTTAATTTTATTAATTTTACTAGTATAGTTAATAATAACATTCTAAACAATATACAGTAATGCTTAAGAGTATGAGCTCTGGAACCAGACTGCCTAGGTTGGAATCTTGTTATCATTTTATGACTGTGTGACCTCGAGCAAGTTACTCAACAGATATTTATTTCCTTATTATTACAATGGATATAACAATATGTTCTATGGATATAACAGAGTTGTTGTCATGTATATAAAAGTATAGCACTAGAACAGTGCCTGACAGATAGTTAGCATCTAGTAACCACCAGATATCAACTTAACAATTATTATGAAATAGATTCCCAGGCTCGTTTTCATCCCAGTCCTACATTTCAAGTGGCTTCCATGTTTGGCTATGTAAAATAATAACTACTGTTATTGAGCACTTATTAAATCACAGATTCTCTATACTCATTATACCATATACCTCACAATGCTATAAATCAAGTACTATTCACATTCTTTTTTACAAATGTGGAAATTGGGAGACAGGCAAGTTACACATCCTTTCTCAGACATCTTGCTGGCATTGCACCACTGTTACCTACCATTCACTGTGGCTTCGGAGAAATCCGAGGCCAATTTGATTTCTTTCCCCTTAAAAGTGTCTTGATCTTTTTGCCTGGATGCTAAAGAGATTATTTATTTTTTTGAAGTCCAGTAAAATTCAACGGGATATGTCCCAGAGGTCATTCTATGTCACTTTTCTTTGGGACATTTCTTATGTCTTTCAGTCTGTAGATTAAAGTGTTCTTTCACTTATATAAAGTTATCTTGAATATTTTTTTCTTTGCTACTTGTTTCATTCTCCCTCATATGGACATACTGGATACCTTTTAACTCCTATATTTATAATTATATCTCAAATTCTTTTTAGTTCTTTTTAAATTTCTATTTCACTTTGCTCACTTTTCTCAACTTAGCCTTTATAAGTCTGTGTTATCTTTGTCCGCCCCCATTTCCCCCATTTATAATGTAGCTTTAATTTCTAGGATTTTTTCTTTTCTTTTCTCTCTGAGTTCTGCTAACTTATTTTACATTTTCTTCTGTTTCATGTCATCATGTCTTCTGCTTTGAAGACTTGTTTTAAACCATTTAATTAAGACCTTTGAATTCATAGCAATATGTTTGGTCTGCTTCATGGTAACATTTTTCTGGAAAATTTATTTATCTAACATTTGCTTTTTCTATTTCTTTCCTCCTTTTTCTTATAGATTTGTTGTACAGATCTTATGCTTGGTTTTTTCGTTTTTGTTTTGTTTTGTTTTGCTTTGTTTATTCACAAGTATTTGTAGGAAACAACTGGGTCAGTGAACTGAGCTTATAGCGAAGCTGCTATGCCCAGAGTGTGTGTATCTGTGTGTTGTGTGTGCAAAATAGAGAAAAAAAGATGAGACAGAGAGACACTCACACAGTTGGTTTTGTCTTTATATCTCCCTAGCAACTAGAGTTGCTCACAGTATAGTCGCTTTCAACCCCCATTTCATTAACAGACTGCCTCCAATATAGATAACATTTTTAAGGATTTTATCATTCAGCACTGCCTTGCCCTGCTGTTCATGATGCCAAATAGAGTCTTGGAAGTTTCCACAGCTTGTCCCCCTTAAATCTTCGTTGCAAAATAGGGTGATGGTAGTTCTCTTCAGGCATACCACCTATTCAGTGTTCTGCCAACTTTGTTTGAGAATTGAGGTCATAGCGGTATTTAATCTCAGTATATTTTCGGAATCTGGTGTAGTTTTCACTGAATTTGGCAGGCCATACTCATTTATTATGCCTTAGGGTTACATTGGTACCTTATTTTATCAAAGATAAGATTTAATTTTCTTTCTTGTTTTTGGGTGATCTCAAGGATGTAAGATGACAGAGGTATGTTTGTTTTGTTATTTAAAAACATTTCGGTAATTTAAACTTTATTTTTAAATTTATTTTAGAACCAGAGCCATTTTTAAAAATACAGTGTCTTTATTCTTGGTGAGAGTAGGTACCATACCACCTCAGACCATGGTAAGTGGGAAAAATAGTTTCAAAATTCTAGGTACACTGTAGTCACAATAAGATATCTCATCATATAGATAGTTAAGGAACCAAGCTTGGATTCAAGTCTAAGTCTGTCCAAATCCAAAGCCTAAGTTATTTTCATCATAGAACCTTCTCTGAAAGAGGTAGGTATATCTTTATGGTGTCTTTATTATGTTTGTGCTTGTGAACATTTTTCTGTTAACTACTTTTTTATTTCCCGGTTTTTAGTGTGACAAGTACAAGACTGGAGTTATTGATGGGCCTGCATGTAATAGCCTTTGTGTTACAGAAACTCTTTACTTTGGAAAATGCTTATCTACCAAGCCCAACAATCAGGTATGGACATTATGAATAAACATTCCAGGTTGATGGTGCACTCCAATTTTACTTTAAATTAAAGCATTATTAGAATTATTGAACCAGAGCTTTAAGACATTTTATATACTTTAATTTTGTATGCTTTGATTCACTCATCCCACAGATGTTTATTAATCCCTTATTCCCAGTACATTCCAGACAATATTTTAGCTACTAGGGATCCAATGGTGATTAAGATAGATAAAATTACTTCCCTATGGTTCTTACATTATCCCAGAGGGGTGGGGAATATAAACAGTTGATAGATAGATACATAAGCAAGGTAATTACAGAATGTGGTGTGTTTTAATAGGATATACACAGGGCAAATTGATGGAGAACTCAGGGGGTGGGGATGGTAAAGATGTGCTTTAGAGGAGTTGATCAGGGAAGGCCTTTCTAACATAACATTTGAGCTCATATCTGCATTAAGAATTGAACTGCAGCCATGGGCAAAGGGCAGATGAGCTAAATCACAAAGAACTGTAAATAGCTGATAAACATAATGGAAAAAATGTTCTACCTCCCTTATATCAAAGAAATATAAATTAAAACAATGGAATACTATTGGGCTAGAAGAAAATGTAACAAACATCAGCATTGGTTATCCTTGGACAGTGGAATATTGCATGATTTTTAAGTTCATCTTTTTTCTTTGTATTATTTCTCAATTTCCAGTATAAATATACATTACTCTTACAATTATAGAAATTAAAAACAAATTCTAAGTTGGATACTAACCATATTTAAAAGAATTTCTGAAACAAAGTCCAACATTTGAATATCTACTACATACCAGGTACTGTTTAGGGCATTGGGAGAGACCATGAGGCACAAGACAGATAAAGTCTCTGGTCTCTTGTGCCTTATGTTTCAGGTGAAAGAAGACAAATAATAAGTCAATAAATTAATAAGTAAGACCATGTTCAGACAGTGCTAAAGGCTGTGAAGAAAATAAAATGGGGTCATGAGTTAGAGAGAGAGTGGTTAGGGAAGGCCTATCTAAGGTGATCATCTGATCACATCTGATCTGAGACTTGAATGACGCGAAGGAGCTGGGTCTATGAAGATCTTTGAGAACCAACAGCAGATGAAGCATGTCATGAAACAGTGATAGGACTGATAGGTTTAAGGAACAGAAGAAAGACCAGTGTAGCTGAGATATACTCAGGAAGTAAGTGGGACAAGATCAGATTGGAGAAGTAGGCCAGGCCAGCTCATATGAAGCCTAACAGGTAATGAAAAAGACTGGATTTTATACTAATTAAATTAGAGGGTTTGAAGCAGGGGAGTGATATAATCTGCTTTGTTTGGATTAATATAATAATCTTATTTATTTTTTATATATAAGCAAGAGTAGACTGCCTGGGCTCAAATGCTGGCTTTGCCACTATTGTGTTACCTTTAGCATACTAAGTAACACTATAGTGTTACTTTCACTTCTCTTTCCTTCAGTTTCCCATCAGTAAAATGAGGATAATAACAGTATCTACTTCATAGGATTGATATAAAGAGTAAAATAATAAAATAAATTAGTAGACCAGAGCACATAATAAACACCACATAATATTAGTTTGATAAATAGCTAGATAGTTAATAATGACTAAATTTGGGGTTTGGGGTTAGGGAGATGGATATAGATGAACTTTGCCTTTCATCCTTCTGTGTAATTTGACTTTTTAAAAATTATATTTATAGCTATAAATGCTTACATTAAGAAAAAAGAGAGGCCTCAGATAAACAGCCTAACTTTACAATTTAAGGAACTAGAAAAGAACAAACTAAACTCAAAGCCAGCAGAAGGAAGGAAATAATACAGATTACAACAGAGATAAAGGAAAGAGACTACAAAAACAATGGAGAAAATCAATGAAACCAAAAATTGGTTCTTTGAAAATATCAACAAAATTGACCAACCTTTAGCTAGATGAACTAAGAAGAAGACTCAAATTACTAAAATCAGAAATAAAGTGGAGACATTAGTACCGATTCTACAAAAATAAAAAGGATTATATAAGAGTACAATGAACAGTTGTACACCAACAAATTGCATAACTTAGATGAAACAGGCAAATTTCTATAAATACAAAACCTTCCAAGATATAGAAAATCTGAATAGATCTATATGTAACTAGTAAGGAGAGTGAATCAGTAATCAAAAGTCTCCCAACAAGATGAGCCCTGGACCTATTGGCTTCACTGATGAATTCTATCAAACATTTAAAGAACTAACACCAGTTCATTTCAACCTTTTTCAAAAAATTGAAGAGGAGAGAATACTTCCTGACTTATACTATAAGGCCAGCATTACCCTGATACCAATACCAGATAAAGACACTACAAGAAAACTACAAAACAATATATCTTATGAACATTTATGCAAAAGTCCTCAACAAAATACTAACAAACCAAAATCAGTCGCATATTAAAAGGCTCATATACCACGACCACATGAGATTTATTACTGGAATGCAAGGATGGTTCAACATAAGAAAATTGATCAGTGTAATACACCACATTACCAGATGAAGGGAAAAGGGATCTTCTCAATTGATGTAGAGCAAGTATTTAACAAAATTCAGTACATTTTCATGATAAAAGCACTGAACAAACCAGGAATAGAAAGCTACTACCGCAACATAACAAAACCCACATATGAAAAACCCATAACTAACATGATGAAACATGGAAAGCTTTTCCTCTAAGATAAGGAACAAGGCAAGGATGCCCAGTTTCGCCACTTCTGTTCAACAAAGTTCTAGCCCGATCAGTTAGACAAGAAAAAAAATTAAATGCATCCAATTGGAAAGGAATTAGTAAAATTATCTTGTCGACAGACAATATGATCTAATATAGAAAAACCTAATGATTCTACACACAAAATAGAGCTAACAGGCAAATTTAGCAAAGTAGTAGGAAACAAAGTCAACAAACAAAAATTAATTATATTTCTATACACTAACAATGAACAATCCAAAAAGGAAATTAAGAAAACTATTACATGTACAAAAGCAACAAAAAGAATATTTAGGAATTAACTTAACCAGGGAGACTTGTACAATGAAAACTTCAAAACATTGCTGAAAGAAATTAAAGGCATAAACAAATGGAACATGTTCTATGTTCATAGATTGGGATACTTAATATCGTTAAGATGTTATTACCCAAAGTGATCTACAGATTCAGTGAGATTCCTGTCAAAATCCAAATGACAATTTTTGCGGAAATAGAAAAACGCATCGTAAAATTTATATGGAATCTCAGTGGACCCTGAATAGCCAAAATCATGTTGGAAAAAGAAGCACAAAGCTTGAGGATTTGCACTTCTTGATTTCAAGTCATACTATAAAGCTACAGTAATCAAAACAGTGTGGTACTGGAATAAAGGTAGACATATAAACCAATGAAATAAAATAGCTCAGAAATAAGCCCTCACTTATATGGTCAAATGATTTTAAATAAGGGTGCTAAGACTATTTAATAGGAAAAGGATTGCCTTTTCAATAAATGGTGCTGGAAAAACTGGATATTTGTATGCAAAAGAATGAAGTTGGACTCTTACCTCACACCATATGCAAAATTTAAGTCAAAATGGATCAAAGGTCTAAATGTAAGGGCTAAAACTATAAAACTCTTAGGTGAAAACATAGGGTAAAAGCTTCAATCATGATATTGGATTGGCAATGATTTCTTGAATATGGTACCAAAGGCACAGTCAACAAAAGAAAAAATAGAGAAATTGGACTTCATGAAAATTAAAAAATTTTATGCATCAAAAGACAATATCAATAGAATAAAATCACAAACCGAAGAATGAGAATATTTGCAAATGATATATATGGTAAGGGATTAATTAATATCCAGAATGTATAGAGAACTCCTAAAATGCAGCAACAAAAATCAAACAGCTGGGTTCAAAAATGGGCAAAGGACACGGATAGACAATTCTCCAAAAAGATGTACAAATGGTCAATAAGTACATGAAAAGATGTTCAGCATCACTGATCATTAGGGAAATGCAAATTAAAACCACAGTGAGATGCCATCTCCTACCCATTAGGATGGCTATTATTTAAAAAAAAACAAAAAACAACAAAACAAAATAAGTGTGGTGAGGAGGTAGAGAAATAGGAACCGTTGTGCACTATTTGGTGGGAATATAAAATGGTATAGCCACTACAAAAAAACAGTATGGCAGCTCCTCAAAAAAAAAAAAAAGCCTTATAATCCAGCAATTCCACTCCTGGGTATATACCTAAAAGAATTGAAAGCAGGGTCTCAGAAGAGATATTTTTACACCCATGTCCATGTCAACATTATTCACAATAGCTAAAACATGGAAGCAACCCAAGTGTCTATTGGCTGATGAATGGGAATGCAAAATGTGGTATTATATCTATAATGGAAAACTAGTCAACTTTAAAAAGGAAGGAAATTCTGACACCTGCCACAATATGGATGAACCTTGAGGACATAATGCTAAATGAAATAAGCCAGTCACAAAAAGACAAATTCTGTATGATTCCATTTATGAGTTACTTAGAGTGAGTAGGCAAGATCATAAAGACAAAGTAGAATGGTTATGCCAGGGGCTGGGGAGAAAGGGGTAACAGTTATTGTTTAATGAGTATAGAGTTTCAGTTTTACAAGATGAAGACTTCTGAAGGACAGTAGTGATGGTAGCACAGTTTCATCAATGCAATACCACTGAATGGTTAAGATGGTAAATTTTATGTTTTTGATATTTTACAACAGTGTACAAAATAAAATTGACAGTCATGGTCAAAAAATAAATATTTAGGAATACATTACTTTTATAACTTAAAAAGGAAAAAAGTTTTGGAGTATTATTTCAAAATTGCATATCAGTCAGTCAATCTCAAATGTTTTGTTGCTTGTGTTCTTTTAGAGGAGGACACTAAAAATAAGGTGGTAGATTTGTCTACTCAGCTTAAAGCATAACTTGCTGTTCTTTTTCATAGATGTATTTAGGGATTTGGGATAATCTACCAGGGGTTGTGAAATGTCAAATGGAACAAGCACTTCATCTTGATTTTGGAACAGAATTGGAACCAAGAAAAGAAATAGTGCTATTTGATAAACCGACTAGGGGAACTACTGTACAGAAATTCAAGGAAATGGTCTACGGTCTCTTTAAAGTAAGTATTCCCATCCACGTTAGTAGTGTGAAGCAGTACTCTTCTGGAAGACTTGTCAGGACCTCATCCTAAACCACAAAAATGTTGCTATTTTTTGACCTGTATCAGGGACTCCATCTTGAGGCAATAATTCAGAGAAAAATGTGTAGAGATATTTAATCACTAAAAATGTTATGAGAGGGACTTCATTCTGTAGTTTGACATAACTGATACATTTTTTTTTAAAGGTGAAATAAAATTAGTGCATCCTGCTTGCAAATTATTTTTAATTTAAAGAAATATTTAAAAATTAAATGGAAATATTAAAAGATGAAAATAATCACCTTTTGGAAAGAATTGGAAAGAATCTTTTTTTTTTTTTTTTCCATTTTTATTGCTCTTTTCACTCATCTTTCTTTGCTTTGGACAGTTTTTATTTTCGGACTATTTTCTTCCAGAGAAGCTTCACAGGGAAACATTTTTTAGCTTTCATCATTGCAACAATACAACTTCAACAAAATAATTGTTAATGTGATAACTACAAAATAGAAAATAATTTTCAGTTGACCCTCCTTATAACTTTGGATATGAGCACATTAGATTGCAACTTTGCAAGTAAACGTATGAATAAGACGAAGAATTAGCATCTCAGTTAACTGTATTTTATCTAGTATAAGGGGGTTACAGGACTTAAGGTGGCCATTTCTTAAGACGGATATACTTGCCAAGTGAGTTTTACTGCAATTACATAAAACAGTTTTGACTCATTTAGCATTATATTCAGTGGCAACATTATTAGCATGGTAGTAAAGGAAGTTATTAGTATGTTAACATGAGGTATTTTCATTCTTTCTGTATAATTAGCTAAATTCTTATCTTTACAGGCGAAATTGGGTGATCAAGGAAACCTCTCTGAACTGGTTAATCTCATCTTGACAGTGGCCGATGGAGACAAAGATGGCCAGGTTTCCTTGGGAGAAGCAAAGTCAGCATGGGCACTTCTTCAATTAAATGAGTTTCTTCTTATGGTGATTCTTCAAGATAAAGAACATACTCCCAAATTAATGGGATTCTGTGGTGATCTCTATGTAATGGAAAGTGTTGAATATACCTCTCTTTATGGAATAAGCCTTCCATGGGTCATTGAACTTTTTATTCCATCTGGGTTCAGAAGAAGCATGGATCAGTTGTTCACACCATCATGGCCCAGAAAGGCTAAAATAGCCATAGGACTCCTAGAATTTGTGGAAGATGTTTTCCACGGACCCTATGGAAACTTCCTCATGTGCGATACTAGTGCCAAAAACCTAGGCTATAACGATAAATATGATTTGAAAATGGTAGACATGAGAAAAATTGTGCCAGAGACAAACCTGAAAGAACTTATAAAGGATCGTCACTGTGAGACTGATCTGGACTGTGTCTATGGCACAGATTGTCGAACTAGCTGTGACCAGAGTACGATGAAGTGTACTTCAGAAGTGATACAACCAAATTTGGCAAAAGCCTGTCAGTTACTCAAAGACTATCTACTTCGCGGTGCTCCAAGTGAAATTCGTGAAGAATTAGAAAAGCAACTTTATTCTTGTATTGCTCTCAAAGTCACAGCAAATCAAATGGAAATGGAACATTCTTTGATACTAAATAACCTAAAAACATTACTGTGGAAGAAAATTTCCTACACAAATGACTCTTAGTTCATTTGGACATTGTGACCATGGTAGAAAATCTACCACTTAAAAAGAAAAATTTTGGCTTCTGATTCAGATCCCTGACAGTTACACAAACCTCCTTTCCCCTGGTCCTAAGAAGCCATCATAAAATACATGTCAAATGCTGAAGTAATGGCAGGAGGCATAGGATCAACATTCAAAAAGATTTCATTCCTGTTTTTTTTTGCTTTTTTGGAAGCCCTGGTACATTTCCCAGTAGATTCACTGTTAACTATTTTGACTGACTTAAAATAATGCTGTGAAAAGCCTCATTCCATAAACATCAACAGTGAAAGTATTCTGTAGATTTGTTAGCCAAAATACCATTGCTGGACACATTGTGTTTGCATTGAAGCTGCTGTTTAAAAGAAAATTTATACATAAATTTACTAACGTCTTAGCATGGTAAAGTTTGCACATTAACAGAAATTAAGACTGCAAAGCAGGTAAATTAAAATTACTCCTTTATAAACAAATGTTGGTTAATAGTATGGTTTGTTGTGTTATAGGCTTGAAAACACTTTAACTCATTTAAAATGACATCAAATGTAATGTGGCCTCAATGTTTTGAGTGGCTCTTACCAAGCCTCTTAAAAATCCAGAACCCCTCAGGAAGTGTTTTATTTGGCAACATGTAACTGCCAATGTTAGAGGCTGAAAATGGATTAACTTTTATCATCTTAGATTCAAATGGTCTATCCATCTTATTTAACCAGCCGAGACCTTCAAAACTAACATCTTAAGACCACAGACCCAATCCAGATCCAGATCTTGAATTTGTGTTATGGGCAAGTAGGACATTAAGAGCAGGACTCTGATACCATAAGACTTTTTTAGTAATAATTTTCCATTTTCAAACAATATATTTTGTTAAGAGGCATGTAAATTTATCCATCTAGTATTTTCTCATGTAAATTTGGTATGAGTTATTTGCAATTCTTTTATGTTTATTCAGACCTTTCAACATCTCCATTAATATGAAACACCTCTTAACTTTCTCTCAAAAATCAGTCATGGATTAGTGCCAGATTTTTTCTCTAAAATTATATACTTTGAAGGTATCTTTTCTTCCCACCAAACATCTGGTTAAAAGAAATGATAGAAACATTTCCTAGTGAAAGGTTGGTCTGTTGCTTGCTAGACTTTTTGGGAGAGCACATCATACAATTTGAAGGATAACTCTTGTCAGGGAGAACAGCCCAATTGGTCAATATGTAAGACAACTTTTTCTGGAAAAAGCTAATCTTGTTTCTTGAAGAAAAGTACTGTCAATTTCAAGGTATTTCCTACAAATTAACAAGGTCTTAACACAAATAGATGCAGATTCAATAAGTTTATTACTATCTTTATATGAAAAATCTTAATAGAAAATTTCAGTTTGGTTTATTAGCTCTCAGCAGCCCGTTCCTGAGCTCTGAGGAAGCTTGCCTTCTTCTGAGCTACCCGATCTTTCTTCTGGGCAAGAGACATTTTGGGACGGTTCCACCTATAAAACAAAGAGACAGGACTGTTATTTTTAAAAACTGCAGCTAAGGAAGATAGAGAACATTTAACTTCGATTGAAAAAGATAGACTTTTGTAACAAGATGGAGGTCAAGCAATCCAAATTCCAATATGTGTATTTATTTATAATTTAAAGCTAACTTTCCCAAACCCTGACTTTTTGTAATACTGTTCTATTACCATATGGGGCCCAAAATCAAACATGTTAATACAATGCTTAGAATCATTAAGTATTAGAAGAAATTGTACTAGGATAGAATGGGCCACCTCAGTAGCTTCTGAGGCTTATACAATTCTACCACCACAATTACTTTAGCAAACCTGGTTCCCTTCACTTCTGCAACATCATGCAGAGTTAGTGATCGAGTTTGCCCAACTTCACCCAGTCTGAGTGAGATGAAACAAGGCAGGGAACCCCTCCCTCCCAACCTCTAAGACAACAGTAAGATGTATACCTCTTCTTTTTAACTTCCTTCTTAGGCTTCTTCTCATAGACTGGATTCTCTCGTATAGCAGCATGAGCTTTCTTATACATCTCCTCCATCTGAAACAAAGCAAAGCAAACAGTACTTGGTTTCATTTCATATCCCCTAAACAATAATACAGTGTATTATAATCTACTACTTAAACCTATTTTGTCCTTCTAGCCAAATTCTCAAAAGGCACTAAACTAGATCAGTGGTGGTATCTGCTTAAACTTCTAAATATATATTTCTAAATTTCTTTTCCTAAGAAATTCCCAATTTTTACGATAGGCAATATGAGTTGACATTCACAAAACTCAATCTTCCTCAAAATTTTTTTTCATGCATTTCTGAGGACTTTGGCTATATTTAAGTCACTCAAGTTTGAAGCAAACTGATTTCTGTAGAAACATATTTTATAGTCATTTAAAATACTATCTAACCTAAATTCATTCAAGTAAGGATACACACCAAAACAAAGCTTTAAGATGTTAAGATGACAAGTGTTTAAGAGGTCAAGAAGTAATTGCCAAATTAATTTGTCTTCCCCACATTCTCCAGATTTACATTTTCCATTGGTATCTGAAAGGTCTTTCATAGCTATCTCAGTACTGCATACCAGGGACCTCTTATATCTTGTACTACTACTACTACTATTACACCACGAGTTACTCGTATCTTGGCAACAATATTAAGCCTCTGTGGAACCAAAAGGAGGTGCAAATTTCTCTAGCATACCCTCAAAGCTTATCCAGTTGGACATCTTGGTGAGAATTTTGTTCTAAAACTCATCAAAAAATAATGTTGCAACTCTGAATTGTTTCAATTACCACCTACAAATACAGTCTAACCTTAAAAAAGATTCACAGATTCATTTATACACTGATTTTTTTTCAAGAAATATACAGCAGGCCTCCTTATCCCTGCAGATATTGAGGGACGATTATAGTTAGTTTGGGAGAAGTGGATTTTTGACTGCTTTGAGGGATGGCATGGGTTGGCACCCTTTACTCCACCCCTCCTTCCACATTATCAGGGTCAACTATAAATGACTTGATCCTGTGCAAGATCAAGTCATGAAGAACAGCTGTAAAATGCCTGAGTGTTCATTACCAAAATCTAGTAAAAATTACAGACCCCTAAAACGAATAACGTAATCCAGGTCTCTTAAATTCAAAGTGGAGAAAATTCAATTACTACATGCATTTGTGTAAAGCTTAATTATTTAATCAGCAAAGGAAAATAATGCGAAATTTTTCACTGCACAAGACCTCAACTACCTAAATCACGTTTGAAAGTTAATTTACCTCTCTTAGCACTTTATTACTGCTTTCCACTGTACTTAAAATCCATCTGATGACTTCAAAAACATGCACCTATCTACATTACTAAAATCACTTTTCCTAGCTCAAAACTCAAACTATGTGTTTATCCACCAGCCCTAGCCTATATACTGAGCATACAAATAACAAAGTAGTCTTTCCCCAATTAAAACACTATCTTAAAAATAATTTTCATAACCAAATATAACTGCACTAACAGAAAAAAAATCTAACAATTACTCCCTAACACTTAATATGTAACCCATTCATCTGTATATAATTCTGTATTTGTAATAGTTTTATAACAGTGTGATTTGTATTCTATGCTTTCATTACAATTTCAAAACTGGTATTATCATCTTCAGTCACTCCAATGTGTTGACAGAAAGCCCTGGAAAACTCGACTTTAAGGGTGATAAATTCTCCAACATTAAACTCACTTTAGCAAACATGGTTCACTTCTTCAGCATCATGCAGGACTAGTAATAGAATCTGTAGATATCCCTTTCTGTGTGCATGCCTAAGACATCCAGAAAGTCCAAAACACACGTACTTGCTATGAAAGAACCTTTCTTCCGCATGGCCTCAAAATGAAGTGTAGTAACTAGCACTTCATAACAGACACAGATTAACTATGACCACAGAAATGAAATCTATACAGAACAGCCAAATACATAAAAGCTACCGAAGGCTTTAAATTTAGATGCTTGAAACCTGCCATCCTTTGTCTTCTAAAGATTCCTAAAAGCATGTTGTCAAGACTAACTCATGCTACCTTCCTTATCCTAGTTTATAACCTGCCCTAGATCCAACATCCCAATTTCATGTCATTTCATTTTAGGCCAAGGACAGCTTATTTGAGTCTGTCTATACCTATGAACATGCCCATATTCAACTTTTAACTGTTAACCTGAAATGAAGCCATATAATGTACCCACTAAAAACAAATAGTAAACCTAGTTCTATAATTAACCACAGGCATATTTAGTTAAAAATTTTACCATGTCTGGAGTTACGTTGTTCTTTATGTATTGAGAGAACTGTTTCTTATAAGCGTCTTCATCTTCTTCCATTAGGTAACGCATGTAATCTGCAACGTTCTGACCCATGATGTGCTTCCGATGTACTTCTGCATTGAATTCCTTGCTTTCTGAATCATAGCCAGGGAATCGTTTGGTACTAAAAGAAAGTTTTTCATATTTTAGTATACACTGATTTACATCACTTCACTAGCAGGAATTCATTTCTGTAGCTGCCTTCAGTCCCGTCTTGAAACAATTAAATTGCATCATGTGCAACCAAAGGACCAACTGTTGACTGCTCAGTTAGTGGGATATCATCATTCAGCAGCTAATTTCTGAATTCCAGGATGGAAAATCATGCCACGAACACTTTTAAAAACCATTAAATAAACCAAGTCTTTTCACCACTATAAAGTTAGTCCTCCTTATCATCATAGCAAAGTTTTAAAACTGCCCCCACCCCGATCCTAGAATTTCATAGTGGTGCTTCAGGGTACATGGGAGTTAAGTGAGTCACTCAAGATTACATAGCTGCCTTGAAACAGAATTGCAGATCTACAACCCTTCCTCCCCAACATTATAAAATTAAGTTCTAGTTACGTTACATTTCATATATATATACACACACAACTCTTGGATGTTAAATCACCAACCACTAAAACATTCCTAAAAAGCTAATAAATCATTTAAAGATGTTTCTACTCAACAACAGATATCATTAATCCAAAGGAACATCCCAATTAAAACAACTTAATTAGCTTCTAAGAATGGCCTACAATCTTATATCCAGTTAAAAGTTTAGAAATCTGTCATAAGCCTTTTTCATGAAACTTTTTTCCTTGAGACATTTTCCCATAACTCAGTAATTTTCTTTCTGAATGGAAAAAAAATGCACTGGAAGGGAATGGGGGTGGGTGGGCCGTGATGAAATCAAGCTCTTATTTCTAACCAAAACTTAAGTCACAAACGAAAGGTAGTGGTTTCAACCCCGGCTCTTCTACTTCTTGGCTCCAAAATCTTGGATAAACCATTTTGACCACTCAACCCCAGTCTCTTCACATATAAAAATGTTATCAATTCCTTCCAGCCCTGCCAGGTTCCTTTTGAAAGTACCTAGCATACAGCAGGCACTCAATGATAGCTACTATTACTTTAACTGATTCAGTAATCTCCACAGTCTGAGTTTGAAACAGTGAAATATGGAGTTCAGGCAACGAGGCCTTGAATACTATATTACCTGTGAGGAATAGACAAGCCTCCATCCACAGCTCCCTTCAGGGCCCCAAAAACTTTATTTCCAGTAGTAGTTCTTGCAAGCCCTGCATCCAAATAGCAGGTAAAGGCACCAGGTTGACCATCAATGCTTTCCACATTGTATTCATCTCCGGTCACCTCCACTTGGCCTTCATAGATTTTGTCCATGCCAAATCTATTGAGAAGCTATTAACAAAAAAAACCAGTCTAAATACCTGTCTGAATATATTCAAACAATATCTCAAGTCACAACTTTAATGACCTGACAAAAATTTTCCAATTCATTTATCCCTTTATCCTACTCTGCATCAAGCTGCTCTCGTAGTTAATGACAATGTTCCCCACGCCCAAACATATTTATAACCAATGAAGATGTGGGTCCCCGACAATGATGCATGCTTAACAATCCCACTGCAAAACAATGTCAGTAACTTAGGAAACAAAATGCAAAATCATTTTCATCTTTTCTGCATGACAGGAAATACTGCCACCCAGAGGCAGAGATGATTAAAACAAAAATGAATCTTCCACAATGCCTGCCCCGTCCCACAAGAAACTGCTTCTCAAAATTTAACATACACATAAATCACTTGGACATCCTACTAAACTATAGATTCTTAAGATATGGAGCAGAGTCTGTGTATTTATGTATGCTTACAATCAGATCTACACTTCTGAGTAGATCTGCCCAACAAGGCAGCCACTAACTAGCCACAAGTGGCTATTAAAATGTAAATTAAAAATTCAGTTCATCAGTAGTACTAGATACATTTCAAGTGCTCAAAAGCCACGTGTTACTGGTTACCATATCAACAGCACAGATTAAAGATATCCACCAATGCAGAAAATTCTATTGGTCTAAATACATCCAACAAACAGGACAGAAAAACAGGAAAACTGCTTCCCAAATCTGTCAGAAAATGTATGGTGTTTCGATCAAACCTTGTTTTTATAAAATCATCTTTGCCAATGATGCCCTTATAAGCTACACGGTAACAACAAGCACTCTCTTGACCTCACAGCTGAGGGTATTTTATCCATGTGTGAACATTTACCTTACAGAAAATTCCAAACAATGATCTAATTCCAAAAAACATCAGTTAAAATAGTCCTGTACATACCCTGCGGGCCAGCAGCAGGCCAGTACAATATGCTGCAGCATAATTTGTCAGGCCAACCTTCACACCGTACTTTGGAAGTTCATGAGCATAAGCTGCACAAACTATCATATCTCCTTCTATACGGGCATAAGCAATCTGTAAGAGGAAAAAAAAGGTTAGTAATCTGCTTTCACTGTTTAAGTACCTTCTTGTTCCAAGGACTTGAAGGAAAAAGAAAAAAAGCCGGACATAGATCCACGGCACTTAAAATTTGTCTTTGTTAAACCCACTCACATCCAACTACATATGGCTTGGTCAATTATAACAGGTAGATTTATGACTCTGTAAATATGTTTGTCTAATGTCACAATATGTAAGACTAAAATTATCATATGGACACTGAATACTAAAATGCCTTTGGGATAAATACTATACTTCCTTACTTCTAAATACAGAAGACTTAGCAGGTTAGCTGCTGAATTAAAGAGGCATTTTGAAAAGTCAAAGGAATCCCCAATTATTTCAAAAATCTTTTGAATTAAGCATATTTAAGTCCAATAACGTTTTGGACACTCAGTGTTTAGTTATGTGAACTCAGGCATGGAGGAAGATTTTGCCCAGAAAACAGGGGTGTCTGCCTCCTACAAAGGCCCAGCAAATTTCAAGTATAAAAATTTTCCCTAGTTGTTAAAAGCTCATAAAATTGTCTTCTAGGAGCAAACTGCCACTTTTTTGGAACAATTTAAGAGGGAGACACCTTCATACATAACAATTAGAACTTACTTCAAACAAAAAGCAAGAATAAGAACAATCTTAAAAGCCTAATTTAACCTTCACAACTACCCACCCCTTAAATAGTGAATATGTGGTATGTAAGACCATATAGCAAAAGGCAGGACTTATAGTCCACGGCAAATTCTATCGTTCTACTGGAATTTTTGTGAGCAAGAACCTTCTACTTGCTCTCTAAATTATCCTCCACCTCACCCACCCCTGTAAAATAAGGTAGAACCATAACCTTCTTTGCCCCCCCAATTAGAAAATAAATGGGATTCAACTGGGCCCGGATTGATAAACGAGGCTTTCAGTCAGAATATTTTTTTAAGCACCAATTTCCAGGCTCCAATTTAAGACCTACAAAAAGGGAAAGAACTACTCACTTAATATTTTTGGAGTCTCAGGCATTACACTTGATGGCCCTTCTAACCCATACATGTTTTTGTTTTCCAAGTACAATTTCTCTAGCACAGTAAATTATGGGGAGGTAGGTTTACCATCATTGCTTGAGTCTAGAATGCAACTTACCTGACAAATGATATCTCTGTTGGTTACACGAACTATCATCCTGTATTTGGGTGTGTTGTACTTATTTTTATCCTGGATTACCAAACGTTTTCGGGCATAGTAATCAGTTTTACCCTCTAAAAGAAAAAAAAAAAAATAGTTTAAGAAAGTCTACACCACTGCAAAGATTTTTTTCACTATGAACACGGAAACCTGACCATACCTCGTCGTCTTCTGAATTTCACTTGGTATCTCTTGAAGTAGGCCTTATTCTTGACAACTTTAACAAACCCCTTAAAAAGGAAAAAAGAATTATTAAAACAATGGTAATTGTTTTAGCTTATACTTTTTGACATCTGAAATTGTAACAAAACAACATTTGAACTTCAAAAGTGAATCTAGACAACTGTCACTTATGTAGAGTCCAGTGTTTCTCAAACCATCTGGGGTCAAAGATCACTATTTCTTCTCCTTTCCATCAAGACAGTTTTGTATATAACAAAATAAAGATGAATCATTGGGGGAAAAATGAAATAAAAAAGCAAACATACAAAACACAATGCGATTTCTTATATTCATCAGATATAAAACTGTCACTGTTTTTAAATTTTTTAATGCTTACTCTCAACTTTTCTACCTCTTCCTTGGCGGACCAACACTGATTCTTGTGCCAAACTTTTGCAAAGCCCTGCTCCAGACAGCAGTCAATCTTGACAAACGTTCATCTGTTCTGAACACTATCCCATTTCGAGAACCTAAACTCCTATTTTCCATCACTTTACATACACGGACGATTTTCAAAAGTCTAAATTATACCACAAAACTGAACTTGCTAGATCATATTCAGCAATTACTCCCAATTAAAACAGGACTGTCTCCCACCAACTTAGCAACACTCGCTCCAAGAATCATTAAAAACTGGTACCAGAGACAGTCTATAAAGAGGCAGAAAGCGCATACCAAGCCAAAGGAGCTTCCTTTCAGGGCTCACAGACGCCGCAGCCTCCAAGCTCTACTGACGGTTTTGGCTTAAAGGCAACTTCTTCAGACCAACGACACCGGCTTTCTGAAAACACCCGCCGGACCCAACGCTCTCCCGGAAAACCCACCAAACAGTCAGGGGTGGGGCTGGGTCCAAGAAGTCGCAGCCTGTCTCCAATCAGGTATGCCCCACCGAGCTTTGAGACTGACAAATGCAACCTCGCCTGCCGGGGCTCCCTTGGACGAGCCGGCACTATCTCCGTGCTTGTCTACTGAACTCACCACCCTCCACAGCCCGCCGCCCCAGGTCCTGCTCTTCTTCGTCAATCCCCTTCCCACCAAGTTTGCGCGCCCGGTGGCAGCCATTAAGGCCACGTTGGGAGCTGCAGCCCGACCTGGGCAAAGCTGGCAATCTAATGCCATCCGACCCCTGCGCCACGCAAGATCGGCCGTAGGTTAGCGTTAAGGTTAGGAGAAAGAACCCCCGTCCATCTGTAGCCCCAGGATCGGGATACCCACTCACCATCCTGCGGAACAGAGAGACCCGCGTTCGCGGCTCGTCACAGACCTACAGGCCAAGCACAGCTCCGGGGGGAAAAAAGGCCCCAGCTCGTGCGCAGGCGCAGTATGTAGCGCCGGCGATCACGTAAGCGACGTGCGGAAGAGAAATCCGCCGTCCGTCTGGAGTACGGCATGTCTCCCCCTGCTGGTAGGAGGAATCCTGCTGGATTTCTCCCTGCCGCGACAAATTTTCAGTGTTCCTGGCTGATGATTTCACAGGGATTGACGGTGAGCAGTAGCAGGAAGGATTTCACTTCCCTATGCTAGGAAGTTGTTTCATAACAAACATATATTACTTTGGTAAGCAGGAAAAGAGTTTAAAAATTAAATAGAATCAATTTGCTGTGGAACTCTTTTGCTTCTGCAGGAAACTACCTCCTGGACTAGTCGTCCCAACCCGGAACATAGAGTCGCCCAGGAAGCCTTGCCTTCGTGCTCTAAGACTAGGTTAGGAACCCCTCTTCTGCTTTCCCACAGCACCTTCGTACCTGCTTAGGCTCACCCTAAGGACTCTTCACCTTTCAATCTCCAGCACCTAGCATGGTACTGACATTCGGTAACTGCTTGGTATTTGTTAAATGTTAAGGGAACTACTGTTCTCTCCTTCCCGCCTCTTTACCTACATCATCTTCCCTGGTCTCTGACCACTTCGTTCCTTTTCCCTCTCTCCATTGCTCTAATGTGGTCGGCTTAACTTTTTTTCTGTTTAAATCCTTTTTCCATTCTTTTAAAACTAATTGTAACTGGAAAGTAAGTCATTTTACTATTCTCCATATGAAGACTGAAGAGAACCAACCAACCAAACAAAAAACATCTCAAGAGAAATAATTCCCTCACCTAACAATATTTCAAGAGTGGTCTTTGGGCTATTGCATGGGAATTATTTGGGTACTGGTTAAAATGCAGATATATGAATATCCACCAGCTCTACTGAATCATTCTCGCTGGTTTGGGGGCTGGAATCTACATCTTAAAATTGGCTTCAATCTTATGCAAGTCAAAAAGCCTTAGGAAAGTAGAAAACAAACCGCATTTTGCCCAATAGTGGAATTAACTGAATCTTTTAGGAAAAGAAGATAAATTACTTACCAGTACAGCAGTTTAAAATACTGACATCTTCAGAATGAATTTTAACTCTGTACCTCCATCTCCCAGTGATTTAAGCCTTTTCTTGGGAAATGGGTTTTCATGAGTTTAATCTAACATGAAAGAATCAGTGTGTAAACTGCTCACTGTTAGAACTGGGAGAAGGATCTTTCCAACAACATGACAAGGTTGAGTGGTTCCAAAAAAAGCACCACTAGAATAAATCAGAATTATGATGCCATTTTACTCTGGTTTTAATTTGTAAATCCTTGTATGAAAAAAAAACAACGTAGATTGAGTCCACTCTGGCTAATGTTGACAGAACCCTCAAAGAGAAATGTTAAAACACTCGTCACAAATGAGTGTAATTCAATCTTTGTTGAGGGGCTTTTGGAAATATAAAGAAAGAGGTATACAATTTGTATTTATAGAAAAAACTTAAAGACCTTCATTTTGGTGGTTCATAAAGTTATTAGTCTACAAAAGGTGCCACATGTATGGTCAGGCCCTGTTTACATTGGAGGTGGAAGCATCAGGAAGGAAAGTCTATAGAAAATAGGTCCAACCCTAAATTCTACATGTTTTAGGGCAAGAGTACATATGAAGGCCCACATACCATTCATCTGAAATGTTTTGAAGTTATGAAGCAAGCTAACACATTGTTGAATTAAATATGTTATATTCTTTGTAACTTGCTTTTTCTTACCTTATAAATATTTATGACAATAAAGTTAAAAATATGTGTATCTACAGAGAACATTTTGAGGTTGTCAGTTAGGAGCAGGGCTGGAAGGGGTGGGTGAAAAAGAGGAAGGGATTAAGAAGTACAGATTGGTGATAACAAAAATAGTTGTGGGGATGTAAAGTATAGCATAAGGAATATAGTCAATGATATTGTAATAACTATGTATGGTGTCAGATGAGTACCAGACTTATCAAGGTGATTGCTTTGTAAGTTATATAAATATCTAATTATGTTGTACACCTAAAACTAATATAATATTGTATGCCAACTATAATTGAAAAATCAAAAAAATTTTAGAAAGTACGTGTGTATCTATTCCCTTTGGTTGCAGCTGGGGGTTCGTGGCTAGGATGACTGGCTCAGCTGGTGCAATTGGTGACACCAGGAGGCAGGGGAAGCTTGCCCAGCACCTTTGACCAACTAATCTGGTTCAAGTGGTAAAAGTTAAAAATTACCAGTAATTGGACAAGTCAACTTTGTGTTCCTCCTGATATTATACACGGAGAAGAACAGCAAAGCACTTCGTGCCAAATTTATCTAGTCTAATCTAATTACATAGTTTATCTAATCTGATACATCATGAAACTGCAAACAAACCTAAATTGAAGGACATTCTACAAAGTAACTGGTCTGTATTTAAAAATGACGAAATCATAATAGACAAGGAAAGACTAAAGAAATATTCCATATTTAAAGAGAACAAGATTACATGACAACAGTATGCAATGTGTGATCCTAGATTGCATCCTGGACTATAAAGGAAGAAGAAAAAGGAAGACTTTTTATTTCTTTTGTGCAGAGGACAGCCTCGAAACAATCCGTGAAATCTTAATGGAATCTGTGGATTAGATGGTAGTAATAGATCAATGTTAATTTTATTTTGATAGGCACACTACGGTTATGTATGAGACTGTTCTTTAGGAAATACACTCTGAACTATTTTGTAGTAACAGGCATTACTCCGGCAACTTACTCAACAAATGACTCAGGAAAAATGTGTGTGTCTGTAAAAAGAAAAAATTATAAGGCAAATGTGTTAAAATGTTACCAATGGGGAATCTGGGAGAAGAGTATATGGAAAATCTTTGTATTGTTCTTACAATCAATTTTTGATTTTGAAATGATTTCAAAATAAAAAAA